>NC_086454.1:210217373-210558933 GCF_028390025.1 Pseudophryne corroboree
CATTCTCGGTATCGCCTGCCTAGAGAAATGGAACCTAGATGGTATTTGGTAACGGGGACACAGTACCTCAATCAAGTCTATAGTTGTCTCTGAAGTAACGATGGATACCGGAAACGCGTTTCTCACCGCCCAGGCTGCCAAGGCCTCAGTTATCCGTTTTGCAGCAGGATGACTGCTGTGATATTTCATCTTCCTCGCAAAGGACTGTTGGACTGTCAATTGCTTACTGGAAGTAGTACAAGTGGTCTTCCGACTTCCCCTCTGGGATGCCGATCGACTCCCAGCAGCAACAACAGCAGCACCAGCAGCAGTAGGCGTTACACTCAAGGATGCATCGGAGGAATCCCAGGCAGGAGAGGACTCGTCAGACTTGCCAGTGACATGGCCTGCAGGACTATTGGCTTTCCTGGGTAAGGATGAAATTGACACTGAGGGAGTTGGTGGTGTGGTTTGCGTGAGCTTGGTTACAAGAGGAAGGGATTTACTGGTCAGTGGACTGCTTCCGCTGTCGCCCAAAGTTTTTGAACTTGTCACTGACTTATGATGAATGCGCTGCAGGTGACGTATAAGGGAGGATGTTCCGAGGTGGTTAACGTCCTTACCCCTACTTATTACAGCTTGACAAAGGCAACACACGGCTTGACACCTATTGTCCGCATTTGTGTTGAAATAATTCCACACCGAAGAGCTGATTTTTTTTGTATTTTGACCAGGCATGTCAATGGCCATATTCCTCCCACGGACAACAGGTGTCTCCCCGGGTGCCTGACTTAAACAAACCACCTCACCATCAGAATCCTCCTTGTCAATTTCCTCCCCAGCGCCAGCAACACCCATATCCTCATCCTGGTGTACTTCAACACTGACATCTTCAATTTGACTATCAGGAACTGGACTGCGGGTGCTCCTTCCAGCACTTGCAGGGGGCGTGCAAATGGTGGAAGGCGCAAGCTCTTCCCGTCCAGTGTTGGGAAGGTCAGGCATCGCAACCGACACAATTGGACTCGACACAATTGGACTCTCCTTGGGGATTTGTGATTTCGAAGAACGCACAGTTCTTTGCTGTGCTTTTGCCAGCTTAAGTCTTTTCATTTGTCTAGCGAGAGGCTGAGTGCTTCCATCCTCATGTGAAGCTGAACCACTAGCCATGAACATAGGCCAGGGCCTCAGCCGTTCCTTGCCACTTCGTGTCGTAAATGTCATATTGGCAAGTTTACGCTTCTCCTCAGACGCTTTTAATTTTGATTTTTGGGTCATTTTTTTACTGATCTTTTGTGTTTTGGATTTTACATGCTCTGTACTATGACATTGGGCATCGGCCTTGGCAGACGACGTTGATGGCATTTCATCGTCTCGGCCATGACTAGTGGCAGCAGCTTCAGCACGAGGTGGAAGTGGATCTTGATCTTTCCCTATTTTTTTAACCTCCACATTTTTGTTCTCCATATTTTGCGCACAACTAAAAGCCACCACAGGTATACAATGTAGATGGATGGATAGTATAGTATTATTACTTATGGACAACGAGTGACGACACAGAGGTAGGTACAGCCGTGGCCTACCGTACTGCTATATATATAATATATACAGAATAATAATAACGGACCTGGTGGACACTGTCAGCAGACTGCTAAACTAGTATGAAGAAAAAAAAGCCACCACAGGTATACAATGTAGATGGATGGATAGTATAGTATTATTACTTATGGACGACGAGTGACGACACAGAGGTAGGTACAGCCGTAGCCTACCGTACTGCTATATATATAATATATACAGAATAATAATAACGGACCTGGTGGACACTGTCAGCAGACTGCTAAACTAGTATGAAGAAAAAAAAGCCACCACAGGTATACAATGTAGATGGATGGATAGTATAGTATTATTACTTATGGACGACGAGTGACGACACAGAGGTAGGTACAGCCGTGGCCTACCGTACTGCTATATATATAATATATACAGAATAATAATAACGGACCTGGTGGACACTGTCAGCAGACTGCTAAACTAGTATGAAGAAAAAAAGCCACCACAGGTATACAATGTAGATGGATGGATAGTATAGTATTATTACTTATGGACGACGAGTGATGACACAGAGGTAGGTACAGCCGTGGCCTACCGTACTGCTATATATATAATATATACAGAATAATAATAACGGACCTGGTGGACACTGTCAGCAGACTGCTAAACTAGTATGAAGAAAAAAAAGCCACCACAGGTATACAATGTAGATGGATGGATAGTATAGTATTATTACTTATTGACGACGAGTGACTACACAGAGGTAGGTACAGCCGTGGCCTACCGTACTGTTATATATATAATATATACAGAATAATAATAACAGACCTGGTGGACACTGTCAGCAGACTGCTAAACTAGTATGAAGAAAAAAAGCCACCACAGGTATACAATGTAGATGGATGGATAGTATACTATTATTACTTATGGACGACGAGTGACGACACAGAGGTAGGTACAGCCGTGGCCTGCCGTACTGCTATATATATAATATATACAGAATACTAACGGACCTGGTGGACACTGTCAGCAGACTGCTAAACTAGTATGAAGAAAAAAAAGCCACCACAGGTATACAATGTAGATGGATACTATTATTACTTATGGACGACGAGTGACGACACAGAGGTAGGTACAGCCGTGGCCTACCGTACTGCTATACATATAATATACTGTATAATAAATGGACCTGGTGGACACTGTCAGCAGACTGCTAAACTAGTATGAAGAAAAAAAAGCCACCACAGGTATACAATGTAGATGGATGGATAGTATAGTATTATTACTTATTGACGACGAGTGACGACACAGAGGTAGGTACAGCCGTGGCCTACCGTACTGTTATATATATAATATATACAGAATAATAATAACAGACCTGGTGGACACTGTCAGCAGACTGCTAAACTAGTATGAAGAAAAAAAGCCACCACAGGTATACAATGTAGATGGATGGATAGTATACTATTATTACTTATGGACGACGAGTGACGACACAGAGGTAGGTACAGCCGTGGCCTGCCATACTGCTATATATATAATATATACAGAATACTAACGGACCTGGTGGACACTGTCAGCAGACTGCTAAACTAGTATGAAGAAAAAAAAGCCACCACAGGTATACAATGTAGATGGATACTATTATTACTTATGGACGACGAGTGACGACACAGAGGTAGGTACAGCCGTGGCCTACCGTACTGCTATACATATAATATACTGTATAATAAATGGACCTGGTGGACACTGTCAGCAGACTGCTAAACTACTAGTATAAAGAAAAAAGCCACCACAGGAGTGTTTTTCAGGCAGACAAACGTATACTGGACTGGTGGTCACTGTCAGCAAAACTGTGCACTGTACTCCTGCTATAACTGCTCCCCAGTACCCACAATTATTCAGTGTGAGCAGTGCACGCAGCACAGATAGATCATGCAGCACACTGAGCACAGATATGGTATGGAGCGTTTTTTTTCAGGCAGAGAACGGATTAAACTGGTGGTCACACTCACTACTATCAGCAAAACCCTGCACTGTACTCCTAACAGCTGCTCCCCGTCCCCAATCCTCCCCACAATTATAACAATGTCACTCTTAGTCTTTTCTATTATGACTATAACGGAGAGGACGCCAGCCACGTCCTCTCCCTATCAATCTCAATGCACGTGTGAAAATGGCGGCGACGCGCGGCTGCTTATATAGAATCCGAATCTCGCGAGAATCCGACAGCGGGATGATGACGTTCGGACGCGCTCGGTTTACCCGAGCCACACGGGAGAATCCGAGCACGGCTTGGACCCGTGTAAAAAGGCTGAAGTTCGGGGGGGTTCGGTTTCCGAGAAACCGAACCCGCTCATCACTAATAATCACAGTGGTCTGGTGTATAAATCCAGTGATCCTACCATATAATTCCAGTGGGACTGGCGTATAAATCAGTCCAGAGGTACTGTCATATAAATCAGTGCAGCGGTACAGTCATATAAATCCAGTGATCCTGATGTATAATCCAGTGATCCTGCCGTATAATTCCAGTGATCCTGCCGTATAATTGCATTGATCCTCCCGTATAAATCAAGTGATCCTGACATATAATTCCAGTGGTCCTGCCGTATAATTCCAGTGATCTTGCCATATATTTCCAGTGATCCTGATGTATAATTACAGTGATTCTGCCGTATAATTACAGTGATCCAGCCGTATAATTGCACTGATCCTGCCATATATGTCCAGTGATACTGCCGTATAATTCCAGTGATCCTGCCGTATAATTCCAGTGGTAATGGCATATAACTCCAGTGATCCTGCTGTATATGTCCAATGTTACTGCTGTATATGTCCAGCGGTATTGCCGTATATGTCCAGCGGTACTGCCGTGTAAATGCAGTGATCCTGCAATATATTTACAGTGGTACTGGCGTATAAGTCCAGTGATCCTGCAATATAATTACAGTGGTACTGGCGTATAAATCCAGTGATCCTACCGTATAATTAAAGTGGTACTGGCGTATAAATCCAGTCCAGTGTTACTGCCTTTTACGTCCAGTGATCCTGTCGTATACTGTATGTCCATCGATACTGTCGTATATATCCAGCGGTACTGTCTTTTAACTCCTGTGACACTGCCATTTAATTCCAGTGATCCTGCTGTATAATTCCAGTGATCTTGGCGTATAATTCCAGTGATCCTGTCTTATAATTCCAGAGGTACTGGCGTATAAATTCAGTGATCCTGCCGTATAATTCTAGTGATCCTGCCGTATAGTCGCACTGATCCTGCCGTATATGTCGAGTGATACTGCCATATAATTCCAGTGCTCCCGCCGTATAATTCCAGTGGTAATGGCATATAAATCCAGTGATCCTACCGTATAATTACAGTGGTACTGGCGTATAAGTCTAGTCCAGTGATACTGCCATATTTGTCCAGTGTTACTGCTGTATTTGTCCACTGATACTGGCGTATATGTCCAGCGGTACTGCCGTATATGTCCAGCTATACTGCCGTATAAATCCAGTGATCCTGCCGTATAAATCCAGTGAACCTGCCTTATAATTCCAGTGATCCTGTCATATATTTCCAGTGGTACTGGTGTATATGTTCAGTTATCCTGCCGTATAATTACAGTGGACTGGCCTATAAATCCAGTCCAGTGTTACTGCCGTATATGTCCAGTGATCCTGCCGTATACTCTATGTCCATCGATACTGCGGTATATGTCCATCGGTACTGCCGTATAACTCCAGTGACACTGCCATTTAATTCCAGTAATCCTGCCGTATAATTCTAGTGATCCTGTCATATAATTCAAGTGGTACTGGCGTATAAGTCTAGTGATCCTGCCGTATAATTCTAGTGATCCTACAGTATAATTCTAGTGATCCTGCAGTATATGTCCAGTATTCCTGCCGTATAATTCCAGTGATCCTGCCGTATAATTCCAGTGGTGCTGGCGTATAAGTCTATTCCAGTGATACTGCCGTATATGTCCAGTGATACTGGCGTATATGTCCTGCGGTACTGCCGTATATGTCCAGCGATACTGTCGTATAAATCCAATGATCCTGCTGTATAAATCCAGTGAACCTGCCGTATAATACCAGTTATCCTGCTGTATAATTCCAGTGATCCTGCCATATATTTCCAGTGGAACTGGTTTGTAAATCCAGTTATCCTGCCGTATAATTACAGTGGTACTGGCGTATAAGTCCAGTCCAGTGATACTGCCGAATATGTCCAGTGATACTGACGTATATGTCCATTGATATTGCGGTACATGTCCAATGGTACTGCCGTCAGTGGTACTGCCGTATAAATACAGTGATCATGCCGTATATTTCCAGTGATCCTACAGTATAAGTCCGGTGATACTGCCGTATATGTCCATTGATACTGCCGTATATTGTCAGTGATCCTGCAGTATAAGTCCAGTGTTCCTGCAGTATAATTCCAGTGATCCTGTTGTATAATTCCAGTGGTACTGGTGTAAAAGACCAGTGATCCTGATGTATAATTTAAGTGGTACTGGCGTATAAGCCCAGTGATCCTTCCGAATAATTAAAGTGGTACTGGCATATAAATCTAGTCCAGTGATACTGCCATATATGTCCAGTGATACTGCTGTATATGTCCATTGATACTGCTGTATATGTCCAGCGGTACTGCCGTATATGTTCAGCGGTACTGCCGTATAAATCCAGTGATCCTGCCGTATAATTCCAGTGATCCTGCCGTATATATCTCCATTGATACTGACGTATATGTCCAGTGATCCTGTCATATATTTCCAGTGATACTGGTGTATAAATCCAATTATGCTGCCGTATAATTACAGTGCTACTGGCGTATAAGTCCAGTCCAGTGATACTGCTGTATATGTCCAGTTATACTGCCGTATATGTCCATTGATATTGCCGTATATGTCCAGTGGTACTGCCGTATATATGTCCAGCAGTACTGCCGTATAAATACAGTGATCCTGCTGCATAATTCCGGTGATCCTGCAGTATAAGTCCAGCGATCCTGCCGTATATGTCTATTGATACTGCCGTATATTGTCAGTGTTGCTGCCGTATAAGTCCAGTGTTCCTGACGTATAATTCCAGTGGTACTGGCATATAAGTCCAGTGATCCTGCCGTATTATTACAGTGGTACTGGCGTATAAGTCCAGTCGAGTGATACTGTCGTATATGTTCAGTGATACTGCTGTATATGTCCATTGAGACTGCCGTATATGTCCAGCGGTAATGCCATATATGTCCAGCGGTACTGCCATATAAATCCACTGATCCTGCCGTATAAGTCCAGTGATCCTGCCGTATATATGTCCATTGATACTGCCGTATATGTCCAGTGATCCAGCCATATAAGTCCAGTGATCCTGCAATTTAATTCCAGTGATCCTGCAGTAAAATTCCAGTAGTACTGGTGTATAAGTCCAGTGATCCTGCCGCATACATATAGTGGTACTGCCATATATGTCCATTGATATTGACTTATATGTTCAGTGGTACTGCCATATATGTCCAGCGGTACTGCCGTATAAATACAGTGATCATGCCGTATAATTCCAGTGATCCTGCAGTATAAGTCCAGCGATCCTGCCGTATATGTCCATTGATACTGCCGTATTTTGTCAGTGACCATGCCGTATAAGTCCAGTGTTCCTGCCGTATTATTACAGTGGTACTGGCGTATAAGTCCAGTCGAGTGATACTGTCGTATATGTTCAGTAATACTGCTGTATATATCCATTGAGACTGCCGTATATGTCCAGCGGTAATGCCATATATGTCCAGCGGTACTGCCATATAAATCCACTGATCCTGCCGTATAAGTCCAGTGATTCTGCCGTATATATGTCCATTGATACTGCCGTATATGTCCAGTGATCCAGCCATATAAGTCCAGTGATTCTGCAATTTAATTCCACTGATCCTGCAGTAAAATTCCAGTAGTACTGGTGTATAAGTCCAGTGATCCTGCCGCATACATATAGTGGTACTGCCATATATGTCCATTGATATTGCCGTATATGTTCAGTGGTACTGCCGTATATGTCCAGCGGTACTGCCGTATAAATACAGTGATCATGCCGTATAATTCCAGTGATCCTGCAGTATAAGTCCAGCGATCCTGCCGTATATGTCCATTGATACTGCCGTATTTTGTCAGTGACCCTGCCGTATAAGTCCAGTGTTCCTGCCGTATAATTCCAGTGGTATTGGCGTATAAGTCCAGTGATCCTGCTGTATATGTCCATTGATACTGCCGTATATTGTCAGTGATCCTGCCGTATAAGTACAGTGTTCCTGCCGTATAATTCCAGTGGTACTGGCGTATAAGTCCAGTTATCCTGCAGTATAAGTCCAGCGATCCTGCCCTATAATTCCAGTGATGCTGCCATATTTTTCCAGTGGTACTGGTGTATAAGTCCAGTTATCCTGCTGTATAATTACAGTGGTACTGGCGTATTTGTCCAGTCCAGTGATACTGCCAAATATGTCCAGTGATACTGACGTATATGTCCATTGATATTGCGGTATATGTCCAATGGTACTGCCGTCAGTGGTACTGCCGTATAAATACAATGATCCTGCCGTATATTTCCAGTGATCCTACAGTACAAGTCCGGTGATCCTGCCGTATATATCCATTGATACTGCCGTATATTGTCAGTAATCCTGCAGTATAAATCCAGTGTTCCTGCCGTATGATTCCAGTGATCCTGCCCTATAATTCCAGTGGTACTGGCGTATAAACCCAGTGAGCCTGCTGTATAATACAGTGATACTGGCGTATAAATCAAGTCCAGTGATACTGCCATATATGTCCAGTGATACTGCTTTATATGTCCATTGTTACTGCCATATATATCCAGCGGTACTGCCATGTAAATCCAGTGATCCTGCCGTATAAATCCAGTGATCATGCCGTATATATGTCCATTGATACTGCCGTATATGTCCAATGATCCTGCCGTATAAGTCCAGTGATCCTGCCGTATAATTCCAGTGATCCTGCAGTATAATTCCAGTAGTACTGGCATATAAATCCGGTGATCCTGCCGTATAAATACAGTGGTACTGGCGTATAAATCCAGTTCAGTGATACTGCCATTTATGTCCAGCGGTACTGCCATATTAATCCAGTTATCCTGCTGTATAAACCCAGTGATACTGCCGTATAATTCCAGTGAGCACGAAAAGAAAAGGTTTTTGATCCTGCACCGACCTGGATTCAAAGTACGTATAAATATAAATATGGATGCCACAAAGTGGACAATAGTGCTGAATAGTAGCAATAATTTCTGTCCGTGTGGCGGTGCGCCCGGAATCAAAGAAAGGGGGAAATGTACATGTAAGGAAGAAAAAGTATGACTCTTGTTTGGGCGCACTCTTGTGTTAACTATGTGTTAATTGATAAGTAAATTGTTAGAGGAGTAATGCCAGTACAATGTTTATATTCACTCTTTAAAGTACATGAGGGTTAAGCACGACAGGTTGGAGATGGAGTCGGTGTTGATAGGTCAACTGGAGACAGCGGTCTCATAAGAGGATGTTCAGATCTTAATTATTCCTAGATAATTGCATGTCGGAAGTTAGCTATGAATTGAGCTACTTCCCTCTGCCCAAGATCTGTACAAACTGAGTTTGTATTAATGCAGCCCTGATTGGGTTACAATCGTGAAGTGGGAGAGCCCATACACTTGGTAACACTTCTAAACAATTACCTGCGTAATGAGTAAAAAGAAGAAGTAGGAAAACAAAGTATGAGTGGTGATACTGCTGTTGGTATCTATTCTACAGGAAGGGGAGTTTCCTACTTCACTGGGTATTCCCTAGTGGTCGCCCGTCTAGGTACTGACCCAGCCCACCTGTGTTTAGCTTCCAAGATCGGACGAGATTGGGCGTGAACGTAGGGGTATGGTCGTAGGAAAGTTCAACCTATAGTACCAATGAAAGTGCACCGAAATAGGAGGATTAAATCCGCCTTGGAAAAATGCAATGCTGGAAATGCGTACTGAGAAAGGAGAGAAGTGACAGGAAAGTGTAAAAAATGTGAATCTGCTGTCCACGTTAGACCGAGGAAGCGTGTCTCCAGAGGGGACACGCTCCTCTGAATCGTGGATGAGAGTTCACGGAAGGAAGAGCAGTTGGAGGAGATAGGTGTGTGAATCCGGGATGGGGAGAGAGAAAGGCAAAAGGGAAAGTTGTTTACGCATTAACTGTAGGTCCCCATGGGGTTACCTCAGGTGTGTAATTACTGCCAGATCCTGGCCCAAAGTTGCAACACAGTGACAGGTGTTTAGAAAGCAAATAAACACCAGAGATGGAGAAACATATCTCATGAATGGTGTCAAGATGAGAAGTATATGTGTGTCTTGTTGGTAGTGCACATTAGATTCATATGACAATCAACAGTTAGATAGACAAATATATGACGTGCGCCAGAACCTTAGATTTCACAGATGATATGAGCAGAATGTCCTCACATCAGGCCAGATCTCAATTAATGGCACAGGGCTAAACCTGAGGCAAAGGAGAGAGATACCCCTGTGCACTTCTCTCAGAGATGAAAAAACTTCACGAGAGCATGTGATGCACAATTAGAGATTATCAAGAACAAAAATGCTTGCAGGATCACACCGCACCTAACCTTTTTACACTAGGGTGTGAAAAAAAGGTGTGACACACTGTGTTAGGGCTAGAAGCACCAGCAATATGTTTCATAGAAATTACTGTATTAGGACTAGAAGCACCAGCAATATGTTTCATAGAAATTACTATACTGTAGCAAAGGTGCTAAATCTTTAGCAATAGAAATGGTACAACAATGATCAACAACCCCACTCCAAGTGTCAGGCAGGTCAGGTGCTAGCAGAAATACAGAAAAATATATATAAATATATAATAAAAAAATATGTGTATCTCGTTAGTGGTGCACTTCAGATTTATATAACAATCAGCAGTGAGAAGAGTGTCCCATATCAGGACAGACCTTAATTAGTGACACAGGGCTATATACGAGGCACAGGGAAGAAATGCCCCTGTGCAGTTCTCTCAATGGTGTAAGCAAACTTCACGAGAGTATGCTATACACAGTTTGAGATTACCAAGGGCAGAGTACATGCAGGGTCACATCCTATTTATACTTGGGTGTGAGATGAATTGTGACACATTATACTAGGGCTGGAAGCACCAGCAATATCACTTAGAGCAATTTCTGCACTGTAGCACAGGTGCTTAATCTTAGCAATAAATATGGTACAATAATGATCAACATCACCACTCCAAATAAAAGGCAGGTCGGGTGCTTGTAGGAATGCAGGAAAACGCGTTTCACCCGGTCTCGGGCTTGTTCACTTCCATCCTGAACGCGTTTTTGCTGGTGATGTTGATCATTATTGTACCATATTTATTGCTAAGATTAAGCACCTGTGCTACAGTGCAGAAATTGCTCTAAGTGATATTGCTGGTGCTTCCAGCCCTAGTATAATGTGTCACAATTCATCTCACACCCAAGTATAAATAGGATAGGTGCGGTGTGACCCTGCATGTACTCTGCCCTTGGTAATCTCAAACTGTGTATAGCATACTCTCGTGAAGTTTGCTTACACCATTGAGAGAACTGCACAGGGGCATTTCTTCCCTGTGCCTCGTATATAGCCCTGTGTCACTAATTAAGGTCTGTCCTGATATGGGACACTCTTCTCACTGCTGATTGTTATATAAATCTGAAGTGCACCACTAACGAGATACACATATTTTTTTATTATATATTTATATATATTTTTCTGTATTTCTGCTAGCACCTGACCTGCCTGACACTTGGAGTGGGGTTGTTGATCATTGTTGTACCATTTCTATTGCTAAAGATTTAGCACCTTTGCTACAGTATAGTAATTTCTATGAAACATATTGCTGGTGCTTCTAGTCCTAATACAGTAATTTCTATGAAACATATTGCTGGTGCTTCTAGCCCTAACACAGTGTGTCACACCTTTTTTTCACACCCTAGTGTAAAAAGGTTAGGTGCGGTGTGATCCTGCAAGCATTTTTGTTCTTGATAATCTCTAATTGTGCATCACATGCTCTCGTGAAGTTTTTTCATCTCTGAGAGAAGTGCACAGGGGTATCTCTCTCCTTTGCCTCAGGTTTAGCCCTGTGCCATTAATTGAGATCTGGCCTGATGTGAGGACATTCTGCTCATATCATCTGTGAAATCTAAGGTTCTGGCGCACGTCATATATTTGTCTATCTAACTGTTGATTGTCATATGAATCTAATGTGCACTACCAACAAGACACACATATACTTCTCATCTTGACACAATTCATGAGATATGTTTCTCCATCTCTGGTGTTTATTTGCTTTCTAAACACCTGTCACTGTGTTGCAACTTTGGGCCAGGATCTGGCAGTAATTACACACCTGAGGTAACCCCATGGGGACCTACAGTTAATGCGTAAACAACTTTCCCTTTTGCCTTTCTCTCTCCCCATCCCGGATTCACACACCTATCTCCTCCAACTGCTCTTCCTTCCGTGAACTCTCATCCACGATTCAGAGGAGCGTGTCCCCTCAGGAGACACGCTTCCTCGGTCTAACGTGGACAGCAGATTCACATTTTTTACACTTTCCTGTCACTTCTCTCCTTTCTCAGTACGCATTTCCAGCATTGCATTTTTCCAAGGCGGATTCAATCCTCCTATTTCGGTGCACTCTCATTGGTACTATAGGTTGAACTTTCCTACGACCATACCCCTACGTTCACGCCCAATCTCGTCCGATCTTGGAAGCTAAACACAGGTGGGCTGGGTCAGTACCTAGACGGGCGACCACTAGGGAATACCCAGTGAAGTAGGAAACTCCCCTTCCTGTAGAAAAGATACCAACAGCAGTATCACCACTCATACTTTGTTTTCCTACTTCTTCTTTTTACTCATTACGCAGGTAAATGTTTAGAAGTGTTACCAAGTGTATGGGCTCTCCCACTTCACGATTGTAACCCAATCAGGGCTGCATTAATACAAACTCAGTTTGTACAGATCTTGGGCAGAGGGAAGTAGCTCAATTCATAGCTAACTTCCGACATGCAATTATCTAGGAATAATTAAGATCTGAACATCCTCTTATGAGACCGCTGTCTCCAGTTGACCTATCAACACCGACTCCATCTCCAACCTGTCGTGCTTAACCCTCATGTACTTTAAAGAGTGAAAATAAACATTGTACTGGCATTACTCCTCTAACAATTTACTTATCAATTAACACATAGTTAACACAAGAGTGCGCCCAAACAAGAGTCATACTTTTTCTTCCTTACATGTATAATTCCAGTGATCCTGCCATATAATTTCAGTGATCCTGTTGTATAATTACATTGGTACTGCCATATAATTCCATTGATCCTGCCATATAATTCCAGTGATCCTGCTGTATAATTCCAGTGGTACTGGTTTATAAATCCAATGATCCTGCTGTATAATTCCTGTGGATCTGGTGTTTAAATCCAGTGATCCTGGCATATAATTACAGTTGTTCTGGCATATAAATCAGTCCAGCGGTACTGCCGTATATGTCCAGCGGTAATGCAATATAAATCTAGTGATCCTGATGTATAATCCAGTGATCCTGCAGTATAATTCCAGTGATCCTGCTGTATAATTCCAGTTATCCTGCCGTATAATTCCAGTGATCCTGCCGTATAATTCCATTGGTACTGGCATATAAGCCCAGTGATCCTGCCGTATAATTACAGTGGTACTGGAGTATAAATCCAGTCCAGTGATATTGTCATTGATCCTGCCGTATAAATCCAGTGTTCCTGTCGTATAATTCCAGTGGTACTGGCGTATAAATCCAGTGATCCTGTCGTATATGTTCAGTGATACTGCTGTATATGTCCATTGATACTGCCGTATATGTCCAGCGGAACTGCCATATATGTCCAGTGGTACTGCCATATAAATCCAGTGACCCTGCAATATAAGTCCAGTGATCCTGCTGTATATGTCCAGTGATCCTGCCGTATAAGTCCAGTGATCCAGCCATATTATTCTAGTGATCTTGCCGTATAATTCCAGTAGTACTGGCGTATAAATCCAGAAGTCCAGTGATCCTGCCGTATAAGTCCAGTTCAGTAATACTGCCATATATGTCCAGTGGAACTGCCATATATGTCCACCGGTACTGCTGTATAAATTCAGTTATCCTGCTGTATAAACCCAGTGATCCTGCCGTATAATTCCAGTGATCCTGTTGTATAATTCTTTTGGTACTGCCGTATAATTCCAGTGGTACTGGTGTATAAATCCAGTGAACCTGCTCTATAATTCCACTGGGACTGGAGTATAAGTCCAGTGATCCTGCCATATAATTACAGTGGTACTGGCATATAAATCAGTCCAGCGGTACTGCAGTATATGTCCAGCAGTACTGCCGTATAAATCCAGTGATCTTGATGTATAATTCATTGATTTTGCTGTATAATTCCCGTGATCCTGCCGTATAATTCTAGTGATCCTACCGTTTAGTTCCAGTGGTACTGGGGTATAATTCCAGTGATCCTGCCGTATAATTGCAGTGATCCTGCCGTATAATTCCAGTGATCCCGCCTTATAATTGCAGTGATCCTGATTTTTAATTCCACTAATCCTGCCGTGTAATTGCAGTGACCCTGCCGTATAATTGCATATAAATCCATATAATTCCGTATAAATCCTGTCCAGTGGTTCTGCCATATAAATTCAGTGGTGCTGTCCTTTGCTGTATATTATTTACTCCAAAAAAAGGGGTTATTAATATTTAATCCAAATTATTTTCACAAGGTTTGCATTGTGAGGTGTAGAGCAGTGGCGGTTCTTGCCACGGGCAAACGGTACTTTTGCCCGGGGCGCCGCCTTCCGGAGGGCGCTGGCGCCATCTGGAGGGTGCCGCACCAGGGCAATACCTGCCACTGTGCCCCCCGCAGTGCCCTGCTGTGCCCCCCCCCGCTTTGAAGGGAATCAGACGCGTAGCGTCTAGTTTCCCTTCATTGAGATGACCTTAGTTGTGCGGTGCGCAATGACGTCATCGCGCACCGCACAGCAAAGGTCCTCTCCATGAATGGAAACTAGACGCTACGGTCTAGTTTCCCTTCATGTAGAGGACCTTTGCACCGCACAGCATAGTGGCACAGACACTAGGGGTCATAATTGACCTCTAGTGTCTATGCTGTTCGAAGAGAGGAGAAGAGCGGCGCCGCCGGCGGAGGGGGTCTGCAGCGGTCTGGATCAGGAACGGGGATGGTAAGTATACTTTTTTTTAATTTAATTTTTTCTTTCAGCGTCGTGACCACGCCCCCATTTGAAGTCACGCCCCTATATTTTGCCCGGGGCGCCACAAGGCAAAGTACCGGCCCTGGTGTAGAGGTACACTCTCCTGTACCGCATATAGGGGGTAATTCCATGTTGATCACAGCAGGATTTTTTTTAGCAGTTTGGCAAAACCATGTGCACTGCAGGGGAGGCAGGTATAACGTGCAGATAGAGTTAGATTTGGGTGGGTTATTTTATATCTCTGCAGGGTAAATACTGCCTGCTTTATTTTTACACTGCAAATGAGATTGCAGATTGAACACACCACACCCAAATCTAACTGTCTCTGCACATGTTATACCTGCCTCCCCTGCAGTGCACATGGTTTTGCCCAATTGCTAAAAAAAATCCTGCTGCGATCAACTTGGAATTACCGCCATTGTTATATAACTCCAGAAAAATAATGGAGAACAAAAATGTGGAGGATAAATTAGGGAAAGATCAAGAACCACTTCCTCCTAGTGCTGAAACTGCAGCCACTAGTCATGACATAGACAATGAAATCCCATCAACGTCATCTGCCAAAGCCGTTGCCCAGTGTGACAGTAGAGGACATGTAAAATCCAAAAAGCCAAAGTTCATTAAAAAGACCCCAAAAAATAAATTTAAATAGTCTGAGGAGAAATGTAAACTTGCCAATATGCCTTTTATGACAGGGAGTGGCAAGGAATGGCTAAGGCCCTGGCCTATGTTCATGACTAGTGGTTCAGCTTCACATGACGATCAAAGCCCTCATCCTCCCACTAGAAAAATGATCATAGCTAAGCTGGCAAAAGCACAGCAAAGAATTGTGCATTCTAAGATGGTATCATAAATCCCCAAGGAGAGTCCAAGTGTGTCGGCTGTTGCGATGCCTGTCCTTCCCAACACTGGATGGGAAGAGTTGGCTCCTTCAACCTTTTGCACGCCCTCTGCAAGTGCTGAAAGTAGCACCCACAATCCAGTTTCTGATATTCAAATTGAAGATGTCACTGTTGAAGTACACCAGGATGAGGATATGGGTCTTGCTGGTGCTGAGGAGAAAGTTGATGATGAGGATTCTGATGGTGATGTGGTTTGTTTAAATCAGGCACTTGGGGAGGCACCTGTTGTCTGTGGGATGAATAAGCCTATTGTGAGGCCTGCGTAAAATACTAAAAAAGCAACCTCTTCGGTGTGGAATTATTTCTCCACAAATCCGGACAACTGGTGTCAAGCCGTGTGTTGCCTCTGTCAATCCGTAATAAGTAGGGGTAAGGACGTTAACCACCTAGGATCATCCTCCCTTATACGTCACCTGCAGCGCATTCATCAGAAGTCAGTGTCAAGTGTCAGTGAAACTTTGGGTAAGAGCGTAAGCATTCTATTGACACCTAAATCCCTTCTTCCTCTTGTACCCAAGCTCTTGCAAGCCACACCACCAACTCCCTCAATGTCAACTTTCTCCTCAGTCAGGAACTGGATCAGTAGTCCTGCAGGCCATGTCACTGGCAAGACTGAGGAGTCCTCTCCTAACCGGGATTCCTCCGGAGGATCCTTGAGTGGTACGCCTATTGCTGCTGTTGCTACCACTGCTGTTGTTGCTGCTGGGAGTCGATCGTCATCCCAGAGGGGAAGTCGGAAGACCACTTGCACTACTTCAAGTATGCAATTGACTGTCCAACAGTCCTTTGCGAGAAAGATAAAATATGACAGCAGTCATCCTGTTGCAAAGCGTATAACTGAGGCCTTGACAGCTATATTGGTGTTAGACGTGCGTCCGGTATCCGCCATTGGTGCAGTGAGACTTAGAGAATTGATGAAGGTAGTGTGTTTCCGGTACCAATTCCTCTCTAGGTTCCACTTCAGTAGGCAGGCAATACAGAGAATGTACATAGACGTCAGAAAAAGTGCCCTCAGTGTCCTAAAAAATGCAGTTTTAACCACTGTCCACTTAACCACGGATATGACTGTGACAGCCCACTGGGTAGATGTATAGCCTCCCGCAGCGACAACAGCAGTGGCACCAGTAGCAGAATCTCACAAATTCCCACTCGTTCCTAGGCAGGCTATGCTATGTATCACCACTTTCCGTAAGAGGCACACCGCTGACAACCTCTTACTGAAACTGCGGGACATCATTGTACAATGGCTTACCCCAATTAGACACTCCTTGGCAGTGTCAGCGCTACCCCCTCAACAAGGGTATGCAATGCCGGGAGGCACTAAGGTGAAGAGGCACTCTCCCTGCTCTGCTACCCTACTGCTGCCACTGCGCCTGTCAGACTGGATGACAGTTAGCGGTGCTGGCAGCGGGTAGTGCGCCCCCCCTTCTCCTCCCCAGTGAGACTGCAGGCAGTGTGCACTGTGCAGACTCACCCCTCACACAGCGCTCCTGCCGGCACCGACATCCTGCGCTCCGAATTGATTTGGGGCATGGCCTAATTGTGTGAGACGTGGCCATACCCCCTTATTGAAAAAGTTTTTTTTTTTGTTTTTTTTTAATCTTTATCGTGCCTGATGATCCCTGAGCCCCCAGCCCTCAGCCCCTCAGCCAGGGTCAATTCAGTGTGCAAGCGTGATCAGTGTGATCACTCGCCCCTCCCCACACACGCACACACACACACACACACACACACACACACACACACACACACACACACACACACACACACACCACCTGTATTGGAACAGGAGGAGGCTCTGTGCTGTGCTCCCAGGATGAGAGCCTTATGCTGCTGCCCAGTAAAGAGGGATGGTGTTGGTAGTGCGGCAGACCAGGGTCCGTGCTCGGCCACTCCATAAGTCCCAGGCCCGAGTAATTAGTACCCGCTCCCTCCCCCCGTCGGCATCACTGCCGACATCCTACAGCCGTTGTTGAAGTAAAGAAAACCGGAGGCGGAGAAGGGAGAGGAGGAGCAGCGTCTGAGTCGGGACCTCCTGCAGGTACATGGGCCGCACTGTGGTGGGAATGAAGGCTGTACCTGACATAGGGGGTTATTGAGAGATGAACGCAGATGGACGCATATGCAGCCAGATCTGCGTTCATCTCTGCACATGCTGAGGGGAGCCCAGCACAAGGCAAGGCCGGCCAGCATGTGTGGCGCCGCCTCCCGATGTATCCGCAATTTGATTGAGGACGAATCTGATCTAAGGTTGACCCCTGGCAGCACAGCCTGGTCAGCAGCCATTTTTTTTGGGGGGGGGCGGCTCTGTGTGACGTTCCAGCCGGCCCCCATTTTTCTTGCATCACCCCAGCAACACCTTAACTCCGCTACGCTGTCGCCTATCAATCACATTGTGGTCGCATCCATGGGGAAGCGACCGCAATGTGTGTGGCCTCGCGCCCACTGTGCATGCACAGTTTGCTGCCACTGGCAAACTGTACTGAGTGCTGCTATTGCAGTGGGGTCTCAATGACCTTCATAATGTGTATAATGGGCTGTACCAGGCATAATGTGTATAAAGGTTTGCGCCGAGTTTCGCCAACCTATACATGGATGCCTTTGAGGATTGCCATGTTTGGGGGCGGAACTTCGGCGCGGACCTCGTCTACTATGGCCGTTACATAGATGATTTATTTTTTTATTTTTCATTTTTGATGGTGATATATCTTTATCATCTAATCTTATTGCCCAATTAAATAATAATAATTTTAGTTTATGTTTTACGGGTACTTCACATAAATCTTCTATTTCCTTTTTAGATATCTCACTCTCTATAGTAGAAGGAAAGTCTCCATCAAAACTTTCCGTAAAGAGGTTGATACTCTCAATTTTTTACACTACAATAGCCAACATTATAAGCCCTGGTTAAATAATATTCCTTTCGGACAATTAAGACGTATT
Organism: Pseudophryne corroboree; assembly: GCF_028390025.1. Taxonomy (NCBI): domain Eukaryota; kingdom Metazoa; phylum Chordata; class Amphibia; order Anura; family Myobatrachidae; genus Pseudophryne; species Pseudophryne corroboree. Next base: position 210,236,075 of record NC_086454.1, read on the forward strand.
AAACGTAATTGTAGTAACACTACCGACTATCAACGACAGGCAGAGGAGCTCTCTTTATCTCTTGAGAACCGAGGTTATCCGAGTGCATTAATTAGGTCAGCACGCGAAAAGGTAGATGCTCTAGATCGAAAGGATTTATTAACACACAAAGTTCAAGTACAGAAGTTCGAACAAACTCAACCTCATTTTCTATCACAATTTAATTGTTCTTCGTCAAAGATTAGAAATATTATTCGGAACAATTATCCCATCCTTCTTACAGACCAGGTTCTTAGATCTGAACTAAGTGATGCACCATCAGTGATCTTTAAAAAATCTAACAATCTTAAACAATACCTTGCTCCTAGCCTTTTTATAGATAAAAGAATTATGAATGATAATACAGTTTCTGCCAAGAATACCCAGTGGTTACCTAAAATCACAGGTTGTTTTAAATGTGGTGCGAAACAATGTATAACGTGTTCGTATATTAAGAATAACATTAGGAATTTCATTGCCCCGAATTCATCATCACTGGAGATACGCTCTTTTATTAATTGCAATAGCTCTTTTGTGATCTATCTACTTATTTGCAAATGCAATTTAATCTATGTCGGTAGGACTACGCGTAAATTAAGGAGCAGGTTCCTTGAACATAGACGGAACATCCAGAATGGATTTATGTTCCATAGCGTCTCTAGACACTTTGCAGACAAACATCATAAAAACCCAGATGATATTTATTTGGTTGGTATTGAATCCATTACACCCACAATACGAGGAGGTGATAGATATAGGAGGTTATGCCTTCGAGAGAACTATTGGATACATAAACTGAAATCCCTCATACCGGAAGGGTTAAACGAAAGCATTGAGTTTGATATGCAGTAGAATGTCACTCTATCCTCTATTCCTTACTCTCGCTGAAATACTCCTCGTCTCTATATACCTCCTATTAATATAAATCATAATTATTTCTCATGTACAACTAATGAAATAAGTCGATACATGTGAATAATGTAAGGTGTTTAATGAGTGGTCTTTCCGGTATGAGTTATGTCATTCTTTTTAAGATATGACAGTTCTGATATCAATTCCTATTCTTGGTTACATTCCCTCTTTTTTGTGAATGCACTCTATGCCATCATTCATGTGCTAGTACGTCTTTTTTTGATAGGAGCCATAACTCTCCTAACAAATTTTGCAATCAGAACGGCTATTATGTTCCCCTAACTAATAGACATCTCTTGTAGTTGTCCTTTTTTTATGCATATACAGCATACTCATATTTTGTTTATCTATAATTATCATATATTATGTATTATTTATTATTATTCGGTTTTACCGGTAATAATGAAGTCCTCTTAGTAGCCGATGTCTATCATACTTTTCTAGCTCATCCACTGCACACTCAGCAAATTCTCAGTGGCGCAGATGGCTAGGACATCTGACTATAGAACAGTAAGGTTTTGAGTCTGTATTTAGGAACGACAACATATTCTCTTTAGATTCCGTTTTCCACTTGTTCATTTATCCACTGTACACCTAGCAAATGCTCAGTGGCGCAGATAGTTAAGACACCGGACTATAGAATAACGAGGTCTCGAGTTCGTATCTTAGAACGTTAGTTAACATTTTTATAAGATTCTGATTTTTTATTTGAATATATCTACTTTATCATAATAAATATAGGTCATCTGATATTAAATTATGATCATCCTTTTACTTTGACTGGAAAATAAGAATTTACTCACCGGTAATTCTATTTCTCATAGTCCGTAGTGGATGCTGGGGACTCCGTAAGGACCATGGGGATTAGCGGCTCCGCAGGAGACTGGGCACAACTACAAAGAAAGCTTTAGACTACTGGTGTGCACTGGCTCCTCCCACTAAGACCCTCCTCCAGACCTCAGTTAGGATACTGTGCCCGGAAGAGCTGACACAATTAGGAAGGATTTTGAATCCCGGGTAAGACTCATACCAGCCACACCAATCACACCGTATAACTCGTGATACAATACCCAGTTAACAGTGTGAAATATAACTGAGCCTCTCAACAGATGGCTCAACAATAACCCTTTAGTTAAGCAATAACTATATACAAGTATTGCAGACAATCCGCACTTGGGATGGGCGCCCAGCATCCACTACGGACTATGAGAAATAGAATTACCGGTGAGTAAATTCTTATTTTCTCTAACGTCCTAAGTGGATGCTGGGGACTCCGTAAGGACCATGGGGATTATACCAAAGCTCCCAAACGGGCGGGAGAGTGCGGATGACTCTGCAGCACCGAATGAGAGAACTCAAGGTCCTCCTCAGCCAGGGTATCAAATTTGTAGAATTTAGCAAACGTGTTTGCCCCTGACCAAGTAGCAGCTCGGCAAAGTTGAAGAGCCGAGACCCCTCGGGCAGCCGCCCAAGAAGAGCCCACTTTCCTCGTGGAATGGGCTTTTACTGATTTAGGACGCGGCAGTCCAGCCGCAGAATGTGCAAGCTGAATCGTACTACAGATCCAGCGAGCAATAGTCTGCTTAGAAGCAGGAGCACCCATCTTGTTGGATGTATACAGGATAAAGAGCGAGTCAGTCTTCCTGACTCCAGCTGTCCTGGAAACATAAATTTTTAGGGCCCTGACTACATCCAGCAACTTGGAATCCTCCAAGTCATTTGTAGCCGTAGGCACCACGATAGGTTGGTTCAGATGAAAAGCTGATACCACTTTGGGGAGAAACTGGGGACGAGTCCTCAATTCTGCCCTATCCATATGGAAAATCAGATAAGGGCTTTTACATGACAAAGCCGCCAATTCTGAAACACGCCTGGCCGAAGCCAAGGCCAACAACATGACCACTTTCCACGTGAGATATTTTAAATCCACGGTTTTCAGTGGCTCAAACCAATGTGACTTTAGGAAATCCAACACCACGTTCAGATCCCAAGGTGCCACTGGAGGCACAAAAGGGGGCTGAATATGCAGCACTCCCTTAACAAAAGTCTGAACTTCAGGTAGTGAAGCCAATTCTCTCTGGAAGAAAATCGACAGAGCCGAAATCTGGACCTTAATGGAACCCAATTTAAGGCCCATAGTCACCCCTGACTGTAGGAAGTGCAGGAACCGGCCCAGCTGAAGTTCTTCCGTTGGGGCCTTCCTGGCCTCACACCACGCAACATATTTTCGCCATATGCGGTGATAATGGTTCGCGGTTACTTCTTTCCTAGCTTTTATCAGCGTAGGAATGACTTCCTCCGGAATGCCCTTTTTCTTCAGTATCCGGTGTTCAACCGCCATGCCGTCAAACGCAGCCGCGGTAAGTCTTGGAACAGACAGGGCCCCTGCTGCAGCAGGTCCTGTCTGAGCGGTAGAGGCCATGGGTCCTCTGACATAATTTCTTGAAGTTCCGGATACCACGCTCTTCTTGGCCAATCCGGAACAATGAGTATAGTTCTTACTCCTCTTCTCCTTATTATCCTCAGTACCTTTGGTATGAGAGGAAGAGGAGGGAACACATAAACCGATCGGTACACCCACGGTGTTACCAGAGCGTCCACAGCTATCGCCTGCGGGTCTCTTGACCTGGCGCAATATTTTTCTAGCTTTTTGTTTAGGCGGGACGCCATCATGTCCACCTGTGGTTTTTCCCACTGGTTTACACTCATTTGAAAGACTTCTGGATGAAGTCCCCACTCTCCCGGGTGGAGGTCGTGCCTGCTGAGGAAGTCTGCTTGCCAGTTGTCCACTCCCTGGAATGAACACTGCTGACAGTGCTAACACGTGATTTTCCGCCCATCGGAGAATCCTTGTGGCTTCTGCCATCGCCGTCCTGCTTCTCGTGCCGCCCTGTCGATTTACATGGGCGACTGCCGTGATGTTGTCTGACTGGATCAGTACCGGCTGGTTTTGAAGCAGGGGTTTTGCCTGACTCAGGGCATTGTAAATGGCCCTTAGTTCCAGAATATTTATGTGCAGGGAAGTCTCCTGACTTGTCCATAGTCCTTGGAAGTTTCTTCCCTGTGTGACTGCTCCCCAGCCTCGAAGGCTGGCATCCGTGGTCACCAGGACCCAGTCCTGTATGCCGAATCTGCGGCCCTCTTGAAGATGAGCACTCTGCAGCCACCACAGCAGAGACACCCTTGTCCTTGGAGACAGGGTTATCAGACGATGCATCTGAAGATGCGATCCGGACCACTTGTCCAAAAGGTCCCAATGAAAGGTTCTTGCATGAAACCTGCCGAATGGAATCGCTTCGTAGGAAGCTACCATTTTTCCCAGGATCCGCGTGCAGTGATGCACCGACACCTGTTTTGGTTTTAGGAGGCCTCTGACTAGAGATGACAGCTCCTTGGCCTTCTCCTCCGGGAGAAACACTTTTCTCTGTTCTGTGTCCAGAACCATCCTTAGGAACAGCAGGCGTGTCGTAGGGACCAGCTGTGACTTTGGAATGTTTAGAATCCAGCCGTGCTGTTGCAGCACTTCCCGAGATAGTGCTACCCCTACCAATAACTGTTCTCTGGACCTCGCCTTTATCAGGAGATCGTCCAAGTACGGGATAATTAAAACTCCCTTCCTTCGAAGGAGTATCATCATTTCCGCCATTACCTTGGTAAAGACCCTCGGAGCCGTGGAGAGACCGAACGGCAACGTCTGGAATTGGTAATGACAATCTTGTACCACAAACCTGAGGTACTCCTGGTGAGGATGGTAAATGGGGACATGTAGGTAAGCATCCTTGATGTCCAGCGATACCATGTAATCTCCCTCGTCCAGACTCGCAATAACCGCCCTGAGCGATTCCATCTTGAACTTGAATTTTTTTATATATGTGTTCAAGGATTTCAAATTTAAAATGGGTCTCACCGAACCGTCCGGTTTCGGTACCACAAACATTGTGGAATAGTAACCCCTTCCTTGTTGAAGTAGGGGCACCTTTACTATCACTTGTTGTGAATACAGCTTTTGAATTGCCTGTAACACTGCCTCCCTGCCTGAGGGAGTGGTTGGTAAGGCAGATTTGAGGAAACGGCGGGGGGGAGACGTCTCGAATTCCAGTTTGTACCCCTGAGATACTATTTGAAGGATCCAGGGATCCACCCGTGAGCGAGCCCACTGCTTGCTGAAATGCTTGAGACGGGCCCCCACCGTACCTGGCTCTGCCTGTGGAGCCCCAGCGTCATGCTGTGGACTTTGAGGAAGCGGGGGAGGACTTTTGCTCCTGGGAACTGGCTGTATGTTGCAGCTTTTTCCCTCTACCTCTGCCTCTTAGAAATGGACATTGCACTAAATTTGGATGCCAGCCGGCAAATATCCCTCTGTGCATCCCTCATGTATAAAAGTGCGTCTTTTATATGCTCTATGTTCAGCAAAATAGTGTCCCTATCCAGTGTATCTATATTTTCTGACAGGGAATCTGACCACGCAGCAGCAGCGCTGCACATCCAGGCTGAAGCTATAGCCGGTCTCAGTATCACACCTGTGTGTGTATATATAGATTTCAGGATAGCCTCCTGCTTTCTATCAGCAGATTCCTTCAGGGCGGTCGTATCCGGAGACGGTAGTGCCACCTTCTTCGACAAGCGTGTGAGCGCCTTATCCACCCTAGGGGATGTTTCCCAGCGTGACCTATCCTCTGGCGGGAAAGGGTACGCCATTAGTAACCTCTTAGAAATTACCATCTTTTTATCAGGGGAAGCCCACGCTTCTTCACACACTTCATTTAACTCTTCAGATGGAGGAAAAGCTACTGGTAGTTTTTTCTCTCCAAACATTATACCCTTTTTTGTGGTACCGGGGGTAAGAAATGTGTAACACATTTTTCATTGCCTCAATCATGTAACGTGTGGCCCTACTGGAAGTTACATTAGTCTCATCGTCGTCGACACTGGAGTCAGTATCCGTGTCGACATCTGTGTCAACCATCTGAGGTAGCGGGCGTTTTAGAGCCCCTGATGGTTTTTGAGACGCCTGGGCAGGCACAGGCTGAGAAGCCGGCTGTCCCACATTAGGTATGTCGTCAAACCTTTTATGTAAGGAGTCGACACTATCACGTAATTCCTTCCACAGCACCATCCACTCAGGTGTCGACCCCGCAGGGGGTGACATCACATTTACAGGCATCTGCTCCGCCTCCACATAAGCCTCCTCATCAAACATGTCGACACAGCCGTACCGACACACCGCAAACACACAGGGAATGCTCTGACAGAGGACAGGACCCCACAAAGCCCTTTGGAGAGACAGAGAGAGAGTATGCCAGCACACACCAGAGCGCTATATAACACTGGGATCCCACTATCAATGAGTGTTTTCCCTATAGCTGCTTTTTTATATATATTACATATATATATATATATCTATACTGCGCCTAAATTTAGTGCCCCCCCTCTCTTTTTTACCCTTCTGTAGTATTCTCAGACTGCAGGGGAGAGCCAGGGAGCTTCCTTCCAGCGGAACTGTGAGGGAAAAATGGCGCCAGTGTGCTGAGGGAGAAGCCCCGCCCCCTTTTCGGCGGACTTTCTCCCGCTTTTTCTGTTATACTGGCAGGGGTAATTTTGCATCTATATAGCCCCTAGGACTATATATGATGCATATTTTGCCAGCCAAGGTGTTATCTATTGCCCTCAGGGCGCCCCCCCCCAGCGCCCTGCACCCATCAGTGACCGAAGTATGAGGTGTACAAGAGGAGCAATGGCGCACAGCTGCAGTGCTGTGCGCTACCTTGGTGAAGACCGAAGTCTTCTGCCGCCGATTTTCCGGACCTTCTTCGTGCTTCTGGCTCTGTAAGGGGGACGGCGGCGCGGCTCCGGGAACGAACACCAAGGTCGGGTCCTGCGGTCGATCCCTCTGGAGCTAATGGTGTCCAGTAGCCTAAGAAGCCCAAACTACCACCTGTTAGGTAGGTTCGCTTCTTCTCCCCTTAGTCCCTCGCTGCAGTGAGTTTGTTGCCAGCAGATCTCACTGAAAATAAAAAACCTAAATATACTTTCTTTCTAGGTGCTCAGGAGAGCCCCTAGTGTGCACCCTTCTCGGCCGGGCACAAAAATCTAACTGAGGTCTGGAGGAGGGTCTTAGTGGGAGGAGCCAGTGCACACCAGTAGTCTAAAGCTTTCTTTGTAGTTGTGCCCAGTCTCCTGCGGAGCCGCTAATCCCCATGGTCCTTACGGAGTCCCCAGCATCCACTTAGGACATTAGAGAAATGGTATTTATACACATTGTATGTGTTTAATTAACTCCTTTATGAGTAATTAATCTCAAAATTGTTAGCTATCTAGGTTAAATTTATGGCTGAATGCTATTGCACACAACAGTACCTTCCGAAATTATCGGTATTATCGAAGGGTTGATTATTATTTATTATTTTTTATTTAATTTTTCTTTATATATATATTTTCCTTGTATTTTTCTTTTTAATAATTACAACCGTGTTTGCAGCAGCATTCAGTCTCAATTATAAGTCAGTTTTGCCATTATTTTTATTATTTTTTCTGCTTTGTTTTGTTTTTATGTATACTGTGTATACCGTGTCTATATAGACTCATTCATATATGAGAGCCGACTATGTTCGTTTTATACATGAGGTTAAGAACACATGAGTTGCTCTAATTAAACATTGATACAATACATCTGTCTGATGGCTAATTGATCAGACTAGAAATACGGACACCCTGGGAGGCAGGACTACATCTTTGAAAAAGTCACATGGTATGTGACGAAACGCGTCAGACCCCGCCCTCCTACACACCTTGCTCAGATAGTTACAGGTGTTACTTGCACGGATGAGAACGGTTTCCTATCTGGCTGACAAATTTGCTGAGAGCGACCGCTGGACGTCACGTCTCTACAGCCAGTCATCTCTTCAAACGATCCTCATTCCTCCCCGCCGCTGTGTGAACGTGGGCATTGCAGGACGGATAGTCGGTGACGCCCGACTCTCGCCCAGCCCACTGGAGAGGTAAAACCGTCAACCTTTAATATCCAACTGCTGCAAGCACTCAGACTCTTGGAACTTTTTGTGCTCAATTCACCGGCTATTAATCCAGGCTATGGCTATTTAGCCTATGAAAAACGGACACTCACCATTATTGTGTCCTGAAATTTATCCTTAACGCTCTCATAGAGCATATTAATATTCTGAGCTCATAAGGTGTGTTCTTTTCATTGTGATTGGTTCTTAATTGTTTTTTAATCATATTAAATATTGTTAATCATTCATATGTCGGCTCTCTTTATATACAGCATCTCCTGACACACAGCGCAGCCGTTGTTTTTTGTTTCATTGTTCCTTGTCCACTCCACATAGTGTTCTCGGCACGCGCAGTATCTCAGGAGCTGTTCTTAATTGTCCATTTGCCTTATTACATAGGCGCTGTTTAGCAGTTAAGTGTTGTTGTTTTGTGGTTTTCAATTCTTTGTGTTTTCTGCTTGCTGATTTTGAATATATTGGCATAAGAATTTTTAATATAATTATTGAATATCTTTATTTGTAGATAAAAAACTTTTTCTTTTTTTCTTTTTTTTTATTACTATTATTTTTCCTTTTTTTTTTTTATATGATGGCAAATCTGACTTGTTTATCGGAATGTGCAAAGAGGAGATTATGTTATGAAGCTAACTTTAATGGGGAACTTGAGACCTCTACTTTATCTTCAACACAGAATGACCATGAAAGGGAGTTTAACACCCTCTTCTATAAATTGGAAGACCTTATGAAAACAGAAACCCGCCACTGGTGGGATATGGTCACATTACAGAAATATATTAAAAATAAGAAGATACCTAGAGGTCTCAGGATCTTCAAAACTTTATCTTTTGTGGATGATCCCACTCTGAAAGACAAGTGGGACTCCTTACTTGATGATTGCTCTTTCTCATTAATGGAGCTTCTTGTGTCTTACCGTAAGGAGAAAACAGTATTACTGTCTCATGAGATTGTTAGGGTCTCCTGCCCTGTGCTGCCACGTCGTCATGGCAACCGGGAGACAAGTGCTAGTGGAGTAACCTGAGCGCAGCTGATACTCCGGTTCGGGTCTTTTGCTGTGCAGTGGTTATAGGCTCTGTGCACGGCAGGGGATCCGGTGCTGGTTTTTGTGCTCACAGTCTGTGAGGTCTGAGTGGGGCGTGGACAGCACCTGCTTTATAAGGCCTCTTTTCAGGGTAAGCAGATGCTGCTGAATCTTTGTTGGTTAGTCAGTTCATGAAAGTTAGCCAGTACTGTGTAGCTTTGTATTTGTTTGTTGCTTACTGCAAATAGGCCTGGGGATTTGGTATTACACTCTGCCAATCCAGACCTAGCAGTAAGACTGGAGTCAGTCGTTTAGCTTGCTGGGGTTCTGTTACTACTCTGTGAACTTAGCAAGTTTGCGGCTGTATTCTAAGACTTGCCTGTCTAATCCTGTCTCACTGTGCTAGGTGTCAGGGGTCAGTTTAGTGGCAGTAAGCTAAAACCTGTGCACTGCAAGTGAGAATTAGGATTGTGGAGATTCTCCTTGTGTCTATCATTCCATCTCTGACCAAGGAGTTTACTGCCACACCCGTTGGTAACCCTTTAGGGTTTTGCTGTTGCCCTTAGCAACAGCATTTTGGGTTCTCTACGTATTAAAACACAACATCTTGCTTTTCCATCTGAGCAGTTCTAATACAAGGGAGATACCCAGTTCCTTAGCCTCTGGGCTTCTCTGTTCACTTTGTGTGTATTTTGTTACCCTATCACCTTCTGTGTACATTATGTCATATCCCCCAGTTTGTCTGTGAGTCCATCTGTTTTGCATAACAGTTCAAACACCAGTACTTTCCTGCAGGCACTGGTGTGCATAACATATTCAGCAGCCTAATACTCCTGTTGAAATTTTGTGGGAATATGGAGCATACCCCTCAAAATACGTTGCAACAGGTGGTCGATCAGGTGCAGGTCCTGACTCGACAATTTAATGATTTGTCCATTAAAATGCACACCTCCCAGGCTGCTGGCGGAGCTCCCGCAGCAGCAGCACCTGCAGGGGTTAAGGAGCCGAAAGTAAATCTCCCGGATCGTTTTTCTGGAGATCGCTCGTAGTTCTTTTGTTTCAAGGAGAGCTGCAAGCTATACTTCCGGCTTAGGCCTCAGTCTTCTGGGTCGGAGATTCAGCGGGTGGGCATAGTGATTTCCTTGCTACAAGGAGACCCACAGGTCTGGGCATATGGGTTGCAGCCTGACTGTCCGTCGCTTAAAAGTGTTGATGCTTTTTTTACGGCACTGGGCATGTTGTATGATGACCCTGACAAGACGGCCTCAGCCGAGGCTCAGATTTCGATCCTTAAGCAAGGGCGAAGGCCAGTTGAGGTTTACTGTACGGAGTTTCGGAGGTTGGCCCATGATACCCAGTGGAATGACCCAGCCCTGAGACACCAGTACCGAAGAGGTCTTTCTAACCAGATAAAGGACCAACTGGTACAATATCCCTTGCCTGATAGCTTGGATCAGCTCATGCAGTTATCCATCCGGGTGGATAGACGGCTGAGAGAGCGTAGGCTTGAAAGGGAGACTGAGATTTCCTTCCTTCCCAAGGGAACCTCAGACTCTGAGGAATTTTCTGAGGAGCCTATGCAGATTGGGGCTACCCGCCTCTCCTCGCGTGAGAAGACGCGGAGGAGACAGCAGGGGTTGTGTTTGTACTGTGGGAATAAAGGTCATGTGGTAGTATCATGCCCAGAAAAGCCGGAAAACTTCAGGGCCTGAGGGTGATGGGAAATATCCTGTCAGGCCAGAAGTCAGAATTTCCCAAGAAGACTTTTATCATTCCGGTGACCTTGAAGATCCTCGGTCAAACTGTCAAGACTGAGGCCTTTGTGGACAGTGGGGCCGACGGGGTTTTTATGGACCGCCAATTCGCCCTGAAACACTCTGTTCCCTTAGTACCCTTGGCATCGGAAATTGAGATTTGTGGGTTAAACGGGGAACCATTATCCCAAGGTAAAATTACCTCTTGCACTAGCCAGATTTCTTTGTCTATTGGAGCCACACACTCTGAAAAATTGTCCTTTTATGTGACTGTTTGTACTTTTGCCCCATTGGTGTTGGGGTTACCCTGGTTAAGGGCCCACAATCCTCAATTTGACTGGGTCTCTGGGGAGATTCTTAGTTGGGGTACTGATTGTTTCAGGAGTTGCTTGAGCCTTCCAGTCAGGCTCTCGCAGCTAAGTTTGCCAGGATTGCCAGGGTGTTATGCAGATTTTGCGGACGTGTTCTCCAAAAAAGTTGCAGAGGTACTACCTCCCCATCGCCCCTATGACTGTGCCATTGATTTGTTGCCAAATGCTAAGCTTCCCAAGAGCAGGTTGTACTCCCTGTCACGTCCTGAGACTCAGGCTATGGCAGAGTACATTCAGGAGAACTTGGCTAAGGGATTTATCAAACCTTCACAGTCTCCAGTTGGGTCGGGGTTCTTCTTCGTGGGTAAAAAGGACGGTTCGTTGCGACCCTGCATCGACTTCAGGGAATTGAACCGTATCACGATTAAAAACTCATACCCACTGCCTCTCATTTCGGTCTTGTTTGACCAGCTTCGTACTGCCACCATTTTTTCTAAGATTGACCTACGCGGTGCGTACAATCTAATCCGAATAAGAGAGGGGGATGAATGGAAGACTGCCTTTAATACCCACTCAGGGCATTATGAATATTTGGTGATGCCTTTTGGGCTCTGTAATGCCCCGGCAGTCTTCCAGGATTTCATGAATGATGTGCTCAGGGAATATTTGGATAGATTCTTAGTTGTATACTTAGATGACATCCTAATCTTCTCCCATTCCCTGGAGGAACATCGGAAGCATGTACGCTTAGTCCTCCAGAAACTCAGAGACCACCGGCTAGGGGCGAAGCTGGAGAAGTGCGAATTTGAAGTTCAGCAAATCGCATTTCTAGGATATATTATCTCCCCAGAAGGTTTCCAAATGGAGGGTTCCAAGGTACAGGCAGTCCTGGATTGGGTGCAGCCCACTAGTTTGAAGGCGCTTCAGCGTTTCCTGGGCTTTGCGAATTTTTATAGACGATTTATCGCTGGATTTTCGTCTATAGTGGCGCCCTTGGTGGCACTCACTAAGAAAGGGGCGGATGTTGCTCACTGGTCTTGTGAGGCTAAAGCGGCTTTTGCCCGTCTCAAAAGGGCATTTGTTTCGGCCAAGGTGCTGCGACACCCAGATCCAGAGCGTCCTTTTGTGGTGGAGGTGGATGCCTCTGAGATGGGTATTGGGGCAGTGCTTTCTCAGATGGGAGTGTCTGATAATCGCCTTCATCCCCGTGCTTACTTTTCCCGTAAATTTTCGCCTGCCGAGATGAATTATGACGTGGGTAACCGGGAATTGTTGGCTATTAAGGATGCACTCGAGGAGTGGAGACACTGGCTTGAGGGGGCTAAGTTTGTGGTCTCAATTCTCACTGACCATAAGAATCTGGCATATTTAGAGTCAGCGAAGCGTCTCAATGCCAGGCAGGCACGATGGGCTTTGTTTTTTGCTCGCTTTAATTTTTTGATAACATATCGCCCTGGGTCAAAAAACATCAAGGCTGATGCGCTCTCGCGGAGTTTTGCTCCAATCCAGGAGACCACCGAGGAGCCGTTGCCCATTGTTTCCCCATCATGTATTAAAGTGGGCATTACCCAGGACCTCTTATCATTAGTCCTTAGAGCACAGGAGCAGGCTCCTCCAGACCTTCCGGTAGGTCTTTTGTTTGTGCCTCCTAGGTTAAGACAGCGAGTGTTCCTGGAATTCCATGCCAAGAAGTCGGCAGGTCACCCGGGTATTGCCAGAACTCGGGAGTTGCTATCTCGGGCGGTGTGGTGGCCCTCGGTGGCTAAGGATGTGGATCAGTGGGTTCGGGCATGTGACATCTGTGCCCGAAATAAGACTCCTAGAGGGGTTCCTGTTGGCCCATTACATCCACTCTCTATCCCATCTAAGCCATGGACCCACATTTCTATGGATTTTGTGGTGGACTTGCCCAAATCCTCGGGGATGACAGCCATCTGGGTTGTCGTTGACAGGTTTTCGAAGATGGCGCACTTCGTTCCACTGGTTGGGCTGCCATCAGCCAGACGCCTGTCTGAATTATTTATGCTGCATGTTGTGCGTCTCCACGGGTTGCCACTTGATGTGGTCTCTGACCGCGGATCCCAGTTTGTGGCCAAATTCTGGAGGGCATTTTGTTCCGATCTCCAGATTTCTGTCAGCTTGTCGTCAGGCTACCATCCGCAGTCTAATGGGCAGACTGAAAGGGTGAACCAGTCCTTGGAGCAGTTCCTCAGGTGTTATGTCTCCAAGTGTCAGACTGACTGGGTTGCTCATCTGTCCATGGCGGAGTTTGCCTATAACAACGCGGCTCACTCTGCTACAGGGATCTCTCCCTTCCTTTGTGTGTATGGGCATCATCCTAAGGCCAATTCTTTTGACCCCCTGGACTCCACGCCTGGTGGTTCCTCTGTGGTTTCGGTCCTTAGAGGTATTTGGCGGAAAGTGAAGAAAGCCCTTGTGTCTGTGTCATTAGTGACCAAAAGGGTTTTTGATAAGCGGAAAAGACCCTGCAGCTTCAAATTAGGAGACTTCGTCTGGTTGTCTACCAAGAATTTGAAGTTGAGACAGCCATCTCATAAGTTAGGGCCCCGGTTCATCGGCCCTTATAAGATCACCAGGGTTATCAATCCGGTGGCATTTCAGTTAGATCTGCCCCGTTCTTTGGGTATCAATAAAACATTCCATTGTTCCCTTTTAAAACGGGCGATTAGTAATCCTTCTTCCAGTGGAAGACCTTCCCCTCTTCTGATACGTGGCCAGAGGGAGTTTGTTGTTGATGGATTCTTGACTCCAAGGTGGTTCGGGGTCGGCTGTCATTTTTGGTGCACTGGAAGGGGTATGGCCCGGAGGAGCAGTCGTGGGTGCGCAGTTGTGATCTTCATGCCCCCAGACTGATACGCTCTTTCTTCTCGCAGTTCCCCGATAAACCCGGTGGTAGGGGTTCTTTGACCCCTCGTCAGAGGGGGGGTACTGTTAGGGTCTACTGCCCTGTGCTGCCACGTCGTCATGGCAACCGGGAGACAAGTGCTAGTGGAGTAACCTGAGCGCAGCTGATACTCCGGTTCGGGTCTTTTGCTGTGCAGTGGTTATAGGCTCTGTGCACGGCAGGGGATCCGGTGCTGGTTTTTGTGCTCACAGTCTGTGAGGTCTGAGTGGGGCGTGGACAGCACCTGCTTTATAAGGCCTCTTTTCAGGGTAAGCAGATGCTGCTGAATCTTTGTTGGTTAGTCAGTTCATGAAAGTTAGCCAGTACTGTGTAGCTTTGTATTTGTTTGTTGCTTACTGCAAATAGGCCTGGGGATTTGGTATTACACTCTGCCAATCCAGACCTAGCAGTAAGACTGGAGTCAGTCGTTTAGCTTGCTGGGGTTCTGTTACTACTCTGTGAACTTAGCAAGTTTGCGGCTGTATTCTAAGACTTGCCTGTCTAATCCTGTCTCACTGTGCTAGGTGTCAGGGGTCAGTTTAGTGGCAGTAAGCTAAAACCTGTGCACTGCAAGTGAGAATTAGGATTGTGGAGATTCTCCTTGTGTCTATCATTCCATCTCTGACCAAGGAGTTTACTGCCACACCCGTTGGTAACCCTTTAGGGTTTTGCTGTTGCCCTTAGCAACAGCATTTTGGGTTCTCTACGTATTAAAACACAACATCTTGCTTTTCCATCTGAGCAGTTCTAATACAAGGGAGATACCCAGTTCCTTAGCCTCTGGGCTTCTCTGTTCACTTTGTGTGTATTTTGTTACCCTATCACCTTCTGTGTACATTATGTCATATCCCCCAGTTTGTCTGTGAGTCCATCTGTTTTGCATAACAGTTCAAACACCAGTACTTTCCTGCAGGCACTGGTGTGCATAACAGAGATAGAGGAAACCAGGAAATGCCTTAGTGCATTCTCTGATCATCCTCAATTTCATCATAATGACTTAAAATTGAATCATAAATTAGAACTCTATGAAAAAGAGGTGATAGATGGTAAGAATAAGAAATTTGATAGAGACACAGAGGATTATAATCAGGGTAGAGTTCGGAGTTACAAAAAACAATTGAACTCCTTTAATAGAGGGAGATCAAGGAGTTCATCAAATCGAAGACCGAATAGAATGAATGGTTCCTTTAAGAGAACAGTTAACACTGATCAAAGGCAGCAATATACTAAACCTTCTTATTTCTCGAACACATATGAACATAGCCATAAACAAATTCATTTTCCAATAATGGGCCAGGCAGATTTATCTGTCAGACCCAAAATTCCAACACAGAAGTATTCTCCCTCTAAGATTACCACTTCAACTACGCATTCCAGTTATTTTTTAGAGAAGGAACAGAGGCTTTTGAATATCAGACCTCCTTACCATATGCACAATCGGTACGATGTCCTCAGAATAGACTCCCCAAAAAGAGCAAGGGAGGAAGACATAGAGGATGTAGAGCAGGCAGTAGGTTACAAGGAAAAAAAGCGAGACGTGAGAGTATAAGCTGTACTAATATTTACAATCTATCATCTACACAAATGAGCAAATCTGAAACTCAACTTTTGGCGAAGGGTTTAAAATTTGCCCCCTCTAAACCTCCTGCTTTTTTTAATCTATTCGTAGAATTAAATACGTATATACGGACGTTAGCACATAAAAGATTTTTTGCCACTAAGAAGCTTTCCCAACATAAACTTGATGGTGTTCCCATTGTACTTGATGATCAAGACAAGACTGGTTTAGACATGTTAGAATCTCTATTCCAAGAGAGTCATTTATTTGACTCTACGGTTCCTATTTTCAACTTAGGACGCTATAATGAGCGTGCTTTTAGATTTAGGAATAAATCACAATTTTTTCCGTTACATTATAGGAGTCCACCTATTGAGATATTCTATAAAAAAACTTTGAACGATTTCAATATCTTATGCCAGAAGGAATTTAAAAGATTTAAATATAGACATAATCTCTCTGTTCAGGAGAGACTGGCTCTTCAGAAATTAGCCAATGACCCCTCCCTTGTCATTAAACCGGCGGACAAGGGAGGGGGCATTGTGATTCAGAATACAGAAGACTATCTATTAGAAGCTTTCAGACAGCTTAATGATAGCAATACTTATAGAAAATTGGCAGTTAACCCTTCTCAGGATTATCATAGATCTCTCACTATTTTAGTTAAAGGCGCCTTTTACAAAGGTGTTATAACTAAGGAGGAATGTAGGTATTTAATTCCCACACATCCAATCACTCCCACTTATTATCACCTCCCCAAGATCCATAAATCACTCACATCACCTCCTGGGCGGCCTATTATTTCTGGTGTTGGGTCCCTCACTTCCAATCTATCACATTTTGTTGATTATTTTTTACAGCCACTTGCTTCTTCATTACGTTCTCATATTAAAGACACTAATTCTTTTCTGAGTGCCATTTCCAATATTAACTGGAAAAACTCTTTTTTCTTTATGACCTGCGATGTGCAGGCACTGTATTCTAACATTCCGCATCAGAAGGGTCTGTTGACCATAGCGGATTTTCTATCAAAGACCAGTCTGATTGATGCCGAATTGCAACAATTTATACTTGACTCAATATCATTTATTCTGTCACATAATTTTTTTGTTTTTGATAGGAAATATTATTTACAGACACTTGGAACGGCCATGGGGACGAGGTTTGCGCCGAGTTTCGCCAACCTATACATGGGTGCCTTTGAGGATTGCCATGTTTGGGGGCGGAACTTCGGCGCGGACCTCGTCTACTATGGCCGTTACATAGATAATTTATTTTTCATTTTTGATGGTGATATATCTTTATCATCTAATCTTATTGCCCAATTAAATAATAATAATTTTAATTTATGTTTTACGGGTACTTCACATAAATCTTCTATTTCCTTTTTAGATATGTCACTCTCTATAGTAGATGGGAAAGTCTCCACCAAAACTTTCCGTAAAGAGGTTGATACTCTCAATTTTTTACACTACAATAGCCAACATTATAAGCCCTGGTTAAATAATATTCCTTTCGGACAATTAAGACGTATTAAACGTAATTGTAGTAACACTACCGACTATCAACGACAGGCAGAGGAGCTCTCTTTATCTCTTGAGAACCGAGGTTATCCGAGTGCATTAATTAGGTCAGCACGCGAAAAGGTAGATGCTCTAGATCGAAAGGATTTATTAACACACAAAGTTCAAGTACAGAAGTTCGAACAAACTCAACCTCATTTTCTATCACAATTTAATTGTTCTTCGTCAAAGATTAGAAATATTATTCGGAACAATTATCCCATCCTTCTTACAGACCAGGTTCTTAGATCTGAACTAAGTGATGCACCATCAGTGATCTTTAAAAAATCTAACAATCTTAAACAATACCTTGCACCTAGCCTTTTTATAGATAAAAGAATTATGAATGATAATACAGTTTCTGCCAAGAATACCCAGTGGTTACCTAAAATCACAGGTTATTTTAAATGTGGTGCGAAACAATATATAACGTGATCGTATATTAAGAATAACATTAGGAATTTCATTGCCCCGAATTCATCATCACTGGAGATACGCTCTTTTATTAATTGCAATAGCTCTTTTGTGATCTATCTACTTATTTGCAAATGCAATTTAATCTATGTCGGTAGGACTACGCGTAAATTAAGGATCAGGTTCCTTGAACATAGACGGAACATCCAGAATGGATTTATGTTCCATAGCGTCTCTAGACACTTTGCAGACAAACATCATAAAAACCCAGATGATATTTATTTGGTTGGTATTGAATCCATTACACCCACAATACGAGGAGGTGATAGATATAGGAGGTTATGCCTTCGAGAGAACTATTGGATACATAAACTGAAATCCCTCATACCGGAAGGGTTAAACGAAAGCATTGAGTTTGATCTGCAGTAGAATGTCACTCTATCCTCTATTCCTTACTCTCGCTGAAATACTCCTCGTCTCTATATACCTCCTATTAATATAAATCATAATTATTTCTCATGTACAACTAATGAAATAAGTCGATACATGTGAATAATGTAAGGTGTTTAATGAGTGGTCTTTCCGGTATGAGTTATGTCATTCTTTTTAAGATATGACAGTTCTGATATCAATTCCTATTCTTGGTTACATTCCCTCTTTTTTGTGAATGCACTCTATGCCATCATTCATGTGCTGGTACGTCTTTTTTTGATAGGAGCCATAACTCTCCTAACAAATTTTGCAATCAGAACGGCTATTATGTTCCCCTAACTAATAGACATCTCTTGTAGTTGTCCTTTTTTTATGCATATACAGCATACTCATATTTTGTTTATCTATAATTATCATATATTATGTATTATTTATTATTATTCAGTTTTACTGGTAATAATGAAGTCCTCTTAGTAGCCGATGTCTATCATACTTTTCTAGCTCATCCACTGCACACTCAGCAAATTCTCAGTGGCGCAGATGGCTAGGACATCTGACTATAGAACAGTAAGGTTTTGAGTCTGTATTTAGGAACGACAACATATTCTCTTTAGATTCTGTTTTCCACTTGTTCATTTATCCACTGTACACCTAGCAAATGCTCAGTGGCGCAGATTGTTAAGACACCGGACTATAGAATAACGAGGTCTCGAGTTCGTATCTTAGAACGTTAGTTAACATTTTTATAAGATTCTGATTTTTTATTTGAATATATCTACTTTATCATAATAAATATAGGTCATCTGATATTAAATTATGATCATCCTTTTACTTTGACTGGAAATGGTATTTATACACATTGTATGTGTTTAATTAACTCCTTTATGAGTAATTAATCTCAAAATTGTTAGCTATCTAGGTTAAATTTATGGCTGAATGCTATTGCACACAACAGTACCTTCCGAAATTATCGGTATTATCGAAGGGTTGATTATTATTTATTATTTTTTATTTAATTTTTCTTTATATATATATTTTCCTTGTATTTTTCTTTTTAATAATTACAACCGTGTTTGCAGCAGCATTCAGTCTCAATTATAAGTCAGTTTTGCCATTATTTTTATTATTTTTTCTGCTTTGTTTTGTTTGGTTTTTATGTATACTGTGTATACCGTGTCTATATAGACTCATTCATATATGAGAGCCGACTATGTTCGTTTTATACATGAGGTTAAGAACACATGAGTTGCTCTAATTAAACATTGATACAATACATCTGTCTGATGGCTAATTGATCAGACTAGAAATACGGACACCCTGGGAGGCAGGACTACATCTTTGAAAAAGTCACATGGTATGTGACGAAACGCGTCAGACCCCGCCCTCCTACACACCTTGCTCAGATAGTTACAGGTGTTACTTGCACGGATGAGAACGGTTTCCTATCTGGCTGACAAATTTGCTGAGAGCGACCGCTGGACGTCACGTCTCTACAGCCAGTCATCTCTTCAAACGATCCTCATTCCTCCCCGCCGCTGTGTGAACGTGGGCATTGCAGGACGGATAGTCGGGGACGCCCGACTCTCGCCCAGCCCACTGGAGAGGTAAAACCGTCAACCTTTAATATCCAACTGCTGCAAGCACTCAGACTCTTGGAACTTTTTGTGCTCAATTCACCGGCTATTAATCCAGGCTATGGCTATTTAGCCTATGAAAAACAGACACTGTACACTTCCATTACATTATAGGAGTCCACCTATTGAGATATTCTATAAAAAAACTTTGAACGATTTCAATATCTTATGCCAGAAGGAATTTAAAAGATTTAAATATAGACATAATCTCTCTGTTCAGGAGAGACTGGCTCTTCAGAAATTAGCCAATGACCCCTCCCTTGTCATTAAACCGGCGGACAAGGGAGGGGGCATTGTGATTCAGAATACAGAAGACTATCTATTAGAAGCTTTCAGACAGCTTAATGATAGCAATACTTATTGAAAATTGGCAGTTAACCCTTCTCAGGATTATCATAGATCTCTCACTATTTTAGTTAAAGGCGCCTTTTACAAAGGTGTTATAACTAAGGAGGAATGTAGGTATTTAATTCCCACACATCCAATCACTCCCACTTATTATCACCTCCCCAAGATCCATAAATCACTCACATCACCTCCTGGGCGGCCTATTATTTCTGGTGTTGGGTCCCTCACTTCCAATCTATCACATTTTGTTGATTATTTTTTACAGCCACTTGCTTCTTCATTACGTTCTCATATTAAAGACACTAATTCTTTTCTGAGTGCCATTTCCAATATTAACTGGAAAAACTCTTTTTTCTTTATGACCTGCGATGTGCAGGCACTGTATTCTAACATTCCGCATCAGAAGGGTCTGTTGACCATAGCGGATTTTCTATCAAAGACCAGTCTGATTGATGCCGAATTGCAACAATTTATACTTGACTCAATATCATTTATTCTGTCACATAATTTTTTTGTTTTTGATAGGAAATATTATTTACAGACACTTGGAACGGCCATGGGGACGAGGTTTGCGCCGAGTTTCGCCAACCTATACATGGGTGCCTTTGAGGATTGCCATGTTTGGGGGCGGAACTTCGGCGCGGACCTCGTCTACTATGGCCGTTACATAGATAATTTATTTTTCATTTTTGATGGTGATATATCTTTATCATCTAATCTTATTGCCCAATTAAATAATAATAATTTTAATTTATGTTTTACGGGTACTTCACATAAATCTTCTATTTCCTTTTTAGATATGTCACTCTCTATAGTAGATGGGAAAGTCTCCACCAAAACTTTCCGTAAAGAGGTTGATACTCTCAATTTTTTACACTACAATAGCCAACATTATAAGCCCTGGTTAAATAATATTCCATTCGGACAATTAAGACGTATTAAACGTAATTGTAGTAACACTACCGACTATCAACGACAGGCAGAGGAGCTCTCTTTATCTCTTGAGAACCGAGGTTATCCGAGTGCATTAATTAGGTCAGCACGCGAAAAGGTAGATGCTCTAGATCGAAAGGATTTATTAACACACAAAGTTCAAGTACAGAAGTTCGAACAAACTCAACCTCATTTTCTATCACAATTTAATTGTTCTTCGTCAAAGATTAGAAATATTATTCGGAACAATTATCCCATCCTTCTTACAGACCAGGTTCTTAGATCTGAACTAAGTGATGCACCATCAGTGATCTTTAAAAAATCTAACAATCTTAAACAATACCTTGCACCTAGCCTTTTTATAGATAAAAGAATTATGAATGATAATACAGTTTCTGCCAAGAATACCCAGTGGTTACCTAAAATCACAGGTTGTTTTAAATGTGGTGCGAAACAATATATAACGTGATCGTATATTAAGAATAACATTAGGAATTTCATTGCCCCGAATTCATCATCACTGGAGATACGCTCTTTTATTAATTGCAATAGCTCTTTTGTGATCTATCTACTTATTTGCAAATGCAATTTAATCTATGTCGGTAGGACTACGCGTAAATTAAGGATCAGGTTCCTTGAACATAGACGGAACATCCAGAATGGATTTATGTTCCATAGCGTCTCTAGACACTTTGCAGACAAACATCATAAAAACCCAGATGATATTTATTTGGTTGGTATTGAATCCATTACACCCACAATACGAGGAGGTGATAGATATAGGAGGTTATGCCTTCGAGAGAACTATTGGATACATAAACTGAAATCCCTCATACCGGAAGGGTTAAACGAAAGCATTGAGTTTGATCTGCAGTAGAATGTCACTCTATCCTCTATTCCTTACTCTCGCTGAAATACTCCTCGTCTCTATATACCTCCTATTAATATAAATCATAATTATTTCTCATGTACAACTAATGAAATAAGTCGATACATGTGAATAATGTAAGGTGTTTAATGAGTGGTCTTTCCGGTATGAGTTATGTCATTCTTTTTAAGATATGACAGTTCTGATATCAATTCCTATTCTTGGTTACATTCCCTCTTTTTTGTGAATGCACTCTATGCCATCATTCATGTGCTGGTACGTCTTTTTTTGATAGGAGCCATAACTCTCCTAACAAATTTTGCAATCAGAACGGCTATTATGTTCCCCTAACTAATAGACATCTCTTGTAGTTGTCCTTTTTTTATGCATATACAGCATACTCATATTTTGTTTATCTATAATTATCATATATTATGTATTATTTATTATTATTCAGTTTTACTGGTAATAATGAAGTCCTCTTAGTAGCCGATGTCTATCATACTTTTCTAGCTCATCCACTGCACACTCAGCAAATTCTCAGTGGCGCAGATGGCTAGGACATCTGACTATAGAACAGTAAGGTTTTGAGTCTGTATTTAGGAACGACAACATATTCTCTTTAGATTCTGTTTTCCACTTGTTCATTTATCCACTGTACACCTAGCAAATGCTCAGTGGCGCAGATAGTTAAGACACCGGACTATAGAATAACGAGGTCTCGAGTTCGTATCTTAGAACGTTAGTTAACATTTTTATAAGATTCTGATTTTTTATTTGAATATATCTACTTTATCATAATAAATATAGGTCATCTGATATTAAATTATGATCATCCTTTTACTTTGACTGGAAATGGTATTTATACACATTGTATGTGTTTAATTAACTCCTTTATGAGTAATTAATCTCAAAATTGTTAGCTATCTAGGTTAAATTTATGGCTGAATGCTATTGCACACAACAGTACCTTCCGAAATTATCGGTATTATCGAAGGGTTGATTATTATTTATTATTTTTTATTTAATTTTTCTTTATATATATATTTTCCTTGTATTTTTCTTTTTAATAATTACAACCGTGTTTGCAGCAGCATTCAGTCTCAATTATAAGTCAGTTTTGCCATTATTTTTATTATTTTTTCTGCTTTGTTTTGTTTGGTTTTTATGTATACTGTGTATACCGTGTCTATATAGACTCATTCATATATGAGAGCCGACTATGTTCGTTTTATACATGAGGTTAAGAACACATGAGTTGCTCTAATTAAACATTGATACAATACATCTGTCTGATGGCTAATTGATCAGACTAGAAATACGGACACCCTGGGAGGCAGGACTACATCTTTGAAAAAGTCACATGGTATGTGACGAAACGCGTCAGACCCCGCCCTCCTACACACCTTGCTCAGATAGTTACAGGTGTTACTTGCACGGATGAGAACGGTTTCCTATCTGGCTGACAAATTTGCTGAGAGCGACCGCTGGACGTCACGTCTCTACAGCCAGTCATCTCTTCAAACGATCCTCATTCCTCCCCGCCGCTGTGTGAACGTGGGCATTGCAGGACGGATAGTCGGGGACGCCCGACTCTCGCCCAGCCCACTGGAGAGGTAAAACCATCAACCTTTAATATCCAACTGCTGCAAGCACTCAGACTCTTGGAACTTTTTGTGCTCTATTCACCGGCTATTAATCCAGGCTATGGCTATTTAGCCTATGAAAAACGGACACTCACCATTATTGTGTCCTGAAATTTATCCTTAACGCTCTCATAGAGCATATTAATATTCTGAGCTCATAAGGTGTGTTCTTTTCATTGTGATTGGTTCTTAATTGTTTTTTAATCATATTAAATATTGTTAATCATTCATATGTCGGCTCTCTTTATATACAGCATCTCCTGACACACAGCGCAGCCGTTGTTTTTTGTTTCATTGTTCCTTGTCCACTCCACATAGTGTTCTCGACACGCGCAGTATCTCAGGAGCTGTTCTTAATTGTCCATTTGCCTTATTACATAGGCGCTGTTTAGCAGTTAAGTGTTGTTGTTTTGTGGTTTTCAATTCTTCGTGTTTTCTGCTTGCTGCCTTTGAATATATTGGCATAAGAATTTTTAATATAATTATTGAATATCTTTATTTTTAGATAAAAAACTTTTTCTTTCTTTTTTTTCTTTTTTTTTAATTACTATTATTTTTCCTTTTTTTTTATATGATGGCAAATCTGACTTGTTTATCGGAATGTGCAAAGAGGAGATTATGTTATGAAGCTAACTTTAATGGGGAACCTGAGACCTCTACTTTATCTTCAACACAGAATGACCATGAAAGGGAGTTTAACACCCTCTTCTATAAATTGGAAGACCTTATGAAAACAGAAACCCGCCACTGGTGGGATATGGTCACATTACAGAAATATATTAAAAATAAGAAGATACCTAGAGGTCTCAGGATCTTCAAAACTTTATCTTTTGTGGATGATCCCACTCTGAAAGACAAGTGGGACTCCTTACTTGATGATTGCTCTTTCTCATTAATGGAGCTTCTTGTGTCTTACCGTAAGGAGAAAACAGTATTACTGTCTCATGAGATAGAGGAAACCAGGAAATGCCTTAGTGCATTCTCTGATCATCCTCAATTTCATCATAATGACTTAAAATTGAATCATAAATTAGAACTCTATGAAAAAGAGGTGATAGATGGTAAGAATAAGAAATTTGATAGAGACACAGAGGATTATAATCAGGGTAGAGTTCGGAGTTACAAAAAACAATTGAACTCCTTTAATAGAGGGAGATCAAGGAGTTCATCAAATCGAAGACCGAATAGAATGAATGGTTCCTTTAAGAGAACAGTTAACACTGATCAAAGGCAGCAATATACTAAACCTTCTTATTTCTCGAACACATATGAACATAGCCATAAACAAATTCATTTTCCAATAATGGGCCAGGCAGATTTATCTGTCAGACCCAAAATTCCAACACAGAAGTATTCTCCCTCTAAGATTACCACTTCAACTACGCATTCCAGTTATTTTTTAGAGAAGGAACAGAGGCTTTTGAATATCAGACCTCCTTACCATATGCACAATCGGTACGATGTCCTCAGAATAGACTCCCCAAAAAGAGCAAGGGAGGAAGACATAGAGGATGTAGAGCAGGCAGTAGGTTACAAGGAAAAAAAGCGAGACGTGAGAGTATAAGCTGTACTAATATTTACAATCTATCATCTACACAAATGAGCAAATCTGAAACTCAACTTTTGGCGAAGGGTTTAAAATTTTCCCCCTCTAAACCTCCTGCTTTTTTTAATCTATTCGTAGAATTAAATACGTATATACGGACGTTAGCACGTAAAAGATTTTTTGCCACTAAGAAGCTTTCCCAACATAAACTTGATGGTGTTCCCATTGTACTTGATGATCAAGACAAGACTGGTTTAGACATGTTAGAATCTCTATTCCAAGAGAGTCATTTATTTGACTCTACGGTTCCTATTTTCAACTTAGGACGCTATAATGAGCGTGCTTTTAGATTTAGGAATAAATCACAATTTTTTCCGTTACATTATAGGAGTCCACCTATTGAGATATTCTATAAAAAAAACTTTGAACGATTTCAATATCTTATGCCAGAAGGAATTTAAAAGATTTAAATATAGACATAATCTCTCTGTTCAGGAGAGACTGGCTCTTCAGAAATTAGCCAATGACCCCTCCCTTGTCATTAAACCGGCGGACAAGGGAGGGGGCATTGTGATTCAGAATACAGAAGACTATCTATTAGAAGCTTTCAGACAGCTTAATGATAGCAATACTTATAGAAAATTGGCAGTAAACCCTTCTCAGGATTATCATAGATCTCTCACTATTTTAGTTAAAGGCGCCTTTGATAAAGGTGTTATAACTAAGGAGGAATGTAGGTATTTAATTCCCACACATCCAATCACTCCCACTTATTATCACCTCCCCAAGATCCATAAATCACTCACATCACCTCCTGGGCGGCCTATTATTTCTGGTGTTGGGTCCCTCACTTCCAATCTATCACATTTTGTTGATTATTTTTTACAGCCACTTGCTTCTTCATTACGTTCTCATATTAAAGACACTAATTCTTTTCTGAGTGCCATTTCCAATATTAACTGGAAAAACTCTTTTTTCTTTATGACCTGCGATGTGCAGGCACTGTATTCTAACATTCCGCATCAGAAGGGTCTGTTGACCATAGCGGATTTTCTATCAAAGACCAGTCTGATCGATGCCGAATTGCAACAATTTATACTTGACTCAATATCATTTATTCTGTCACATAATTTTTTTGTTTTTGATAGGAAATATTATTTACAGACACTTGGAACGGCCATGGGGACGAGGTTTGCGCCGAGTTTCGCCAACCTATACATGGGTGCCTTTGAGGATTGCCATGTTTGGGGGCGGAACTTCAGCGCGGACCTCGTCTACTATGGCCGTTACATAGATAATTTATTTTTCATTTTTGATGGTGATATATCTTTATCATCTAATCTTATTGCCCAATTAAATAATAATAATTTTAATTTATGTTTTACGGGTACTTCACATAAATCTTCTATTTCCTTTTTAGATATGTCACTCTCTATAGTAGATGGGAAAGTCTCCACCAAAACTTTCCGTAAAGAGGTTGATACTCTCAATTTTTTACACTACAATAGCCAACATTATAAGCCCTGGTTAAATAATATTCCTTTCGGACAATTAAGACGTATTAAACGTAATTGTAGTAACACTACCGACTATCAACGACAGGCAGAGGAGCTCTCTTTATCTCTTGAGAACCGAGGTTATCCGAGTGCATTAATTAGGTCAGCACGCGAAAAGGTAGATGCTCTAGATCGAAAGGATTTATTAACACACAAAGTTCAAGTACAAAAGTTCGAACAAACTCAACCTCATTTTCTATCACAATTTAATTGTTCTTCGTCAAAGATTAGAAATATTATTCGGAACAATTATCCCATCCTTCTTACAGACCAGGTTCTTAGATCTGAACTAAGTGATGCACCATCAGTGATCTTTAAAAAATCTAACAATCTTAAACAATACCTTGCACCTAGCCTTTTTATAGATAAAAGAATTATGAATGATAATACAGTTTCTGCCAAGAATACCCAGTGGTTACCTAAAATCACAGGTTGTTTTAAATGTGGTGCGAAACAATATATAACGTGATCGTATATTAAGAATAACATTAGGAATTTCATTGCCCCGAATTCATCATCACTGGAGATACGCTCTTTTATTAATTGCAATAGCTCTTTTGTGATCTATCTACTTATTTGCAAATGCAATTTAATCTATGTCGGTAGGACTACGCGTAAATTAAGGATCAGGTTCCTTGAACATAGACGGAACATCCAGAATGGATTTATGTTCCATAGCGTCTCTAGACACTTTGCAGACAAACATCATAAAAACCCAGATGATATTTATTTGGTTGGTATTGAATCCATTACACCCACAATACGAGGAGGTGATAGATATAGGAGGTTATGCCTTCGAGAGAACTATTGGATACATAAACTGAAATCCCTCATACCGGAAGGGTTAAACGAAAGCATTGAGTTTGATCTGCAGTAGAATGTCACTCTATCCTCTATTCCTTACACTCGCTGAAATACTCCTCGTCTCTATATACCTCCTATTAATATAAATCATAATTATTTCTCATGTACAACTAATGAAATAAGTCGATACATGTGAATAATGTAAGGTGTTTAATGAGTGGTCTTTCCGGTATGAGTTATGTCATTCTTTTTAAGATATGACAGTTCTGATATCAATTCCTATTCTTGGTTACATTCCCTCTTTTTTGTGAATGCACTCTATGCCATCATTCATGTGCTGGTACGTCTTTTTTTGATAGGAGCCATAACTCTCCTAACAAATTTTGCAATCAGAACGGCTATTATGTTCCCCTAACTAATAGACATCTCTTGTAGTTGTCCTTTTTTTATGCATATACAGCATACTCATATTTTGTTTATCTATAATTATCATATATTATGTATTATTTATTATTATTCAGTTTTACTGGTAATAATGAAGTCCTCTTAGTAGCCGATGTCTATCATACTTTTCTAGCTCATCCACTGCACACTCAGCAAATTCTCAGTGGCGCAGATGGCTAGGACATCTGACTATAGAACAGTAAGGTTTTGAGTCTGTATTTAGGAACGACAACATATTCTCTTTAGATTCTGTTTTCCACTTGTTCATTTATCCACTGTACACCTAGCAAATGCTCAGTGGCGCAGATAGTTAAGACACCGGACTATAGAATAACGAGGTCTCGAGTTCGTATCTTAGAACGTTAGTTAACATTTTTATAAGATTCTGATTTTTTATTTGAATATATCTACTTTATCATAATAAATATAGGTCATCTGATATTAAATTATGATCATCCTTTTACTTTGACTGGAAATGGTATTTATACACATTGTATGTGTTTAATTAACTCCTTTATGAGTAATTAATCTCAAAATTGTTAGCTATCTAGGTTAAATTTATGGCTGAATGCTATTGCACACAACAGTACCTTCCGAAATTATCGGTATTATCGAAGGGTTGATTATTATTTATTATTTTTTATTTAATTTTTCTTTATATATATATTTTCCTTGTATTTTTCTTTTTAATAATTACAACCGTGTTTGCAGCAGCATTCAGTCTCAATTATAAGTCAGTTTTGCCATTATTTTTATTATTTTTTCTGCTTTGTTTTGTTTGGTTTTTATGTATACTGTGTATACCGTGTCTATATAGACTCATTCATATATGAGAGCCGACTATGTTCGTTTTATACATGAGGTTAAGAACACATGAGTTGCTCTAATTAAACATTGATACAATACATCTGTCTGATGGCTAATTGATCAGACTAGAAATACGGACACCCTGGGAGGCAGGACTACATCTTTGAAAAAGTCACATGGTATGTGACGAAACGCGTCAGACCCCGCCCTCCTACACACCTTGCTCAGATAGTTACAGGTGTTACTTGCACGGATGAGAACGGTTTCCTATCTGGCTGACAAATTTGCTGAGAGCGACCCCTGGACGTCACGTCTCTACAGCCAGTCATCTCTTCAAACGATCCTCATTCCTCCCCGCCGCTGTGTGAACGTGGGCATTGCAGGACGGATAGTCGGGGACGCCCGACTCTCGCCCAGCCCACTGGAGAGGTAAAACCGTCAACCTTTAATATCCAACTGCTGCAAGCACTCAGACTCTTGGAACTTTTTGTGCTCAATTCACCGGCTATTAATCCAGGCTATGGCTATTTAGCCTATGAAAAACGGACACTCACCATTATTGTGTCCTGAAATTTATCCTTAACACTCTCATAGAGCATATTAATATTCTGAGCTCATAAGGTGTGTTCTTTTCATTGTGATTGGTTCTTAATTGTTTTTTAATCATATTAAATATTGTTAATCATTCATATGTCGGCTCTCTTTATATACAGCATCTCCTGACACACAGCGCAGCCGTTGTTTTTTGTTTCATTGTTCCTTGTCCACTCCACATAGTGTTCTCGGCACGCGCAGTATCTCAGGAGCTGTTCTTAATTGTCCATTTGCCTTATTACATAGGCGCTGTTTAGCAGTTAAGTGTTGTTGTTTTGTGGTTTTCAATTCTTTGTGTTTTCTGCTTGCTGCCTTTGAATATATTGGCATAAGAATTTTTAATATAATTATTGAATATCTTTATTTTTAGATAAAAAACTTTTTCTTTCTTTTTTTTTTAATTACTATTATTTTTCCTTTTTTTTTATATGATGGCAAATCTGACTTGTTTATCGGAATGTGCAAAGAGGAGATTATGTTATGAAGCTAACTTTAATGGGGAACCTGAGACCTCTACTTTATCTTCAACACAGAATGACCATGAAAGGGAGTTTAACACCCTCTTCTATAAATTGGAAGACCTTATGAAAACAGAAACCCGCCACTGGTGGGATATGGTCACATTACAGAAATATATTAAAAATAAGAAGATACCTAGAGGTCTCAGGATCTTCAAAACTTTATCTTTTGTGGATGATCCCACTCTGAAAGACAAGTGGGACTCCTTACTTGATGATTGCTCTTTCTCATTAATGGAGCTTCTTGTGTCTTACCGTAAGGAGAAAACAGTATTACTGTCTCATGAGATAGAGGAAACCAGGAAATGCCTTAGTGCATTCTCTGATCATCCTCAATTTCATCATAATGACTTAAAATTGAATCATAAATTAGAACTCTATGAAAAAGAGGTGATAGATGGTAAGAATAAGAAATTTGATAGAGACACAGAGGATTATAATCAGGGTAGAGTTCGGAGTTACAAAAAACAATTGAACTCCTTTAATAGAGGGAGATCAAGGAGTTCATCAAATCGAAGACCGAATAGAATGAATGGTTCCTTTAAGAGAACAGTTAACACTGATCAAAGGCAGCAATATACTAAACCTTCTTATTTCTCGAACACATATGAACATAGCCATAAACAAATTCATTTTCCAATAATGGGCCAGGCAGATTTATCTGTCAGACCCAAAATTCCAACACAGAAGTATTCTCCCTCTAAGATTACCACTTCAACTACGCATTCCAGTTATTTTTTAGAGAAGGAACAGAGGCTTTTGAATATCAGACCTCCTTACCATATGCACAATCGGTACGATGTCCTCAGAATAGACTCCCCAAAAAGAGCAAGGGAGGAAGACATAGAGGATGTAGAGCAGGCAGTAGGTTACAAGGAAAAAAAGCGAGACGTGAGAGTATAAGCTGTACTAATATTTACAATCTATCATCTACACAAATGAGCAAATCTGAAACTCAACTTTTGGCGAAGGGTTTAAAATTTTCCCCCTCTAAACCTCCTGCTTTTTTTAATCTATTCGTAGAATTAAATACGTATATACGGACGTTAGCACGTAAAAGATTTTTTGCCACTAAGAAGCTTTCCCAACATAAACTTGATGGTGTTCCCATTGTACTTGATGATCAAGACAAGACTGGTTTAGACATGTTAGAATCTCTATTCCAAGAGAGTCATTTATTTGACTCTACGGTTCCTATTTTCAACTTAGGACGCTATAATGAGCGTGCTTTTAGATTTAGGAATAAATCACAATTTTTTCCGTTACATTATAGGAGTCCACCTATTGAGATATTCTATAAAAAAAACTTTGAACGATTTCAATATCTTATGCCAGAAGGAATTTAAAAGATTTAAATATAGACATAATCTCTCTGTTCAGGAGAGACTGGCTCTTCAGAAATTAGCCAATGACCCCTCCCTTGTCATTAAACCGGCGGACAAGGGAGGGGGCATTGTGATTCAGAATACAGAAGACTATCTATTAGAAGCTTTCAGACAGCTTAATGATAGCAATACTTATAGAAAATTGGCAGTAAACCCTTCTCAGGATTATCATAGATCTCTCACTATTTTAGTTAAAGGCGCCTTTGATAAAGGTGTTATAACTAAGGAGGAATGTAGGTATTTAATTCCCACACATCCAATCACTCCCACTTATTATCACCTCCCCAAGATCCATAAATCACTCACATCACCTCCTGGGCGGCCTATTATTTCTGGTGTTGGGTCCCTCACTTCCAATCTATCACATTTTGTTGATTATTTTTTACAGCCACTTACTTCTTCATTACGTTCTCATATTAAAGACACTAATTCTTTTCTGAGTGCCATTTCCAATATTAACTGGAAAAACTCTTTTTTCTTTATGACCTGCGATGTGCAGGCACTGTATTCTAACATTCCGCATCAGAAGGGTCTGTTGACCATAGCGGATTTTCTATCAAAGACCAGTCTGATTGATGCCGAATTGCAACAATTTATACTTGACTCAATATCATTTATTCTGTCACATAATTTTTTTGTTTTTGATAGGAAATATTATTTACAGACACTTGGAACGGCCATGGGGACGAGGTTTGCGTTGAGTTTCGCCAACCTATACATGGGTGCCTTTGAGGATTGCCATGTTTGGGGGCGGAACTTCAGCGCGGACCTCGTCTACTATGGCCGTTACATAGATAATTTATTTTTCATTTTTGATGGTGATATATCTTTATCATCTAATCTTATTGCCCAATTAAATAATAATAATTTTAATTTATGTTTTACGGGTACTTCACATAAATCTTCTATTTCCTTTTTAGATATGTCACTCTCTATAGTAGATGGGAAAGTCTCCACCAAAACTTTCCGTAAAGAGGTTGATACTCTCAATTTTTTACACTACAATAGCCAACATTATAAGCCCTGGTTAAATAATATTCCTTTCGGACAATTAAGACGTATTAAACGTAATTGTAGTAACACTACCGACTATCAACGACAGGCAGAGGAGCTCTCTTTATCTCTTGAGAACCGAGGTTATCCGAGTGCATTAATTAGGTCAGCACGCGAAAAGGTAGATGCTCTAGATCGAAAGGATTTATTAACACACAAAGTTCAAGTACAGAAGTTCGAACAAACTCAACCTCATTTTCTATCACAATTTAATTGTTCTTCGTCAAAGATTAGAAATATTATTCGGAACAATTATCCCATCCTTCTTAGAGACCAGGTTCTTAGATCTGAACTAAGTGATGCACCATCAGTGATCTTTAAAAAATCTAACAATCTTAAACAATACCTTGCACCTAGCCTTTTTATAGATAAAAGAATTATGAATGATAATACAGTTTCTGCCAAGAATACCCAGTGGTTACCTAAAATCACAGGTTATTTTAAATGTGGTGCGAAACAATGTATAACGTGTTCGTATATTAAGAATAACATTAGGAATTTCATTGCCCCGAATTCATCATCACTGGAGATACGCTCTTTTATTAATTGCAATAGCTCTTTTGTGATCTATCTACTTATTTGCAAATGCAATTTAATCTATGTCGGTAGGACTACGCGTAAATTAAGGAGCAGGTTCCTTGAACATAGACGGAACATCCAGAATGGATTTATGTTCCATAGCGTCTCTAGACACTTTGCAGACAAACATCATAAAAACCCAGATGATATTTATTTGGTTGGTATTGAATCCATTACACCCACAATACGAGGAGGTGATAGATATAGGAGGTTATGCCTTCGAGAGAACTATTGGATACATAAACTGAAATCCCTCATACCGGAAGGGTTAAACGAAAGCATTGAGTTTGATCTGCAGTAGAATGTCACTCTATCCTCTATTCCTTACTCTCGCTGAAATACTCCTTGTCTCTATATACCTCCTATTAATATAAATCATAATTATTTCTCATGTACAACTAATGAAATAAGTCGATACATGTGAATAATGTAAGGTGTTTAATGAGTGGTCTTTCCGGTATGAGTTATGTCATTCTTTTTAAGATATGACAGTTCTGATATCAATTCCTATTCTTGGTTACATTCCCTCTTTTTTGTGAATGCACTCTATGCCATCATTCATGTGCTAGTACGTCTTTTTTTGATAGGAGCCATAACTCTCCTAACGAATTTTGCAATCAGAACGGCTATTATGTTCCCCTAACTAATAGACATCTCTTGTAGTTGTCCTTTTTTTATGCATATACAGCATACTCATATTTTGTTTATCTATAATTATCATATATTATGTATTATTTATTATTATTCAGTTTTACTGGTAATAATGAAGTCCTCTTAGTAGCCGATGTCTATCATACTTTTCTAGCTCATCCACTGCACACTCAGCAAATTCTCAGTGGCGCAGATGGCTAGGACATCTGACTATAGAACAGTAAGGTTTTGAGTCTGTATTTAGGAACGACAACATATTCTCTTTAGATTCTGTTTTCCACTTGTTCATTTATCCACTGTACACATAGCAAATGCTCAGTGGCGCAGATAGTTAAGACACCGGACTATAGAATAACGAGGTCTCGAGTTCGTATCTTAGAACGTTAGTTAACATTTTTATAAGATTCTGATTTTTTATTTGAATATATCTACTTTATCATAATAAATATAGGTCATCTGATATTAAATTATGATCATCCTTTTACTTTGACTGGAAATGGTATTTATACACATTGTATGTGTTTAATTAACTCCTTTATGAGTAATTAATCTCAAAATTGTTAGCTATCTAGGTTAAATTTATGGCTGAATGCTATTGCACACAACAGTACCTTCCGAAATTATCGGTATTATCGAAGGGTTGATTATTATTTATTATTTTTTATTTAATTTTTCTTTATATATATATTTTCCTTGTATTTTTCTTTTTAATAATTACAACCGTGTTTGCAGCAGCATTCAGTCTCAATTATAAGTCAGTTTTGCCATTATTTTTATTATTTTTTCTGCTTTGTTTTGTTTGGTTTTTATGTATACTGTGTATACTGTGTCTATATAGACTCATTCATATATGAGAGCCGACTATGTTCGTTTTATACATGAGGTTAAGAACACATGAGTTGCTCTAATTAAACATTGATACAATACATCTGTCTGATGGCTAATTGATCAGACTAGAAATACGGACACCCTGGGAGGCAGGACTACATCTTTGAAAAAGTCACATGGTATGTGACGAAACGCGTCAGACCCCGCCCTCCTACACACCTTGCTCAGATAGTTACAGGTGTTACTTGCACGGATGAGAACGGTTTCCTATCTGGCTGACAAATTTGCTGAGAGCGACCGCTGGACGTCACGTCTCTACAGCCAGTCATCTCTTCAAACGATCCTCATTCCTCCCCGCCGCTGTGTGAACGTGGGCATTGCAGGACGGATAGTCGGGGACGCCCGACTCTCGCCCAGCCCACTGGAGAGGTAAAACCGTCAACCTTTAATATCCAACTGCTGCAAGCACTCAGACTCTTGGAACTTTTTGTGCTCAATTCACCGGCTATTAATCCAGGCTATGGCTATTTAGCCTATGAAAAACGGACACTCACCATTATTGTGTCCTGAAATTTATCCTTAACGCTCTCATAGAGCATATTAATATTCTGAGCTCATAAGGTGTGTTCTTTTCATTGTGATTGGTTCTTAATTGTTTTTTAATCATATTAAATATTGTTAATCATTCATATGTCGGCTCTCTTTATATACAGCATCTCCTGACACACAGCGCAGCCGTTGTTTTTTGTTTCATTGTTCCTTGTCCACTCCACATAGTGTTCTCGGCACGCGCAGTATCTCAGGAGCTGTTCTTAATTGTCCATTTGCCTTATTACATAGGCGCTGTTTAGCAGTTAAGTGTTGTTGTTTTGTGGTTTTCAATTCTTTGTGTTCTCTGCTTGCTGCCTTTGAATATATTGGCATAAGAATTTTTAATATAATTATTGAATATCTTTATTTTTAGATAAAAAACTTTTTCTTTCTTTTTTTTCTTTTTTTTTTAATTACTATTATTTTTCCTTTTTTTTATATGATGGCAAATCTGACTTGTTTATCGGAACGTGCAAAGAGGAGATTATGTTATGAAGCTAACTTTAATGGGGAACCTGAGACCTCTACTTTATCTTCAACACAGAATGACCATGAAAGGGAGTTTAACACCCTCTTCTATAAATTGGAAGACCTTATGAAAACAGAAACCCGCCACTGGTGGGATATGGTCACATTACAGAAATATATTAAAAATAAGAAGATACCTAGAGGTCTCAGGATCTTCAAAACTTTATCTTTTGTGGATGATCCCACTCTGAAAGACAAGTGGGACTCCTTACTTGATGATTGCTCTTTCTCATTAATGGAGCTTCTTGTGTCTTACCGTAAGGAGAAAACAGTATTACTGTCTCATGAGATAGAGGAAACCAGGAAATGCCTTAGTGCATTCTCTGATCATCCTCAATTTCATCATAATGACTTAAAATTGAATCATAAATTAGAA
This sequence comes from Pseudophryne corroboree, assembly GCF_028390025.1. Classification (NCBI taxonomy): domain Eukaryota; kingdom Metazoa; phylum Chordata; class Amphibia; order Anura; family Myobatrachidae; genus Pseudophryne; species Pseudophryne corroboree. The sequence continues at coordinate 210,271,679 of NC_086454.1, forward strand.
CTCTATGAAAAAGAGGTGATAGATGGTAAGAATAAGAAATTTGATAGAGACACAGAGGATTATAATCAGGGTAGAGTTCGGAGTTACAAAAAACAATTGAACTCCTTTAATAGAGGGAGATCAAGGAGTTCATCAAATCGAAGGCCGAATAGAATGAATGGTTCCTTTAAGAGAACAGTTAACACTGATCAAAGGCAGCAATATACTAAACCTTCTTATTTCTCGAACACATATGAACATAGCCATAAACAAATTCATTTTCCAATAATGGGCCAGGCAGATTTATCTGTCAGACCCAAAATTCCAACACAGAAGTATTCTCCCTCTAAGATTACCACTTCAACTACGCATTCCAGTTATTTTTTAGAGAAGGAACAGAGGCTTTTGAATATCAGACCTCCTTACCATATGCACAATCGGTACGATGTCCTCAGAATAGACTCCCCAAAAAGAGCAAGGGAGGAAGACATAGAGGATGTAGAGCAGGCAGTAGGTTACAAGGAAAAAAAGCGAGACGTGAGAGTATAAGCTGTACTAATATTTACAATCTATCATCTACACAAATGAGCAAATCTGAAACTCAACTTTTGGCGAAGGGTTTAAAATTTGCCCCCTCTAAACCTCCTGCTTTTTTTAATCTATTCGTAGAATTAAATACGTATATACGGACGTTAGCACGTAAAAGATTTTTTGCCACTAAGAAGCTTCCCCAACATAAACTTGATGGTGTTCCCATTGTACTTGATGATCAAGACAAGACTGGTTTAGACATGTTAGAATCTCTATTCCAAGATAGTCATTTATTTGACTCTACGGTTCCTATTTTCAACTTAGGATGCTATAATGAGCGTGCTTTTAGATTTAGGAATAAATCACAATTTTTTCCGTTACATTATAGGAGTCCACCTATTGAGATATTCTATAAAAAAACTTTGAACGATTTCAATATCTTATGCCAGAAGGAATTTAAAAGATTTAAATATAGACATAATCTCTCTGTTCAGGAGAGACTGGCTCTTCAGAAATTAGCCAATGACCCCTCCCTTGTCATTAAACCGGCGGACAAGGGAGGGGGCATTGTGATTCAGAATACAGAAGACTATCTATTAGAAGCTTTCAGACAGCTTAATGATAGCAATACTTATAGAAAATTGGCAGTAAACCCTTCTCAGGATTATCATAGATCTCTTACTATTTTAGTTAAAGGCGCCTTTGATAAAGGTGTTATAACTAAGGAGGAATGTAGGTATTTAATTCCCACACATCCAATCACTCCCACTTATTATCACCTCCCCAAGATCCATAAATCACTCACATCACCTCCTGGGCGGCCTATTATTTCTGGTGTTGGGTCCCTCACTTCCAATCTATCACATTTTGTTGATTATTTTTTACAGCCACTTGCTTCTTCATTACGTTCTCATATTAAAGACACTAATTCTTTTCTGAGTGCCATTTCCAATATTAACTGGAAAAACTCTTTTTTCTTTATGACCTGCGATGTGCAGGCACTGTATTCTAACATTCCGCATCAGAAGGGTCTGTTGACCATAGCGGATTTTCTATCAAAGACCAGTCTGATTGATGCCGAATTGCAACAATTTATACTTGACTCAATATCATTTATTCTGTCACATAATTTTTTTGTTTTTGATAGGAAATATTATTTACAGACACTTGGAACGGCCATGGGGACGAGGTTTGCGCCGAGTTTCGCCAACCTATACATGGGTGCCTTTGAGGATTGCCATGTTTGGGGGCGGAACTTCAGCGCGGACCTCGTCTACTATGGCCGTTACATAGATAATTTATTTTTCATTTTTGATGGTGATATATCTTTATCATCTAATCTTATTGCCCAATTAAATAATAATAATTTTAATTTATGTTTTACGGGTACTTCACATAAATCTTCTATTTCCTTTTTAGATATGTCACTCTCTATAGTAGATGGGAAAGTCTCCACCAAAACTTTCCGTAAAGAGGTTGATACTCTCAATTTTTTACACTACAATAGCCAACATTATAAGCCCTGGTTAAATAATATTCCTTTCGGACAATTAAGACGTATTAAACGTAATTGTAGTAACACTACCGACTATCAACGACAGGCAGAGGAGCTCTCTTTATCTCTTGAGAACCGAGGTTATCCGAGTGCATTAATTAGGTCAGCACGCGAAAAGGTAGATGCTCTAGATCGAAAGGATTTATTAACACACAAAGTTCAAGTACAGAAGTTCGAACAAACTCAACCTCATTTTCTATCACAATTTAATTGTTCTTCGTCAAAGATTAGAAATATTATTCGGAACAATTATCCCATCCTTCTTACAGACCAGGTTCTTAGATCTGAACTAAGTGATGCACCATCAGTGATCTTTAAAAAATCTAACAATCTTAAACAATACCTTGCACCTAGCCTTTTTATAGATAAAAGAATTATGAATGATAATACAGTTTCTGCCAAGAATACCCAGTGGTTACCTAAAATCACAGGTTATTTTAAATGTGGTGCGAAACAATGTATAACGTGTTCGTATATTAAGAATAACATTAGGAATTTCATTGCCCCGAATTCATCATCACTGGAGATACGCTCTTTTATTAATTGCAATAGCTCTTTTGTGATCTATCTACTTATTTGCAAATGCAATTTAATCTATGTCGGTAGGACTACGCGTAAATTAAGGAGCAGGTTCCTTGAACATAGACGGAACATCCAGAATGGATTTATGTTCCATAGCGTCTCTAGACACTTTGCAGACAAACATCATAAAAACCCAGATGATATTTATTTGGTTGGTATTGAATCCATTACACCCACAATACGAGGAGGTGATAGATATAGGAGGTTATGCCTTCGAGAGAACTATTGGATACATAAACTGAAATCCCTCATACCGGAAGGGTTAAACGAAAGCATTGAGTTTGATCTGCAGTAGAATGTCACTCTATCCTCTATTCCTTACTCTCGCTGAAATACTCCTTGTCTCTATATACCTCCTATTAATATAAATCATAATTATTTCTCATGTACAACTAATGAAATAAGTCGATACATGTGAATAATGTAAGGTGTTTAATGAGTGGTCTTTCCGGTATGAGTTATGTCATTCTTTTTAAGATATGACAGTTCTGATATCAATTCCTATTCTTGGTTACATTCCCTCTTTTTTGTGAATGCACTCTATGCCATCATTCATGTGCTAGTACGTCTTTTTTTGATAGGAGCCATAACTCTCCTAACGAATTTTGCAATCAGAACGGCTATTATGTTCCCCTAACTAATAGACATCTCTTGTAGTTGTCCTTTTTTTATGCATATACAGCATACTCATATTTTGTTTATCTATAATTATCATATATTATGTATTATTTATTATTATTCGGTTTTACTGGTAATAATGAAGTCCTCTTAGTAGCCGATGTCTATCATACTTTTCTAGCTCATCCACTGCACACTCAGCAAATTCTCAGTGGCGCAGATGGCTAGGACATCTGACTATAGAACAGTAAGGTTTTGAGTCTGTATATAGGAACGACAACATATTCTCTTTAGATTCCGTTTTCCACTTATTCATTTATCCACTGTACACCTAGGAAATGCTCAGTGGCGCAGATAGTTAAGACACCGGACTATAGAATAACGAGGTCTCGAGTTCGTATCTTAGAACGTTAGTTAAAATTTTTATAAGATTCTGATTTTTTATTTGAATATATCTACTTTATCATAATAAATATAGGTCATCTGATATTAAATTATGATCATCCTTTTACTTTGACGGGAAATGGTATTTATACACATTGCATGTGTTTAATTAACTCCTTTATGAGTAATTAATCTCAAAATTGTTAGCTATCTAGGTTAAATTTATGGCTGAATGCTATTGCACACAACAGTACCTTCCGAAATTATCGGTATTATCGAAGGGTTGATTATTATTTATTATTTTTTATTTAATTTTTCTTTATATATATATTTTCCTTGTATTTTTCTTTTTAATAATTACAACCGTGTTTGCAGCAGCATTCAGTCTCAATTATAAGTCAGTTTTGCCATTATTTTTATTATTTTTTCTGCTTTGTTTTGTTTGGTTTTTATGTATACTGTGTATACCGTGTCTATATAGACTCATTCATATATGAGAGCCGACTATGTTCGTTTTATACATGAGGTTAAGAACACATGAGTTGCTCTAATTAAACATTGATACAATATATCTGTCTGATGGCTAATTGATCAGACTAGAAATACGGACACCCTGGGAGGCAGGACTACATCTTTGAAAAAGTCACATGGTATGTGACGAAACGCGTCAGACCCCGCCCTCCTACACACCTTGCTCAGATAGTTACTGGTGTTACTTGCTCGGATGAGAACGGTTTCCTATCTGGCTGACAAATTTGCTGAGAGCGACCGCTGGACGTCACGTCTCTACAGCCAGTCATCTCTTCAAACGATCCTCATTCCTCCCCGCCGCTGTGTGAACGTGGGCATTGCAGGACGGATAGTCGGGGACGCCCGACTCTCGCCCAGCCCACTGGAGAGGTAAAACCGTCAACCTTTAATATCCAACTGCTGCAAGCACTCAGACTCTTGGAACTTTTTGTGCTCAATTCACCGGCTATTAATCCAGGCTATGGCTATTTAGCCTATGAAAAACGGACACTCACCATTATTGTGTCCTAAAATTTATCCTTAACGCTCTCATAGAGCATATTAATATTCTGAGCTCATAAGGTGTGTTCTTTTCATTGTGATTGGTTCTTAATTGTTTTTTAATCATATTAAATATTGTTAATCATTCATATGTCGGCTCTCTTTATATACAGCATCTCCTGACACACAGCGCAGCCGTTGTTTTTTGTTATAATGTGTATAATGGGCTCTACCTGCCATAATGTGTATAATGGGCTGTATCTGGCATAATATGTATAATGGGCTCTACTCTGACGTAACATGTAATAGCGGCTCTCCTGTATGGCATAAGGTGTATAAGGGTACTACTGTGCGGTGTAATGTGACTAACGGACACTACTGTGCGGTGTAATGTGACTAACGGACACTACTGTGTGGTGTAATGTGACTAACGGACACTACGCTGTGGTGTAATATGACTAACGGACACTGCTGTACTGTGTAATGTGACTAATGGACACTACTGTGCGGTGTAATGTGAGTAACGGAAACTGCTGTGTGGTGTAATGTGACTAACGGGCACTGCTGTGTGGTGTAATGTGACTAACGGACACTGCTGTGCGGTGTAGTGTGAATGACGGACACTGCTGTGCGGTGTAACGTGACTAACGGACACTGCTGTGTGGTGTAATGTGACTAATGGACACTACTGTGCCGGGTTATGTGAACTGATACTATTCTGTGGCCCTATATTTTCGGCGCGCACTGTCCCTGTTCTGAGCATGGCCAGAGGAAACTGTTGCCCTGATCTCTTCAAGATCTAGAACTGGCCCTGTCATCGATTTTAAATGTGAATAAGGGGCACTATTATGTGGCTTAATATGAATCAGGTGCACTACGTTTGGGTTAATGTGTATAAGATTGTGATACTGTGTGGCGTACTTTGAATTGTGGGTACCATTGTGGTCACGCCCCTTCCTTGTGTGACTAGACCCCTTTTTGCAGTGTGCGCTATTCCTTTTTTATGGATGGGAGGGCGCAAATTTATTATTTGCAGGGGGGGGGGGGACGCAGTGGCGTCACAAGGAGGGTGCGGGGGGTGCGGCCCACTCCCAGGTGTCACCCGCCGAGGGGTGACACCAAAATGCCGGCTCCTGCACAGTGACAGGAGCAGAGTGCTGCACTGTTATATTATGTGCAGCACTCGGCTCCTGTCACTGTGTAGGAGCCAGCACTGCAGGAATAGCACCCCTGGGAGTTAGCCCTCACCTCCCACACCCCCCCAGTGACAAAAAAAACGGGTGTTGGGATGCAAAGCCCCGCCCCTCCCACAAAGCCCTGCCCCCTTTTCGTGCCTTCAATGAGCTGAAAGCAGGTGCTGCCCATTAAGCCCCGCCCCTCCATTTAAGCCCCGCCCATCCATGTGAAGCCCCGTCCCCCTTTTCCTCGCTGCCGCACCGGGTGTTACAGAGGTGAGTGACGCCTCTGGGGGGACGCCAAATACTTTAGCACCGGCCCTGCTCCTGGGGATTTGTGATATCGGACAACGCCACCAATATTGTGGGTGCATTACATATGGGCAAATTTCAGCACGTCCCATGTTTTGCACATACAATTAATTTGGTGGTGTCGTTTTTTTTTTAAAATGACAAGGGCGTACAGGAGATGCTGTCGGTTGCCCGAAAAATTGTGGGCCACTTTCGGCATTCAGCCACCGTGTGCTGAAAACTGGAGCACCATCAAACACACTGTTATGAGCCACGGCTGTTCATGTATTTCATGTTATATTTCTGTTTGCATGCCAGGATTTCTCATGTACTTGTTTAGAGTTCTGTTGTTGGCCGCCGGTGGTGAGTCTGTGTAATTGCAGCCTGTTTCCTATGTATTCAGCCTCACCTGCCAGTAATTAGACCATTACCTTGTGCCTGGCTTCCAGCTATCCTGATTGGGACATGCTTCCTTTATTATTCAGCTGGCTCCTGAGCTGGCGATAGAAGTTTGTTATGATACCTGTATGTTCCTGGTTAGTTTCATATCCGCATATCAAGCAGAACGTGACCCATCAACAGCTCCTCCTTCACTTTGTCCCGCAACTGGGGCTGCAAGGAAAAGGATAAGATTTCCTAGCCCACCGGCTGGCGGTGATGCAGGGCAGTCAGGAGTGAGTGCTGACATCTGGTCCGGACTGAAGGACCTGCCATTACAGACATGTCTACTGTCACTGCATATGATTCTGTCACCTTTGAAAGAATGGTGGAGGATTATATGAGTGACAGCATACAAGTAGGCATGTCAGACAGTCCGTATGTATACTGTCTGGAAAAAGAGGCAATTTGGATGCCCTTACACAAACTGGCTTCATTTTACCTAAGTTTTCCCCCCTCCAGTCTTCCTGGAGGAATTTATAATTCATTTTGATAAACATCATCTTCTCCACATTTTGTGGAAGTAACCTCCTACTCCAATCGCTGACAAGGTTACCGGCTGCACTAAACACTCTTTCGGAGTACACACTGTACTCCGAAAGAGTGTTTAGTGCAGCCGGTAACCTTGTCAGCGATTGGAGTAGGAGGTTACTTCCACAAAATGTGGAGAAGATGATGTTTATCAAAATGAATTATAAATTCCTCCAGGAAGACCTTTACCAGCAATTGTCTCCAGAAAGTACACAGGGACCTCTGATGGTGGATTCCAGTGGGGATGAATTAACACTCTGTGAGGAGGAGGATGTACACACTGAAAGGGGTGAGGAATCGGAGGATGAGGTCGACATCTGGCCTCTGTAGAGCCAGTTTGTGCAAGGAGAGATTGTTCTTTTTGGTGGGGGCCCAAACAAAATACTCATTTCATCCACAGTCGTGTGGCAGACCCTGTTGCTGAAATGATTGGTTTGTTAAAGTGTGCATGTCCTGTTTATACAACATAAGGGTGGGTGGGAGGGCCCAATGACCATTCCATCTTGCACATATTTTTCTTCTTTGCATCATGTGCTGTTTGGGGCCTAGTTTTTTTTTAAGTGCCATCCAGTGCCGTTTCTAGGGGCGGGCGAGCCGTGCAACTGCACGGGGCGCCCGCCGCGGCACTTAGTTACTCCTTCTTGCCTCTCCCGAGCGCTCCTGCTCGGGGGGCGGAGTTCCGCGGAATGACGCGTTGCGTCGTGACGTCACGACGCAAACGCGTCATTCCGCAAAGCCCCGCCCCCCGAGCAGGAGCGCTCGGGAGAGGCGAGAAGGAGAAGCAAGAAGGAGGAGGCGGCCGGCGCGGGACGTGAGGCGGCGGGACCGAAGAGCGGGAAGACGTAAGTATTCTCTCTCTCTCTCCCCCCCTCTCCCCCTTCCTTCTCCTCAGCTTGAAACCTGCCTGCCGCTGCCGCACTGTGTAAAATGGGGGCACCTGCCTATGGGGATACCTGCCTGCCACACTGTGTAATATGGGGGCACCTGCCTATGGGGATACCTGCCTGCCACACTGTGTAATATGGGGGCACCTGCCTATGGGGATACCTGCCTGCCACACTGTGTAATATGGGGGCACCTGCCTATGGGGATACCTGCCTGCCACACTGTGTAATATGGGGGCACCTGCCTATGGGGATACCTGCCTGCCACACTGTGTAATATGGGGGCACCTGCCTATGGGGATACCTGCCTGCCACACTGTGTAATATGGGGGCACCTGCCTGCGTACTGTGTAATATGGGGGAACCTGCCTGCGTACTGTGTAATATGGGGGCACCTGCCTGCGTACTGTGTAATATGGGGGCACCTGCCTGCGTACTGTGTAATATGGGGGCATCTGCCTGCGTACTGTGTAATATGGGGGCATCTGCCTGCGTACTGTGTAATATGGGGGCACCTACCTGCGTACTGTGTAATATGGGGGCATCTGCCTGCGTACTGTGTAATATGGGGGCATCTGCCTGCGTACTGTGTAATATGGGGGCACCTACCTGCGTACTGTGTAATATGGGGGCATCTGCCTGCGTACTGTGTAATATGGGGGCATCTGCCTGCGTACTATGTAATATGGGGGCATCTGCCTGCGTACTGTGTAATATGGGGGCACCTGCCTGCGTACTGTGTAAAATGGGGATATCTGCCTGCCGTGCTGTGTAAAATGGGGATATCTGCCTGCCGTGCTGTGTAAAATGGGGATATCTGCCTGCCGCGCTGTGTAAAATGGGGATACCTGACTGCTGCACTTTGTAAAATGGGGATACCTGCCTGCGTACTGTGTAAAATGGGGGCACCTGCCTGCGTACTGTGTAAAATGGGGATACCAGCCTTCCGTGCTGTGTAAAATGGGGACACCTGCCTGCCGCGCTGTGTAAAATGGGGACACCTGCCTGCCGCGCTGTGTAATATGGGGACACTTGCCTGCTGTAATGTGTAAAAAGGGGACTTTTTTGTTTTTATTTTTTCCGTACTGTGGTGGGTGTGATGATATCAGATGAGGCCATGCCCACTTTAATGAGACCACGCCCATTTTAATCAGGCCACACACCCTTGTCGGGAGCGCGCGCGCCTACGGCGCGCGCATGCTTTTTCTTTTTATGGCTATATGGGGGGGGCACACTTTTTTTTTTTTTTTTTAGAGCAATAGGGGGGGGGGGGCGCATTTTGAAATCTCGCACTGGGAGCCAAATTGTCTAGAAACGGCCCTGGTGCCATCCTGTCTGGCACTGCAGTGCCACTCCTAGATGGGCCATGTGTTTGTGCCGCACACTTGTGTTGCTTAGCTTAGTCATACAGCCACCTCGGTTTTGAGGTTAATAATACCCCCAAAATCTGTGATTTTTAGCTGTTTTTATGTTTTTTTCAAAAATCATCCAGATCCAAAACCAAAACACGGAAGTGTGGTTTTGGCAAAACCTACCCAAAACCAAAACATAAAAAATCATCCAGATCCAAAACCAAAACACAAAACACGAAAAGTGCCCACCGCACATCTCTACTTACTAACCACTTTGATTCCATTAGGGCCTCTGTTCCATACTTGCCTACCTGACCCTCTCCATGAGGGAGAAAGTGCTCTGTTCCTGGACTTTCCTGGTAATGTATGATTGCCATCACCTGTGGTGAAACACCTTTCTTATCAATTAACTAGCTCACCACAGGTGATGGCAATCATACATTACCAGGAAAGTCCAGGAACAGTGCACTTTCTCCCTCATGGAGAGGGTCAGGTAGGCAAGTATGGTCTGTTCCATGTGTTACTGCAGTTCCTAATGCTGTTACGCCAGTTTCTGTGATTAGCAAGGGTTCTAGTGGTCTGCATGCTCCTCTTTCTGAAGCAGAGTGAGCTTTTCGCTGATCTAATCTTTTGTGTCTATACTGTGCCAGTATTGAAAACACTTTTTGCGCTCCTGTCCACATAGTAGGCTCAAGATTGGAGAAGGTTCCTTGTGTCCAGTGCCTGAAAAGGGATTCATATCTGCTCTATTCACTGGGGATCTTCATATCCTGATGGTCCAACATGGGGAATTCCTTGACTTGTCAGTTCCAGAGGGAGCCATCACGTCTACCTGTCCCAAGGAGGGACTTCATGTTTTATCTGCCAGTCCCAAGAAGGGACTTCATATTTTGTCTGCTTGTCTCAAGGAGGGACTTCATGTCTTGCCTGAATCTGATTGGTTGCTATGGGCAACATCTCCACTTGTATAAACCCGCACTGTAATAAATATACCACATAGAATTTGACCACATATAGTGACCTTTTGGCCCACCTAGTTTGCCTCTTGTTTTATCCTTTGGTAACTTAACCCCTTTTTTGTTCCTTCTGGTTTACATAATGATATTCTTGTGCCTATTCCAAGTATTTTTAAATTGCTCTACTGATCATCTCTGATGGGAGGTTATTCCACTTATCCACTACCCTTTCTGTGAACTAATTTTCCTCCAATTTCCTTTGAACCTTCCTTTATCCAGTTTCAGTGCATGTCCTCTTATATAGTACTCCTCTCATTTTGAGGAATGTTTCTCTCCTGTACCTTGTTAAAACCTTAAATATATTTAAGAGTTTCTATCATGCCCCCCCACACACCCGTCCCTTCTCTGCTACAAGCTATACATATGGTAGAGATACAGGACCTAATTCAGACCTGTTCGTAGCTGTGCTAAATTTAGCACATCTATGATCAGTCACACAGACTTGCAGGGGGATTCCCAGCACAGGACTAGTCCACCTCGCATGTCAGCCCCCCCCCCCCCCCCGCACAAGTACAAAAGCATCGCACAGCAGTCATGTTTTTGTGCTTTAGGAGTAGCTCCCTGCCAGCGCAGCTCCTGCGCGCTGGCAGGAGCTACTCATCGCTGTGAGGGTCGCAGTGGCTGCATGTGATGTCACGCAGCCACCGCGGCCCGCCCCCCTATTGGTCCAGGCACCCCTGCGTTGCCAGGATCGCGCCCCTTAAATGGTGGCCAAACGTTGCTGGCCTGCCCCCTCCTGCCCAGCAACCGCCTCTGCCTGTCAATCAGGCAGAGGCGACCGCAGGGCTGAGACAGCCGTCGACTGTCTGGCATGCGCCGGCGCACAGTGGCGCATGCTCAGTTCAGATCTGATCACAAAATGCACAGCAGCGATCAGGTCTGAATTAGGCCCACACTGTGAGTAGCTGCAGCTCCTTTATGCGCAAAGTACTGAAGATTGGTACTTTGCATATGCGTAGAACCTATTCTACATGTGTGCAAATGGACCCTCTGTTGTCAGAGGCAGAGTGGCAGCAGACTGTCATTGATTGACATTCTGCTGCCATTCTGTGGGTGGGGAGAGGGCAGCAATAGGCTCCATTATCCAAAACGGAGGCGTGTTGCCACTGTTTAGGGGGCGGAAAGAGTACAGGGATCTCCATGGTAGCACAGAAATTTTCTGGTCCCTGTGATGGGTGGTTTGCCCAGCTCCATAGGCACTGGCATTTCTAAAAATGGGTGCAGTGCACATGGGCACCCATTTTTTTAATACTCACCTCTCCGGAGTCCCGCGCTGACCTCACAGGCGCTGTTAAAACCAAGTGAAAATGGCGCAGCCGCCATTTTCATGGAGTTCTACGCATGCAAAGTAGAGAAATCATTGGGAAAATGTCCGCCGTGCCATTTTAATGGAGATCTGCTCATGCACAGTAGAGTCTGAGTGCTCAGACTCTACAGCGCTCCTGCAGAGAGGAGGGGGCCCGTACGGAGGAGGCAGCACACGGCCTCCTCTCTTAAAGCGCCCCTGTCCATAGGTGCTGCAAGCCACCTGAAGATCAGCAGTTATAGCAAATCCAACCACATCTGAATGACCCCTAATATGAAGTCAGATGTTTATGATAAACAAAAATACAGCACAAATACTGTAGTTTGATAAAGATCAAAATGATAAATAGAGATGAGCGGGTTCGGTTCTCAGAGAACCGAGCCCTACCGAACTTTGCCTTCTGAGCCCATTTCCGAGTCAGGCTCGGGTTTTTCCTGCCTGACTCAGAAACCCGAACGTGGCAAAACATCATCATCTCGCTGTCGGATTCTCGTGGGATTTTTATTCCATATAAGGAGCCGCGTGTCACGGCCATTTTCACTCCAGTCTCGGAGAGAGTGTATAGAGAGGACGTGTCCTCAGTGTTCAGTGTCTGTGTGGGGGGCGGGAAAGTGGGGTGGCAAGTGTTGTGCTGCTCAGTCCAGTCCAGTGTAGTCACTCAGTGTATTGTGCTGCATCAGTCCAGCCAATCACAGTGTTGGTGTTCTCTGCTGCCATATATCCAGTGTAGCTATATAAAGTGGTGCTGTGTTGTGCTGGTCTGCACAACACAGCACCACTTTATATAGCTACAGTGTTGTCAGTGTATTGTGCTGCATCCAGTGCTTAAAGTGATCCTGGAGAGGTGGTGGAACTCACCCCCCCCCCCCGAGCTGTAAAGAGATTGTGCGCGGCGTAGGCGCGCCATGCGAAAAAAGGGGCGTGGTCCTAAAAAGAAAGGGGTGTGGTCATCCAATAGTATCCCCAATTTAAATTATTTAGAGCTGCCCCCAGTACATATGTCCCCAGTTCAGATGCCCCTGTAGAAGCTGTCCCCAGTAGTTCATGCCCCCAGTAGAAGCTGCCCCCTGTAGATATGCCCCCAGTAGAAGATGCCCCCTGTAGTAATGCCCCCAGTACAGATGCCCCCTGTAGTTATGCCCCCAGTAAAAGCTGCCCCCTGTAGTTATGCCCCCAGCAGAAGCTGCCCCCAGTACAGATGCCCCATGTAGTTATGCCCCCAGTACAGATGCCACCAGTAGAAGATGCCCCCAAGTAGCGCCACTTAACACACACATAAAAATAAAAGCCACACACAATACTCACCAGCCCCGCTCCTGCTTCCGGACTACTGACCTCCGCCTGGCTGCCCGCTCCTCGGATCTATGGGAGAGACGTCATGACATCTCCCCCATAGCACCGCCACCGCCAGCCCAAGCCAAAAAAATTTGGTAAGCGAATATATATTTTGGTACCCCTGAGTGGAATATATAGGGGTGTGGTTTCATGGGAAAGAGGCGCGGCCACAGAATAGTACCAATTCACATTACATCGCACAGTAACGTCCGTTAGTCATATTACACCACACAGTAGCATCCGTTATTCACATTACACAGCACAGTAGTATGCAGTTTGTGACAGAGAAGCAGTTGGTGACAGGGAGAGGGAAACTGGGAGAAGGTGACAGGGAGAAGTTGGTAATAGGAAGAGGCTGAGGATGATGGAGAGTGGGTGAAAGGGAAAGGTAGAGTGTGAAAATGAGAGGGTGATAAGCAGTGGGTGACCGGGAGAGCCTGAAGGTGAATGGGAGGGGGCGACAAGCCGAGGGAGACTGGGAGATGGGGACAGGGAGAGGCATAGGGTGATGGGGAGAAGGTGACAAGCAGAGTGTTACAGGGAGAGGGTATCTAAGGTGAGTAAAGAGGGTTAAATGGGTTGAAAGGGCTCACTGGTACATGACGGGAAAGTATTCGGGGAGAGACACGCAGAAAAAAAACAATGGCTGTTAACATGAGAGGAAAGAGGGAGTGAGAGACGGAAAGGGGAGAGGGAAGAGAGAAATTCTCTGACCTGCAGTACGAGAGACGTTCATTTCTGGACACAGTGGAAGGCTCTGGAGAGCATAGTCCCATGGTCCCAGCACTAGCAGGCGATTAAATGTTCCTCGAGCCGGCCCTGCATTGGAGGTCTGGCAAGTCAAAAGTATCCAAGAGGAGGGAAGGGGAGGGGCCGCCTCCTGCTTTGTTATGACCCGCCGCAGCGTACCGCTAGCTCTGTAAAAAAAAAATTGAGCTGCCTGCGATGCGGGTGTATGTGGCATCCCCGTGTCTGGCGGGCGGCAGCGGGGCTGTAAACAGTGAGTGGCGGTGACTCAGTGTCTGCAGTAGCACCCTCTAAACTCTGGCGCTCCACGCGGCCACGTACCACGCGTATGCGTCGGGCCGGCCCTGGCCGCCGCACAGCTGCACACAGCTGCACACAGCCGCACACAGTGGAAACCGGAGCTCAGAGTGAGCACCGGCTGCCGCTGAGGGAAAGGTGCGGGTGCCCACTGGTAACACAACCTCAGAGGGCGCCCATCATCCCCATGCGGCTCACTTTCTGGGTTAGGTGAGCCGGAGGAGGCGGAATCCAGTTGGAACTGACGGAACTGCGTTCCGCCCCGCTCCAGCTCGCTTTAACCTCTGAATTTATCCCTGACACAGCTCTCCCTCCCTGACAGTTTATCCCACACACAGCTCTCCCCTCAGCACGTATAATCCCACACACCATCCCCCCAGCACGTATAATCCCACACACAGCCCCCCCAGCACGTATAATACCACACACCATCCCCCCAGCACATATAATCGCACACACAGCTCCCCCCTGCACGCATAATACCACACAACATCCCCCCAGCATGTATAATCCCACACACAGCTCCCCCCAGCACGTATAATACCACACAACATCCCCCCAGCACATATAATCGCACACACAACTCCACCCCAGCACGTATAATACCACACAACATCCCCCCAGCACGTATAATCCCACACACAGCTCCCCCCCAGCACGTATAATACCACACAACATCCCCCCAGCACGTATAATCGCACACACAACTCCCCCCCAGCACATATAATACTACACAACATCCCCCCAGCACGTATAATCGCACACACAGCTCCCCCCAGCACGTATACCACACAACATCCCCCCAGCACGTATAATCGCACACCCAGCTCCCCCCAGCACGTATAATACCACACAACATCCCCCCAGCACGTATAATACCACATGCCGTTCCCCTCAGCACGTATAATCCCCCACAAAGCTCCCCCCCTTTCAGCACTTATAACCCCACACACAGCTACCCCAGCACATATAGTCTCACACACAGCTGTTCCCCGCAACACATATAATTCTGCAAACAGCCCACCCCCAGCACATATAATTCCACAGAGCTACCCCCTCAGAACATAGTCCCACACACAGCCCCCCAAGCACATATAGTCCCATCCACAGCTCCCCCCCAGAACTTATAGTCCCATACACGGGCCTCCCAGCACATATAGTCCTACACACAGCCCCCCAGCACATATAGTCCCATAAAAGCCCCCCCCCTTCCCCAGCACAGTTGATCCTTAGCATAGCAACATCATCCCCCCCCCCGCACATCTCCTTTCTACCTCATTCATGTGCGTGGGTCATCCTGTCAGGGCTTCAACAGCTTCTCCACTTTAGGCTCTAGGAGTGACAGGAATGCAGTGATAGCAGCGGCCAGCAGGAGCAGCGGGTACCTGCTCCCACCCCATCTATTAAAGTGGGAGGCGTGGCGCGGCGCAGTGACTGTGACAGCGGGAACAGGCTAATCGAGCAGCGCAGCCTGTATAAAGTTCCCATGGCCGGGTAAAGTGAGCTGGAGGTGGCGGAACTGGTAACGCCTCCCAATACAACTGAAGGAACACAATTCTGTCCCGTTCCGGCCCACTTTAACCCCTGGCTGCATCAGTCCAGCCAATCACAGTGTTGGTGTTCTCTGCTGCCATATATCCAATGTAGCTGTATAATAAAGTGGTGCTGTGTTGTGCAGACCAGTGGAAGTGTCCTGTCTCATCAGTCATTCCAGTGACGATATACGCTGCTGCTATATGTCCACTGCTGCAGTATAATAATTAGAACAACAACCTGGTGTGCAGCATCATCAGTCATTCCAGTGACGATATACAGATGGGTCCTC
The DNA here is from genome assembly GCF_028390025.1 of Pseudophryne corroboree. Lineage (NCBI taxonomy): Eukaryota > Metazoa > Chordata > Amphibia > Anura > Myobatrachidae > Pseudophryne > Pseudophryne corroboree. The sequence goes on from NC_086454.1 coordinate 210,287,536, forward strand.
CGTTATCTTGACTGTTTCTGTGTCTAGACAAACATTTAGTTGCTAAGGCGATAGCTTAGCTTGCTGGGTTTAATCACGGACAGGCACGTTGAGGCGATACTAGATACTCAGCATGCATTACTCATCTCCACCACTGGGTGGCTAATGCTCCACTAACTCAGTACTTTAGATCGTATAGTGGCAGATTGATCTACAGCTCTGTCAAATGGTCAGTGATGGCTGTAATGTTAATAGATGGTGACTAATGGTCAGATGAGAGTTCTCAAAATAAATAAACAGTTTATACAAACACAAACGAACATGTTAAAACATTTGTGTATGCAGACGCAAGATTGTGTATGCAGACGCAACTAATTGTGTAAAAGGAAGTATGTACAATGCATAAACACCGTGCTTTTGAAATACATGTATGAGCGTCTGAGTCCCCTATGGCATAAACCAACACCAATGGGGAGGGGTCACTCTTTGCAGTACTTTTACACATGAAATTGTGAATATCTCATGAAGTGTCTTGGGCTAGCGATGAAGGCTCCCACCTCCCACGCTGAGAGTCCAGGATTCGAGTCTTAAAGTGGCATTTTTTTTATGTGTACCAGTGACATTCACTTTCATATTATTATTTATTTCTTTGTAATACATTCAATGGAAGGGTGCACACAGGTTTCACATAAATCAGAGTAAATCTGCAGGAGTGATTCTTTATGGTAAATGCAAATACACCGCGGTAATGAGTATAAATTAGTGTATTCTGATGCAACTAACTGAGCTAAACAGTACTGTTGATCATCAGCGTTTGTTTATTGCACATGACCTGAACTCCCTCCCTGTCTACTGCATGACCTGTGCAGGCTCCCAGGGAGAAGGGCGATGGGGGTAGTGGGAGGCCGTGGAAAATACTGTGCTTTTGAAATGCAAGTATGAGCGTCCGAGTCCCCTAAGGCATAAACCAACACCAATGGGAAGGAAGTGCCAACCTTTCTTTTTAATGTGTTCCCGTGACTTTCACTTTCATATTAATATTACACCAACGGGAAGGGGTCGTTCTTTGCAGTACTTTTACACATGAACTTGTGAATCTCTCATGAAGCTTTGTCGGCTGGCGAAGAAGGCTTCCACCTGAATGCTGAGAATCCTGGGTTTGAGTCCTAAAGTGCCATTTTTTTTTTAATGTGTGGGGTGGGGGTAGGGCGAGGCAGTGGAAAATACCATGTTCAAAGAAAAGGCATAATCAAAACCAATGGAAACTGACACACCGTAACAACCTGGAATGCCTGGAACACACAACTTCTGAGATGCATGACGTCTGAGATGCACAGCGCGTGACATCTGAGACGCGCGACGTCTGAGACGAGCGATGTCTGAGACACTCATTGCGGCTAAGGTCAGTGTCATGGCTGCTGTGAGGGACCGTCCTTATGTGCTGGGAGAGCTCTGTCTCCTCATTTGCTGGTGGGACAGACCTCTCGCCAGCAACGAGGCGAAGATGAGGGCATACCGGAGGGCCAGCAGGGATATCCTCTGAAAATATAACCGGAGGAGGACTGTAAGGTCACTCAAAGGAGATGGAGTGACCTAGTCCGGAGGACCCCAAGGCAGGCCATACGGAATTGTAAGTACAGTACATTACTGTAGATTGCTGTACTTTAAGTTACTGTAGTTACAGGTACTGTATAACACGGGCTGCTGTAGTAGCAGGTATCCGGTCTATACAGCACTGTACCTGTGGTAAACAAATGGTTAAACAAGGCCCAAAAATTAACCAGGGTCAAAAGCTTAATTTGTATTTTTTACACTTCTCCAATTTTTTTTGCATTTACTATCCATGTCAAAAGCGAAACCATCTAGGTCAACACACCATGTCAACCTATATCTGGTGTCAACCAATTGGAGTCAACCTAAGGTGTGTCGATCTAGATGGTGTCGCTTTTGAAATTGGATGACACCAGATATACTGTAGGTTGACATGGCCGTTAAATTGACATGGCAAAAGGTCGGCATGAGTTTTAGAAAAAAAAATATAATTTTTTAACTTGTTTATACATTTCTTTACAGTCCACTGTAAATGCTAAATTGCTTTCTAACAAATATTTAAAATGCCCGCTCTAATATATACTAATATATCGTATATTACCATATACGATAAAAGTGCACTGTACGTCGCAAAACAATACATCCCTTAAGAGGAAACAATACACACACATTGTCAGTTCCAAAGCTCATTGATGTATATATTTGTTGTCTAAAGGATATGTATTCAATATATCACAATGTACAGTATATTTATAGTTATATGGTTACAATTTATGCAGTAAGCGGTTAATACAAACTAAATCAAAATACAGCCACAGCCAGCAAATACATCACCATATCTTTCTCATATAAAGTCTCCCCTCCATATCACTCTCTCTCTCTCTCTCTCTCTGTAAAATCATGCAGCCACTGGTCTGGCAGCATCTCCACCATCGTCTGGGACAAAACAGTAACTTATGTGTGTCTGATCAGCAATACACTATGCAGTTTGGGGGAGTGCACACATCTAGTTTATGGGAGGGAACTTTCTCATTCATGATGAGTCACTGTTCAGTTCATATGCAAACAAGGTTCAGCCTTGAAGATATGAAAAGGGCTGTCCTGAGTTTCCTGTCCATCACATACTTGGAATGTCTATTGTTCTAATAAGAGTGACTTTAGCTTTCATACATTTAATCATAACTACTCATAGCAATGTGCTACAACTTAATATCAAGCTTCAAATGAATTTACACATTAATCTGGTTACTGTGACACCAAACACGACATGTCCATCTTGCTCTGCTCCAATAATACACATACATGATGTTACTCCATTAAATACATTTAAAACATTATGATTCTGGCGCTTGATATGCTCAAATTATGTGCTGTATGAAATATGTGTCAAATCTATCTCTGTGGCATGTCTGTGTAAATGCGTATGTTACCACATATTGCTGTGCTCGTTGCGCGTATTGTAAGCCTAGCTACTCATATGTGTGGAGTCTGTATGTTCTCTCTATGTAATATTTTGACTTCGACAATCCACCCTTTGGCAGTAAACAATAACTGCCATAAATTATTAACATAAGAAAAATATTTCAGACAATAATCGGTGACCTAGACACACGTATGTATTCATTTTGCAAATCGGACAATTGGCTATATTTGGGGAAGACAGGGAGGAGGACGAGACATCCTCTATATGCACTCGGCGGCCACGGGACCACTGGTTGGGAGTGGGACAACATTCAACCTATAGAGTATGCTGGGACAGTGCTATGGCCTATAATGTCTGATTTGGACGAACATTTCACACATACATGTACCTACGTCTTTGTACACTGATGTTCGGATTCGATTGAGGTTCTGCTGGGTAGATGAAGAATACACAAACAAATCATGAAAGTGACATATAAAATTTTCATGATCTACATATTCCTATCATTTTCTGAACATTGTTTCCATTTCTGGAACGTATGCTAGGTCTGTTTAATCATTGATCAAGGGTTATAAGTAGTGTCCTTCCTAAATAACATAAACCTTCGGAGTTCGGGGAGAGCCACTCATAAACCTTTCTTCCACATATATTAATGAGCTCTTTATCTGCAATGTGTGAATATCCATTGTCTGATTGTTCCTGATTACCTCCCAATTTCCTGAAATTGGTGAGATTTAAATATAACAAGGATTTATCTATGGTACTGGTGGATCTTAAGGCTAGGGGGTCTAGTTATATTATATTCTTTGTACACCGGTCCCCTCCCCCTTCCGTGTAAATCAAGTACCTCGGCTAACTCTAAAAAAAAATGGCACTAATCCTGCATCTTTTTATCTTAGAGGTACCTGTGAGCACATCCAACATTCCATTTGGTTTAAGACCTTTACCCACTAGTGAGTGGTAATCAGTCAAGGGATGTCTGTCACCTTATTGCTAAACTGACATCTCTGGATGCTCTCATCTTCAAATATGGGGTCAAAATAACTACAAAATACAGTATTCCTCAGACAATTGCCTATCACGTTGCCTCTGAACTCCGTAACTACTAGACCTTTGATTTTCTCTGGCTTTAACAAACTAAACGGCTAATCCTGGGATCATATAAGGAAATCACTCCTTCCTCCAGAACCAGTTCCAGTCCCACACTCGACTCCTCATGAAAAACCTCACAAAAATAGAATGTCCTGAAAAAAAAATATTTGTCAGCGGGAAAGAGAGAAAAGAGAAATAGAACAAAACAAATCTTGTTCATAGCAAATCAATTACAATGACTGGTCTTTCTGTGATCCTTCAGCACGCTCAGATAGTGATCAACAGTGCCGCCACTCAGTCTTCACGGAACAGACTCTCTGGTGATACTTTTGCGATCTCACTCCATTTACGAGTTCCTTCCGGACTACCGACTTTCCTGCAATGGGACTGTACTGTCACCTCATTGGTGTATTTCTGATCATTGTGCAGATCAAGCATGATATGAGGTTGTCTTCCAAAACCAAAAAAACACAAATACCAAAACCAAAACAAAAATTTTGAAGAGGGTGATTTGTTAAGTGTAGATCTGGTAGTGGTTCCGATGCTAGATAATACTAGTGGCAGTATCTATGATCACAAAAGTCCAATTTCAAGTTTTGCTCCTACTACTAGGGGTACCATATCTACACACAAATTTCTGTGCAATTTTCTTTGCGGTAAACACAGCAGCATCCGTGGTGGCAGGAAATGCCTCTACCCAGTTTGAGAAAACATCAGTGCACACCAATACATAACAATAATTCCTAAAGGGTGTTAACTGTACGAAACTGTTGTGTGTTTGCAATGTAGAGTATCATGAGCATAACTAATAAAAAACATCTCTAGAGGAGAGAAAGAAGGAGAAAATGAAAAGAAAAATGTCAGGTTTGCCATTCACCAACAGGCATATCAGTGTCTATACAAAATTTCCCTTCACCAGTATTCTCATCCTTCCTCCACCCTTTGTGCATGACAAGGCACACTGCAGTAATACTGGTGTTATCATGCTGGTGAGATATACAGGGTTCGGTCAGAACTCTGAAGGACCAATTAGGCATGTAGTGTTTGAACTGTAATCGGGTCCATATATTGTACCTTCCTGTGTAAACGCAAAAGATGAAGAGGAAACTGTGGAGAAACAGAATAGAGGTTAGTGACAGATGAGTTTGTAGAGGTGGAGAAGATTTTACTAAAATTACAACTGGATTGGGCACTACGGGGAAGTGATTCTCTACTTGGTCTACTCCCCTTAAAAAAAATTCTGTGTTTGTTGTATCGCTATTGTGACTATCCCAGCCATCAATCCAGTGTCCTATCCATCCTAAATTTATAGGGAACCCAGTATCTGTGAGATAATTTCCTCTACCTGTGATGAACATGCATCTAGAACAGTGAAATGTAACATTAGTCTTCGTGGGTGTCTAACATACTTTGTACTTCCTGAGTGGGAGCACATTATATGTATATCATTTCTAACAAAGCTCCTGTTAAGTTAATCAGGGGCCATTTCTGCTAGGAAAAAGAAGCAAAAGTTTAGAGGCCCCATCTTAACTTCAGCAAGTTTTGTCAAAGGGTAATGTTGCATTTATTTTGTACTTCCCATTAGCCGAATCTGTGTTTTCTATATGGCTTGTGATTCCTTACTATATGTCCCTTGGTCCCGTCTATGTATTTAATAATGTGGCTTGTGTTTTCTGTCTAGGGGGTCTATATTGACTATGTGTCCTACTACTCCTACAATCTCTGGCAAAATGCATTTCCTTCCTACAAGTGTAACATATTATTGACCTTGACTTACCATTAGGGCTCTGGGGTTTGGACTGATGGGTCTTTCCTGTATGTGCCTGTATACTTACTGTCCTCAACCTCTCCTCCTGTTGTTCTCTGCGCCTAGCAATATTCTTGTGATGTTCAATAGCGCACTCTCTAAGATTAGCTACTGTGACCCCTTTCCAATTTGGCAAAGAAGTCTGCACCCTGACCCTCAATGCCTTATTGAGCCCATCCATTAGCACAGAGATAGCCACCTCCCATTTGCAGAATTAGTGTTTACAAGTGATCTTATCCAGACGGAGAGTTTTCTATTACCGCAAAAGACAACAAAAAATAAAAGTTTAACAAGCTTCTAGGTCATGCGAAGTATTCATTCAATCCTTCTCATCCCGTATTAAGGGTCTGTACATGGTCCAACAAACATTTCCAAGCTCATCTTGACATGAGGCATTACTAGGAATGAATACTTCTTATGTGGTAACTAAAAGAAATACCCGGGGGTTACCATGTGTCTGTCCGCTTTCCTACTGGCAAATACGAATGTGCGGATGGTTTTTTCTCCATTTCTGACGTTATTTTCTTGATTTTTTTTTTTTTTTTTTACTATATATGTACACGAATGATACCATACTTGCCAGTTCCACTGGTCTCAGCCACTTCCCCCACAGGCTACTGCTCTTCTTTTACCGGTTGGATACTCTGAGTGCATGAGAAATAGCTGAAACCAATCAGGTTGCCTTCTTCTCCTAAATAAAACGTCAACATTCATTAGTACATATATAGGTTACAGTCATATTTTTCATGTTTTAATTATTTTCTATAGTTTGTATGCTGCTCATAACTGCTTCCACATCTACATATGGCGGTGTACTTGCTTTCTCTTTTTCTTCCTACTTGTTTATTGTTGCTACAAGTTCATACAGTTCTTATATTTCCATTCTTGTCTTATATGACTTTGGTTAGACATACCACCTGGAATACCTTAGGATCAAACTCACCAACCCCTCTTGCTGCCACAGGTTTAAACAATTTGTATGTCTGACCCTTTGTTTTCTAGATTTGATCTGGCATATTCTACTACCTACATTCTGCGGTACCTCTGGTTCAAAGCTGCCCATCCTAGGGAATGATGCCCTATCATTAGCAGTCATACGTACCCATTCATTGCAAAAAGCCTCCGTGTGTGAGCCATATTTCTCACACATAATAAACCTTGCTGACCCTCTCGGCTGCAATTCTGACCTTCTCGGTCCCAACTCTTCAGCCTGAACCCTAGCTACAAAACGCCCACTGCTTGTGCAATTGGATCCCATTGCTGACTTTTTGCCTATAAACGCAATCCCCAAATGCACAACACAGTAGATGGTGAAAGACACCTAACGCTTTCACTCGCTCCTTCTCCGCTGACGTACCATGACTCACTCCAATAGTGACCACCGCGTACCCAGTGAGGCCCTAACTGGCTTCTATTCACTGGAAGTTTTAGGAATAACTTACCTTTTCCAGTGAATATCCACCGTTGAAGATTTTCCTGAGAGAGACCAGCGAAAACTTCCCTTTTTGACTTACACAAATCATGCTTGCGTATGCTCTACACAGCGCTAATGATACTGCGATTTTACGCAAAAGCTCGTAAAGGGGTATCAAGTTGTGCTATGTATCGCACCCACAAACATGCGGTCCAATCGCACAGCGTATAGGTACTTGTTACCTATCCGCCCTACGACCACTGGAATCGAATCACAAGCTGTGAAACCTCAGCCGGAGTGTAATACAAAACCTTTAAACTTCAATTCACAATTTCTATACTTCTGCACAATGCACAATTCTATATTACGCTCCTATACAAATCTCACGATTTGCGTATTATCTCTATCTATATTAACTTGAGTCAGCCGCCTCATGCCGCCAAGCCTCCACTTACTTGGTGTTCCAACGACGGGATCCTGAATTCCGGGGTTCAAATCCACTCACTCCTACTTTCACTCACTCAAATACACCTTGTTTTTCTTTTCTGTACAGAAAATTTTTACTCCCTTAGGTCGGCCGCTTTACCCCAGAGGTACTTACAGTTTTGAAACTAAATTTTTAAGGTAGAGGTTCCAATACTGGTCAAGCAAAAATCTCCCACCAGATATGGAGGGTAACCCGCACCGAGATATGTAAGTTATAATGCAAATCACTATGTTGGAGTGCCTTTCATCATATCTAATTAAACCCTATTTTAGGGATTCACATATTTATATATGAGAGAAGAGTTGAAGGCTCACAAAGGTGCTACCAACTGGTTTAAACAAGGATATGAAATCAAATCCCCATAGAAAGGGGAAAAGGGAAAGTAACCAGGTAAAACTTAAGGTGCACTCCTCCAACTGCTAAATTTTAATATGATTGTTATTGTGAAACATGTATATCCACAGCAGCAATATCAAATAAAGGCTTAAATGCCCAATGACCTAAATCGATGTAGAAGTGTATTTTATTATATATTTATATGGGACTTAATTGTCCTTTATTGAGAATAGAGCAAAATATTAAAATTCATAGAAAAAGAAAAAAAGAGATAAAAGGTGACAGAAATTTAACAATATGTGAATAAAGATTTAAAAACAAAGCTAATGTGTTTTTCCCTTCATATGTTTTCTTGTGTTTATTTCAATAGTGCACTCGCATACATATATTTGTGCAGCACTGTACCAGTGCTATGTTCATATGAGACCTGCAATTTTCGTATTAGCTGGAGCCTGTATACTGTGACAGAGGAAAATATGCTGTCTTCCTTTTGAGTCACAAACTGTTACATCAAATTGTAACCATGTTTTTAGAAATATGCAACAATAAATCTCCACTCCTGCCCTTAAGGCTGCAAATATGGTAAATTGATTCTAATGTTATAAATTAAGGAGTGAAACAATGTTGCTGAGTATGTGACTTATGCCTGAAATCCTAGAATGTCATACAATGCAAAAAATGCTAGTATGATATTTTATAAATCACCTAGGTGTTAGAGAGAACTAATGGGGATATGCCTTGGTAAACAGTCTCACTGCCCTGTGTTCAAAACTGTCTGCTTTATAAATCTCAACAATCTCTGATACCCACTACTGCTGTATGTGCAGAAAATATGGGTTTAGTATTTCCCATATGATGTCAGTTCATAGTGATAGATAATTCTATTATACTGTGTTGGATTGTGTCCATGTGATAACTTGCTGCAATGATTAATATCCATGCTCATAATGTATTATTCCTAATACATAGAGGTGTTTAACAAGTGTGCAGGGAAGATATACACCCCAAATTTCTGCACTGTATGTATGAGTTTGTATTACATATAAATTTAGCAGCAATTGTCTCTGGTACTAAACAATGTTAAATTGTGTCCATGCAGGACATATTGATAGCACTTAAATATTGCTAACCGTGTTTAAATAAGTTACAGTTTGTATAAGTACCAGAGGATCGTGCCCCTGTTTATAGATGGACTATATATAATTGCACTAAATATCCGCTAAGCACAGAGACAGTATTGCATGTGAGACATTTTAAAGAGAGATCATTTCATTTTATCCCATATCTGGCATTAACCCCCCCCCCCCCCCCCGTTGTCTCTCTTGTTTGATATTAATGAAATCTGACCCGCAGCATATGGATGGAGTATCAATAAATATAACATACGTTCAAAAATTCCTCTGTGACATAAGCATGTTTGGCTCCTAATCACACACTATAGGTCTGGAATGTATGTCATATACCATTTGCACATTTGAATATTGTTACTAATGCTGGAACACATTGCTAAAGCCTATGCTTAACTTACAGTACTGTTCATTTTTTCTCCACAGTACAACCACCACCACCACCACCACCACTTGCCCGCCTGCACCCAACACATAGCCAGGAGGAGGTGCCGTCAGGCACCATATCATCCGGTAAGCACAATACTCTCTGATTACTGCTTCGCTTCCCAATGGTATTGTGTAACGAGAATTCTGGTGCGACTGTCATCTTTACACTACTGTACATGTGTCCTGGATACTGTACAGTACATGTTACAAATTGACAGCTTCACTTACGGTACTGTTAATGTGTTCCCCACAGTACCACCACCACCTGCCCGCTCACACCCAATGCATGGCCAGGAGGAGGTGCCGCCAGGCACCATATCATCCGGTAAGCACACTACTCTCTGATTACTGCTTCACTTCCCAATGGTATTGTGTTACAAGAATTCTGGTGCGACTGTCATTATTACACTACTGTACATGTGTCCTGGATACTGTACAGTACATGTTACAAATTGACAGCTTCACTTACGGTACTGTTAATTTGTTCCCCACAGTACCACCACCACCTGTCCGCCCGCACCCAACGCATGGCCTGGAGGAGGCGCCGCCAGGCACCATATCATCCGGTAAGCACAATACTCTCTGATTACTGCTTCGCTTCCCAATGGTATTGTGTAACGAGAATTCTGGTGCGACTGTCATAGTTACATTACTGTACATGTGTCCTGGATACTGTACAGTACATGTTACAAATTGACAGCTTTACTTACAGTACTGTTAATTTTTGTTCCACAGTACCACCACCACCTGCCCGCTCACACCCAATGCATGGCCAGGAGGAGGCATCGCCGGGCACCATGTCATCTGGTAACCACACTACTCTCCGATTTCTGCCTTGCTCCCCAATGGTATTGTGGATCACGGCGGTCGGGATCCTGGTGCTGGAATCCACATACCCCTGAAAATGGCGGTGCCGATATCTCGATCTGGGTGGGAGACCTGCTCTATGATCCCAACAGACTGGATCCTGATCATAAGGATGCCGGATGCAATGCGTATACAGCCAGGAAAGGGACAGTTACGTTTAGGAACCACCAGGGGGGACTTAGGGTTAAGTACCAAGGGGTAGGTTTAGGCTGCAGGAGGGAATCTTCAGGGTTAGAGGGGAGAGGGTTATTACAGTCTCAGTGGTGCAAGTACAGTAGAAAGTTTTTCTTAGTGGTACTGATAGTTGAAATGGGTAACATAGTAACATAGTATCTGAGGTTGAAAAAAGACAATTGTCCATCGAGTTCAACCTATTTGTGGTGTCCTATGCATGATGATTTGACTAAAATTTCTGACTGATGCTGCTGTCAGCCATTGCATTTTATCCCTATTTATAGTAACTATAATGCATGACTATGCACCATACCCCTGGATATCCTTATCCAATAGGAATTTATCTAACCCATTCTTAAAGGTGTTGACAGATTCCGCCATTACAACTCCCTCGGGCAGGGAATTCCAAACACGTATTGTCCTTACCGTGAAAAAGCCTTTACGCCGTATTGTGCGGAATCTCCTTTCCTCTAACCTGAGCGAGTGTCCACGAGTCCTCTGTGTTGATCTAACCAAAAACAGGTCCCGCGCAAGCTCTGTGTATTGTCCCCTTATATATTTGTAGATATTGATCATATCCCCTCTTAGTCTCCGCTTTTCCAATGTAAACATGCCTAGTCTTTCAAGCCTTTCCTTGTATTCCATCGTCTCCATGCCCTTAATTAGTTTGGTCGCCCTCCTCTGTACCTTTTCAAGCTCCAGGATATCCTTTTTGTAGTACGGTGCCCAGAACTGTACACAGTATTCAAGGTGTGGCCTCACTAGTGATTTATATAACGGGAGTATAATACTCTCGTCCCTAGCATCAATACCCCGTTTTATGCATGCTAATATCTTATTAGCCTTCTTTGCTGCAGTCCTACTTTGGGTACTACTGCTTAGCTTGCTATCTATGAGGACACCTAAGTCCTTTTCCAGTACAGAATCCCCTAATTTTACCCCATTTAGTAGGTAGGTGTAATTTTTGTTCTTGTTACCACAGTGCATTACCTTACACTTGTCTGTGTTGAAGCGCATTCTCCATTTGGCTGCCCATGCTTCTAATTTAACTAAGTCGTTCTGAAGAGACTCGGCATCCTCCTCTGTATTTATAGCCTTACACAATTTGGTATCATCTGCAAAAATTGACACCATGCTCTGTGTCATGAGGGGGTGTGGTAACACAAAACTAGGGGAGTTGCTACATGACAATAGGGGCATGGCCGCATTATGCCAGACACCGTAATGCCTTACATACAGTATTATACCACACACCATAATGCCTATTACAGTACATATTATGCCACACACAGTTATGCCACTGACACCATTTTATGTACCACACTCAAAATTGCCCCTTATAAATTATGCACCAGTGGATGGCTGATGGTACTGTGGTGGTCATTCCGAGTTGTTCGCTCTGTATTTTTTTCTCGCAACGGAGCGATTAGTCGCTAATGCGCATGCGCAATGTCCGCAGTGCGACTGCGCCAAGTAAATTTGCTATGCAGTTAGGTATTTTACTCACGGCATTACAAGCTTTTTTCTTCGTTCTGGTGATCGTAATGTGATTGACAGGAAGTGGGTGTTTCTGGGCGGAAACAGGCCGTTTTATGGGTGTGTGCGAAAAAAGGCCGTTTCTGGGAAAAACGCGGGAGTGGCTGAAGAAACGGAGGAGTGTCTGGGCGGACGCTGGGTGTGTTTGTGACGTCAAACCAGGAACGACAAGCACTGAACTGATCGCAGATGCCGAGTAAGTGTGGAGCTACTCAGAAACTGCTAAGAAGTGTCTATTCGCAATTCTGCTAATCTTTCGTTCGCAATTTTGATAAGCTAAGATTCACTCCCAGTAGGTGGTGGCTTAGCGTGTGCAAACCTGCTAAAAGCAGCTTGCGAGCGAACAACTCGGAATGAGGGCCTGTGTACCACCACCAAATTTCTTAATGGTACTCCATACCACCCTACTGTTCTTTCACAACTGGGTACAGTACTATGCAGTACTTAACGAACCATTGTTGGGATTTTTGTATTTGGAATTTTTGCATTCGGGGTGCCATCGTTGGGATACTGAGCGCCAGCATCTCGAATGCCGGCATATCTTATGATATTTTATGATTTATTTCTATCCTTTATTTATTGTACTGTATTTCATTGTACTGTACAGTAGCTTATGTTACAGTGTTATTTTTCCACAGCAACACGTGCCCCACCCACCCACCCACCCACCCAGGAGCTTACCCCACCTGACCAGTGGCCGGAGGTAGCGAGCTCCGGAAGTGGTAATCATTATTATTGTTACAGACACACTAGTTTCCTACAGTATTACTGGAATTTTTTAATGTTACAATACTTGTTATCTTTTACACACAGACCACCTCGTTATTGCTACAGAGGCAGAGAAGGAGGAGGAGATGGGGGAGCCCTCAGGCCAGCCTGGTAAGAATTATAATCTACTGTACAGTACTCTACTGTACTGTATTATACATTTATTTATTAACAGTTTCTTATATAGTGCAGCATATTCCGTTGCGCTTTACAATTAGAATAACTGTAGAACAAAACTGGGTAAAAACAGACATACAGTAGAGGTAGGAAGGCCCTGCTCGCAAGCTTATACTCTATAGGGAAATAGGCATTGATTCACAAGGATACAGTTGATGCTACTGTACCTATTGCATAATGGTCCGCCAGATTGTTAGGTTCTTAATGGGTTGTATGATATGATCACCCTGCAATGTTGTCAAAGGGTCAGGAGGGTGTGAGAGTAAAGAAAGAGAAAATATGTGATGTTATGTGTTCTGTATAGAGAGGATGTAATTAGATAGGGAAGCATTGAAGGTTATAAGGGTGGGTCTGGAATTTGATACAGTAGGCTTGCCTGAAGAGGTGAGTTTTCCAATTGTGTACCAATGGCTTGGGTTCACGTGACCAGTGGTCAGGATTCCAGCAGTCAAGTGACCGTCAGCTTCATCCTGATTGCAGAAATCCATCAGGTTGAGGTACGGTATCCAAACCCTCCTCCACTACCCCCTAACCCTCCATTCATACTCTGATTCCGGCCTCTTCATTCTGAATGCCGGGGTCATGACAGCTGGTGCATTATTTTAAATGCAGGTACAGTACGTCCCCTACCAATGGACGGTCATTCTACACTACTACTAAGAATGTCTCTCTGCCTCCTGTACTCTACTTCCTGTAGCACTGTACTACTGTAAAGTATTGGACAATACTGTAGTACAGTAGTATTGGAAATAACAATGTCAAATTTGACATTTCGTTTTTGGTTTATAATATTTTTTTTTATATTCAACACAGATATCAGTTACATGGAGCTGGGGGAGGAGGAGCCACAGTATAGTAAGTACAGTAGGAATTTCTCAAGCCCATTCTTCAAAGTATTGACTGGGTCTGCCTTTATTACTCTCTCAGGCAGGGAATTCCAAACATGAACAGTATTGCCATTACTGTGAAGAACCCTTTTTGCCTCTGTGTGCGAACTCTCCTCTCCTCCAAACTGAGCGGATGTGCACGTGTCCTCAGTGTCGATCTTATCAAAAACAGTTCCTCCGCAAGCTTTGTGTATTGTCCCCTTACTGTATATATTTGTAAAGGTTAATCATGTCCCCTCTTAAACTCCTCTTTTCCAATGTAAACATGCCTAGCCTAGCAAGCCTTTCCTCGTATTCCAGTGTCTCTATCCACTTGATCAGTTTGGTCGCCCGCCTCTAAACATTTTCTAGTTCCATGATATCCATTTTGTAGGCTGGTGCTCATAATTGTGCATCCTACCGACCCTCCAATAGCCTAACCCTCCAATCATACTCTTATTCCGGACTCCGCATTCTGAATGTCGGGATCCTGACAGCTGGTATTTTAAAAACAGATACAGTATAGTACTGTACATCCCCTACCACTGGACAGTCATTCTGTTCCTATTTTTCATTTTTGCTTTATAATATATATTTATATAATTTTTATTATATAATATATATTTTTGTTTTATATTCAACACAGACATCATGGAGCCGGAGTAGGAGGAGCCACAGTGTAGTAAGTACAGTAGGAATTTATCTCGCCCATTCTTAAAAGTATTGACCAAGTCCGCCTTTACTACTCTCTCAGGCAGGGAATTCCAAACATGTGCAGTATTGTCCTCACTGTGAAGAACCCTTTTTCATCTCAGTTTGCAAAATCTCCTCTCCTCCAACCTGAGCAGATCTTATAAAAAACAGATCCTACGCAAGCTCCATGTATTGTCCTCTTATATTTTTGTAAATGTTAATCATGTCCCCTCTTAAACTCCTCTTTTACAATGTAAACATGCCTAGCCTAGCAAGCCTTTCCTTGTATTCCAGTGTCTCAATCCACTTGATCAGTTTGGTCGCCCGCCTCTGAACCTTTTCTAGTTCCACAATATCCATTTTGTAGTATGGTGCCCAAAATTGTGCATCCTACCCACCCTCCACTAGCCTAACCCTCCAATCATACTCTGATTCTGGAATCGGCATTCTAAATATCGGGATCCCGACAGCTGGAATTTAAATACAGGTACAGTACAGTACTGTATGTCCCCTACCACTGGACAGTCATTCTGCTCCTACTGTATTATGAATATCTCTCTGCCTCCTGTAGCACTGTACTACTGTAGACTACTGTGCAATTTTGTAGTAACTGTACTCTATAGTATTTTGTTTATAATCTTTTTTTTCCACTCAGTAATTATAATTGACAGCGAGGAAGAGGAAGAGGAAGGAGAGAAGGAAGAGGAGAAGCCGTCTCCCCAACTTGGTTAGTAATTTACAGTATTGTACTGTACATTGTGTTAAACCAATGGGTTGGGTTCGCGTGACCAGCAGTCAGGATTCCAGTGGTCAGGTGATCGACAGCGGCATCCTGATTGCAGAAATCCCAACAGGGTGAGGTACGGTATTCTAACCCTCCTCAACCACCCCCTGATTCTGGCCTCTGAATTCTTGACATGGAGGTAGAGGTGGAGAAGGAGCACCAGTGCAGTAAGTACAGTAATCTACAGTACTGTTCTGTACTGTAACATTCAGTACTGTAGTTTCTGAGTTTGAATAAAAGACAATTTGTCCATTGGGTTCAAACTATATGTTGTCTCTTACTGTATGCTGTATATTTTTTTTGTACTAAGTTTATCTGCTGTGGATGGTGGCCGTTGTGTTTACTCCTGCTTTTTTTAGTATGCAATCTAACCACCATCCTGTATATCCTTATCTATTAGGAATTTATCTACTGTAGCCCATTCTTAAATGTATTGACCGAGTCCGCCTTTACTACTCTCTCAGACAGGGAATTCCAAACACATACAGTATTGTCCTTACTGTGAAGAACCCTTTTTGTCTCTGTGTGCGAAATCTACTCTCTTCCAACCTGACTCAATTTTTGTTATATTCAACACAGAAATTGTGTCAAAAAGTGTATTTCATGGAATTTTTGTTTTCACAGGCCCTACACTGTCACAGGCCATGGAGGAGGAGGAGGAACAGCAGTCCCTGTCCCCCCACCACACTGCACCCAACAAGTAAGTCCAGTCCAGTACAATTTGGAAATAGAAATACAGTACTGTAGACAGTGTAAGCAATGTACTGTACTAAATATATATTTTATTTTTGGGGGGGAACAGTAGTTGGTGAGTATGTGGGGAGTTAATTTGTACTCTGCTGTGTTTTACTTAATGTAGTAACAGTACTGTATGTACAGTAGTGGGTAATGACAGACAGTCATGGAGGTGGGGAGACCCTCCTCACAAGCTTACAGTCTATAGGGAAAAAGCAATTGATACTGTACTGAAGACGTGAGGATACTGTCCAGCATGTGTAAACTTTGCAGTGGGGATGCAATTTAAAGTTACATGTATTGTACTGTATGGACTACGATACATCACAAAACATACCCAGAAAGACTAAAAATTCTCAATAGGTATACAGTAGTTTGGAGCAGACTAGGGAAAGGTGGGACATGATACAAACTTTCAAATATACAGTACAGGTACAGACAGTAACAATGGTTTTAATAAAGTCCAGGAGGGAAACATTATCCAAATTAAGAGAAGCAATAGGACACAAGGACATGCACTGAGACTGGAGGGGGGAGGTTCAGGGGAAATTTGAGGAAAAATTACTTCACAGAAAAGGTAGTGGACAAGTGGAATAGCCTCCGATCAAAGGTGGTAGAGCCTTAGACAGTGGAACTACAGTATTTAAACATGCATGGGATAGACATAAGGATATTCTTACAAAGAAATAAGGATCAAATAAGGTTTGATGTAAAAATATGGTAAAAAAGGGGCAGACGAGATGGGCAAAGTGGTTCTTACAGTATCTGTCGTAAAATTCTATGTTTCTACAGTATGTGCAGTATTGTGTTGAAAATAGTACAGTATTGTATTTCCTGGAGTGAACTTTTTTTCTCATTTTTTAATGTTTTTTTCTCACAGGCCCTACACTGGAACAGGCCACAGACTGAGGAGAAGGAGGATGATGAGGCGACATTTAGTGGTAAGAATTATTACTAACATTGATCTGATGCGATCGGAGTAGCACTTTTCATCAGATTTTTCTGGCAAATGCGTAGAAATCTAATGAAAATTGCACAAATCAGAATAGTGAATGAGTGGCTTTTTTTTAACTGGTGATGTTGCCCATAAAGTAGCAACCGATCACATTCCACATTAACATTTATCTAGCTACACTTACAGACGATAATGTTGTACAGTAGGTAATATTTGATTGGTTGCTACTGTATGGACAACATCACCGGTTCTAAAAAAAAATCCCATCTTACTAAATTTACCTGTCTCTCTCTCTCTCTCCTTGTCACTGTCTCTCCATTCATCTCTCTCTCTAGCTACTGTCAGTGATGAATTTCCCATTAGGCACGAGAGGCACGTACTGTACCTATGGGCAGCATCTGTTTGGGGGCCGCAGTTGGATGCTTATGCGGATACTGTCATCCCAAAAATTACCAGTACAGTAACCGCTAACTATTTTCACTGTACTGTACAATATGCCATCATTGCATGGAGTGTAAATGGGTAGCACATGCACATACAGTACAGTACTGTCCCTGTAAGCTGCTCTACTGTACTGTACTTAGTAAATACTGTAAGTACAGTATACATGATTCAAAATGAAAAAAAGTCACTACCTTAGTCATAATCACCAGTATACGGGCCACTCACACATTTTCTGATGGTCTGGGGCCCCTTTGATTCACCGTGCCTATCACAAGCATCCCTTTTTTTACCCACCTGTCACTGGGCCTAGACACTAGTGTACTATTACTATTTTTTTTACTGTATCTTATAATATTCTTCTCTTTTACCCACAGACGACGAGCCAGAATATATTTTTGGTAAATATACTATACAGTAGCAATAGTTAGTACTGTAATTACAGTATTTTTTTTCTCCAAAAATATTTTAAGTCAAACCGATATGACTAACTGTATTTTATCTTTTTAAAGTTCGTCACCAACCAGTGGAGGAGACACGTGGTACTAACAGAGAAATACATAATTCACTGTGCTGTACTCTAACTTACTGTAACATGTATAACACTGAGCTGATCATCTTTACACCCTCTTCACTCCAAAAATGCATGCTGCGTATCCTGACTACTGATTTGTTCCTTAAACTGGCACCCCCAATATTTTGCAGAAGCTGCTCCCTACAGTACTGTCCAGTACTGTATCTCTGGAATTATCCAAGTCTAAAGTACTGTACAGTACTGTATATTAAATTTGTTTGTAAAACAGGCTCTCAATGCCCACTTCTTTATCACACCGTCATCTTTCATCCTACCCCTCTCTTCCATACTGACAGTCTATCCCTTTCTGTCTTTCTGCTCATTGCAGATAAATGCCGTCTGTCGGGTTAACAGTGACAATGCCGACAGACGTAATCCACGACACCCATAGAGTGAGAATAGATCCTGTGTGGAGTGATGCAAGTCACAAGTCTGCTGCGTGGCAAGAGCAACAAGGCTGCAATGAGACTTGGAGCACTCGTCCCTCTGCCGGTGTTCTGGCAGGAGGAATGAAGCAGCTGTTTGTATATACTGTAAACAGCTGGTATCCCGTCCGGTGGGATTGCGTATGTAATCCAAATGCACAGTGGGGGTGAGTCAGACCTGATGGCCGCTGTGCGTACCGCAATGCTCACACATGCCAGCAAACAACAACAGGCATTTGCGACCATCGACAGTCTGGTTAACAAATTACGATCACACGGCCATTCGCAAGGAGATTGACAGGAAGAGGCCGTTTGTGGGTGAAAACTGACCATTTACTGGGAGTGTCTGGAAAAACGCATTTGGACACAAGAGTTATTAGGGAGGGTTTTTGACGTCAGCTCGGTCCCCACTCCACCTGATCTCATCGCACAGTAGGAGAAAATCCTGGGCTGCGCACAGACTGCACATACTGGATTTTCACAGCTATGCATACACATGCATTTGCACACTTGCAAGGGTGAATATGTGAACGCAGCAGTACAATCAGGTCTGAATTACCCCCAATGTACTGTACGGTACTATAAGATCTTTTGAGCAGGGCCCTCCTACCTGTTGTGCTTTTCCATCTGTTACTTACAGTACAGTCGGAGCCTGCCCTAGGCATAGCCATACTCGGCAAATGCCTAGGGGCACAATCAGCTTCTGCTGATTAACATGATATGCAGCATGCCTACAGTATATTCTGTGTGTGACTGCGTCTCTATCTGCATACGAAATGCATTACTAATGGGCAGCATTATGTGTATACAGGGTACTACAGTACTTTGTTGCATAACATATAGAAAGGGCACTACTGTGTGGTCTAATGTGAACAAAGAGCAATATGATGTGGTGCAATGTGAATAAGGGCACTACTGTGAGGAGTAATGTGGTACTACCATATGATGTAACAAGAAAAAGAGATGCTATTGCATAATATAATGTGAATAAAGTTGCAGTTCTGTGTGGCGTAATTTAAACTGGGGGTATTAATGTGTGGACATGCCCCTTCCCAGCAATAAGATGCCCCATTTTGGGATGCACACCGAATGTGCACACTGTTCCTATTTAAAATATAGGTTGTAGGAGCACCACAATGAGGACTGCTATGGTTGAGGGGTGATGGTGCTGGGAAAGGGGTACAGGGTCAGAGGCAGAAATAGTGTCTGTGCAAGGGGGCACCAGCCAAAAACGTATCTTGGAAATCATATTGGTTAGGGCCGGCTCTGAGTACAGTCCACTATTATTTATAGTACTCCCTACAACATCACCTACAGTACTGTAACCCTCTGTTTTTGCCACACTGAAGCTGTCATGAAATGTCATGACTGCTAATGTATAAATGTCTACAGTATTTACCATGATCTGAACTTGTACTGTGGTGTTTTATTCCTTTGATAATTTGTTTATGACCTGTGAAGCTAAACTCTTGTACAGTACTTTATATTTTGAATACCTGCAATACAGTATAATACTGTACCCATGGGCGGATCCAGAAGAAAATAATATGGGGGCACCATGACAGGGGAATGGTAAGTTATATTTACATGCACCTAAGGCACGCGTGCTCCCAGATAAGGGGTGTGGTATCACAGGGGGCGTAGCCTCACATAATACGCCATCAGGTAATGATTGGCTGTAGGAGCGCATCCTGGTTTATTGCCAATGTTTCACCCTGAGGAAAAGGCTGATTGGGCCTTGAAATGTTGGTCACCTGTTCCATTAGGTATGGGAGCCTGGAAGGCATCCCAGCACAATATAATTATTATAGTGTTTAGTTGGTGGTGGCAGGTGCAGCATACTTTATATTGGGCACTGCACTGAGACTCAGACTGCAGGACACAAACTGCCCATGTTTGATTAGCAGAAGCAGCCAGCTGGATCTCCAACAAGCAGCATAAGACATCTGTAGGACAGCCCTGTCACAATTACACGCAGAGGCAGAACTCTGGGAGGCAATGGAGTCATCTGCCGCCGGGCTCCTGCTCTGAAGCGGGGCACCTCTCCTCCCATTCTGTGACACCATTGAATTAAGTTAATTGACAGCTGTCGCTGTCTTTTCAGTGGGCGACTTCCTCACTGGTCCCTGCACCTTACAAATCACACCATTTTTATTATACTGTAGATACACATTTTACAAGTATCACACCCAGGATTAGAAACCACAACCTATTACACTGGAAGCAGACACCTTACTGATGAAACTATTTGCTCCTGTTTAAGAAATATGAGAATTTTAACTATATGAAGATACTTCTTTGACAATTACACGTAACTTCATGTAGTTAGAATTCTCATGCTTCCTCTACAGGAGCAAATAACTCCATCAGTAAAATGTCTGCTGTTAGTGTAACAGGTCATGGGTTCTAATCCTGGGTATGACTGATAAGACATGTGTGATTCAAAATACAAGACAATTAAATGTATAAATACAGTATTTTTTTTTTCAGAACACTACACACACACACACACACACACACTTATCTTAATATAGGAAATAGTGGGGCCCCAATATTTATCTTGCCTCCGGGCCACTGTGACGAACTTGCGGCACTGATTACACGGGCTGCCTTCTCAAAGCTGAGGCTGAGTTTGACTGCACCTAAAGTAGCATGGTGGTAAAGGAAGTGGAGGAGGAAGTGCTGGGAAACTGTGCGGTGCAGTGAGGGCTGATGAAGCCTTCTGTGCCATCATAAGTAACAGTCTTACTCGATGCTGGCATTTGAACCCCGCGCCCGGGCTGGACTCTGGCCAGCTGGTAGTGGGGGAGGCAGGTAGTGGTGTGAGCAGAGGGAGACTGGAGCTGCAGCTCCAGCCTCTCAATTGGTTACCACACGGACTAGCTGCTAGAGCCGTGGCGGGTCCTAGTGCCTGGCGGCTGTTTTATCAAATCTGACTGACGGAAATAGCAGTAGTGCTGATGCTGTTCTCCTTTTGAAAAAAAGAAGTCAGAAATGACAGGGGGGGCATGGGCCCGAGTGCCCCCCCCCCCCCTGGATCTGCCTATGACTGTATCTACAGTATAGGAGTAGTAATTGTATAGTATTGGAATGTGACTAATGTTTTTTTTCTCCAATACAGAGCCAATGATTTATGGGGGCCCCAGACAGGGCCATGAAAGGTTGGCTGGCCCAGAAACCGGCACCCAGCAGCCCACTTATACAAGAGGTAAACTATAGCAATGCTTAAATTACCTCGACAGCATACAGTAGTGTTCTTTTTATTGTAGTGACAATACACTGCAATACTGTACATTGTAAATATCACGATTTTCTAATATAGAGTACAGTACTGTAATGCCATTACTACACTGTAAAGTATACAGTATTTGTGTTGTAATACTGTCCTTTTTTTTCCCACAGAACAAGTGAGGCGTGTCTTAATGCTGGTGAGGGTGATAATCCACCTGTTAGTGGACCACCTTTTTAATTTTATTTTGTGTTTCATTTAATTATTATTATTTTTTAAATAAATGTTTTGATTATACTCCGTTGTATAGTATTTTTTTTTTTTTTTACTGCATGACAGAATCTCAGGTAATTTATAAGATACAGTATGGTATACTGTACACCATACAATAATCTGGCAGATAATCTGCCAGATCTTCTGTTAGGAATGAAATTCTGGTAATGGATGAGAGCAAATGACAGTCATCCATTACCAGATTTTTATTCCAACCAGACAATCAATCAATTTTCAGATAGCAGTTGATTGATACAGTATACACACTTCTCCGTCTTCTCACTGTTACATACTGTACATCTACCCCATGTGTGCTTTACACAGAATGCAGAAAGGTGCGTCAAGGCACACGGCAGCAGTACAATGCAAGGTACTAGGACACTATCTCACAGTAGATTGAGCATACTATACATTGTAGCAATAGCATACAGTAAGTGAGACATGTACAGTGTAATACAATGGGTGGCATGTACTGTATCACTGGGAAACTGAATAGGATCAACTGGTAATGTACAGTACCAATTGTGACCTACTGTACTGTATATACAGTACAGTATGCTACAGTATACTATACTACAAATTTCTAGTACAGTAACAGTATGACCCTGCCTGGATGAAGCCATCACAAGCCATAGACTAATGCCCAGTAACAGGGGGATAAAATGGGGGACACTTCTACCATGCCCTGAAATGCCCAAGGATTCTGCCCCTTGGGAAGCTTGTACAGTGCATACAATACAACCCCTTCTCTTGAGTAACAGTAATCCCCAGGCCGCCATAGACACCAGTGAAACAAGCAGCCTAAACAAGTGGTTTTACATATACCACTCTTAATTGAATTCCCCTCATACAGTAGTACTAATTTATAGAGTACAGTATATGAGGAATTGGGAATACAAAAATTGGAAACCACATCATGTTTATTTTAAGAAACACTTTATTTACAGCAGACGACGTGGGACAAAATTCAGTAGGAAAATGTAACATCACACATATTGTAATTAGAGATGAGTGGGTTCGGTTCGAACCCCCCAAAACTTCACGTGGTTTACACAGGTTCGAGGCAGCCTCGGTTCTTCCCGCCTTACACGCAAAACCCAAACAGGGGAAAACGTCATCATCCCGCTGTCGGATTCTCACGAGATTCGGATTCCATATAAAGAGTAGCGCGTTGTCACCATTTTCACTTGTGCATTGTCGAGATAGAGAGAGGACGTGGCTACGTTCTCTGCCCGAATAGCCCAATATCAGCAAATCTCAGCTAAATATCTGTACTCGGTATCAGTGCTGCATTGTAAAGGAAGACCAGTATATGGTATTACAGTACAGTAGTCCACTTCTGTATTTTTCTGCCCAGTGTTAGTTCTATTATCCTGAATAGTGCTCAGTATCTGTGCTCATAATATTATCATTGCTGCATTGTGGTGACCACTGACCAGTATATGGTATTACAGTACAGTAGTCCAGTGTTGTATTTTGCTGCCCAGTGTCAGTTCTATTATCCTGAATAGTGCTCAGTATCTGTGCTCATTATATTATCATTGCTGCATTGTGGTGACCACTGACCAGTATATGGTATTACAGTACAGTAGTCCAGTGCTGTATTTTGCTGCCCAGTGTCAGTTATATTATCCTGAATAGTGCTCAGTATCTGTGCTCATTATATTATCATTGCTGCATTGTGGTGACCACTGACCAGTATATGGTAGTATAGTACATTAGTCCAGTGCTGTTCTCGCTGCCCAGTGTTACTCAGTTCTATTATCCTGAACAGTGCACAGTGTATCTGTGCACATTATTATCATTGCTGCATTCTGTTTACCACTGACCAGTATAAGGTAGTACAGTACAGTAGTCCGGTGCTGTTCTTGCTCCCCATTATCACTCAGTTCTATTATCCTGAACAGTGCACAGTGTATCTGTTCTCAATATTATCATTGCTGCATTCTGTTGACCACTGATCAGTATATGGTAGAACAGTACAGTAGTCCAGTGCTGTTCTCGCTGCCCAGTGTCACTCAGTTCTATTATCCTGAACAGTGCACAGTGTATCTGTGCTCAATATTATCATTGCTGCATTCTGTTGACCACTGACCAGTATATGGTAGTACAGTACAGTAATCCAGTGCTGTTCTCGCTGCCCAGTATCACTCAGTTCTATTATCCTGAACAGTGCACAGTGTATCTGTGCTCATTATTATCATTGCTGCATTCTGTTGACCACTGACCAGTATATGGTAGTATAATACAGTAATCCAGTGCTGTTCTCGCTGCCCAGTGTCACTCAGTTCTATTATCCTAAACAGTACACAGTGTATCTGTTCTCATTTTTATCATTGCTGCATTGTAGTGACCACTGATCAGTATATGGTAGTATAGTACAGTAGTCCAGTGCTGTTCTCGCTGCCCAGTGTCACTCAGTTCTATTATCCTGAACAGTGCACAGTATGGCCCTCATTCCGAGTTGATCGCTCGCAAGGCGATTTTAGCAGAGTTGCTCACGCTAAGCCGCCGCCTACTGGGAGTGAATCTTAGCTTCTTAAAATTGCGAACGAAGTATTCGCAATATTGCGATTACACACCTCGTAGCAGTTTCTGAGTAGCTTCTGACTTACTCGGCATCTGCGATCAGTTCAGTGCTTGTCGTTCCTGGTTTGACGTCACAAACACTCCCAGCGTTCGCCCAGACACTCCCCCGTTTCTCCGGCCACTCCTGCGTTTTTTCCGGAAATGGTAGCGTTTTTTCCCACACGCCCATAAAACGGCCTGTTTCCGCCCAGTAACACCCATTTCCTGTCAATCACATTACGATCGCCAGAACGATGAAAAAGCCGTGAGTAAAATTACTAAGTGCATAGCAGATTTACTTGGCGCAGTCGCAGTGCGAACATTGCGCATGCGCACTAAGTGCAAAATCGCTGCGATGCGATGAAATTTACCGAGCGAACAACTCGGAATGAGGGCCTATATCTGTGCTCATTATTATCAGTGCTGTATTGTGGTGACTAAAAGTCCAGTGTCTTGTGCTGCATCTTGCTGCTGTAGGGTGCTGTGGTAGTGTCCTGTCAATGTGCATAGGTCATCATCATTCCAGTCACAGTGGTATCTGGTATCTATGTAGTCGTATCTAATTCCAGACATTACTGCCGTCTAATTCCAGATATATTACTGGCATATAATTCCACACATTAAAAAATGGAGAACAAAAATGTGGAGGGTAAAATAGGGAAAGATCAAGATCCACTTCCACCTAGTGCTGAAGCTGCTGCCACTAGTCATGGCCGAGATGATGAAATGCCATCAACGTCGTCTGCCAAGGCCGATGCCCAATGTCATAGTAGAGAGCATGTAAAATCAAAAAAACAAAAGTTCAGTAAAATGACCCAAAAATCTAAATTAAAAGCATCTGAGAAGAAGCGTAAACTTGCCAATATGCCATTTATGACACGGAGTGGCAAGGAATGGCTGAGGCCCTCTCCTATGTTCCTCATGACTAGTGGGTCAGCTTCACATGAGGATAGAAGCACTCATCCTCCCGCTAGAAAAATGAAGAGTTACGCTGTCAAAAGCACAGCAAAGAACTGTCCATTCTTCTAAATCACAAATCCCCAAGGAGAGTCCAATTATGTCGGTTGCGATGCCTGACCTTCCCAACACTGGATGGGAAGAGGTGGCTCCTTCCACCATTTGCACGCCCCCTGCAAGTGCTGGAAGGAGCACCCACAGTCCAGTTCCTGATATTCAAATTGAAGATGTCACTGTTGAAGTACACCAGGATGAGGATATGGGTGTTGCTGGCACTGAGGAGGAAATTGACAAGGAGGATTCTGATGGAGAGGTGGTTTGTTTAAGTCAGGTACCCGGGGAGACACCTGTTGTCCGTGGGATGAATAAGGCCATTGACATGCCGGGTAAAAATACCGAAAAAATCACCTCTTCGGTGTGGAATTATTTCAACAGAAATGCGGACAACAGGTGTCAAGCCGTGTGTTGCCTTTGTCAAGCTGTAATAAGTAGGGGTAAGGACGTTAACCACCTAGGAACATCCTACCTTATAAGTCACCTGGAGCGCATTCATCAGACGTAATTGACAAGTTCAAAAACTTTGGGTGACAGCGGAAGCAGTCCACTGACAGTGACAACTAACTCCCTTCTTCCTCTTGTACCCTAGCTCCTGCAAACTACACCACCAACTCCCTCAGTGTCAATTTCCTCCTTAGACAGGAACGCCAATAGTCCTGCAGGCCATGTCACTGGCAAGTCTGATGAGTCCTCTCCTGCCTGGGATTCCACCAATGGATCCTCGAGTGTAACGCCTACTGCTGCTGGCGCTGCTGTTGTTGCTGCTAAGAGTCGATCGTCATCCCAGAGGGGAAGTCGGAAGACCACTTGTACTACTTCCAGTAAGCAATTGACTGTCCAACAGTCCTTTGGAAGGAAGATGAAATATCACAGCAGTCATCCTGTTGCAAAGCGGATACCTCAGGACTTGACAACTGTGTTGGTGTTAGACGTGCGTCCGGTATCTGCCGTTAGTTCACAGGGACTTAGAGAATTTCTTGAGGTAGTGTGTCCCCAGTACCAAATACTATCTAGGTTCCACTTCTCTAGGCAGGCAATATCAAGAATGTACAAAGACGTCAGAAAAAGAGTCACCAGTGTCTTAAAAAATGCAGTTGTACCCAATGTCCACTTAACGACGGACATGTGGACAAGTGGAGCAGGGCAGACTAAGGACTATATGACTGTGACAGCCCACTGGGTAGATGTATTGCCTCCCGCAGCAACAACACCGGCGGCACCAGTAGCAGCATCTCGCAAACGCCAACTCGTTCCTAGGCAGGCTGTGCTTTGTATCACCGCTTTCCATAAGAGGCACACAGCTGACAACCTCTTACGGAAACTGAGGAACATCATCACAGGTTGTCTTACCCCAATTGGACTCTCCTGGGAATTTGTGACATCGGACAACGCCACCAATATTGTGCGTGCATTACATGTGGGAAATTCCAGCACGTCCCATGTTTTGCACATACAATGAATTTGGGGGTGCAGAATTTTTTTTAAAAAATACAGGGGCATGAAGAGATGCTGTCGGTGGCCCGAAGAAATGCCGGCCACTTTCGGCATTCAGCCACCGCGTGCCGAAGACTGGAGCACCAGCAAACACTCCTGAACATGTCCCACCATCAGCTGAAGCAAGAGGTGGTAACGAGGTGGAATTCAACCCTCTATATGCTTCAGAGGATGGAGGAGCAGCAAAAGGCCATTCAAGCATATACATCTGCCTACGATATAGGCAAAGGAGGGGGAATGCACCTGACTCAAGCGCAGTGGAGAATGATTTCAACATTGTGCAAGGTTCTGCAACCCTTTGAACTTGCCACACGTGAAGTCAGTTCAGACACTGCCAGCCTGAGTCAGGTCATTCCCCTCATCAGGCTTTTGCAGAAGCAGCTGGAGACATTGAAGGAGGAGCTAAAATGGAGCGATTTCGCTAGGCATGTCGGACTTGTGGATGGTGCCCTTCATTCTCTTAACCAGGATTCACGGGTGGTCAATCTGTTGAAATCAGAGCACTACATTTTGGCCACCGTGCTTGATCCTAGGTTTAAAGCCTACGTTGTATCTCTCTTTCTTGCAGACACAAGTCTGCAGATGTTCAAAGACCTGCTGGTGAGACTCTTGCCAAGTCAAGCGGAATGTGACCTGCCAACAGCTCCTCCTTCATTTTCTACCGCGACTGGAGCTGCCAGGAAAAGGATCACATTTTCGAAACCACCTGCTGGTGGTTATGCAGGGCAGTCAGGAGCGATAACTGACATCTGGTCTGGACTGAAGGACCTGCCAACGATTACTGACATGTCGTTTACTGTCACTGCATATGATTCTGTCATCATTGAAAGAATGGTGGAGGATTATATGAGTGACAGCAATCAAGCAGGCATGTCAGACAGTCCGTATGTATACTGGCAGGAAAAAGAGGCAATTTGGATGCCCTTGCACAAACTGGCTTTATTTTACCTAAGTTGCTCCCCCTCCAGTGTGTACTCCGAAAGAGTGTTTAGTGCAGCCGCTCACCTTGTCAGCAATCGGCATACAAGTTTACTTTCACAAAATGTGGAGAAGATGATGTTCATCAAAATGAATTATAATCAATTCCTCCGTGGAGACATTTACAAGCATTTGTTTTCATAAAGTACACATGGACCTGTGATGGTGGATTCCAGTGGGGACGAATTAATAGTGATGTGCACCAGAAATTTTTCGGATTTTGTGTTTTGGTTTTGGGTTCGGTTCCGCGGCCGTGTTTTGGGTTCGAACGCATTTTGGCAAAACCTCACTGAATTTTTTTTGTCGGATTCGGGTGTGTTTTGGATTCGGGTGTTTTTTTTCAAAAAACCCTAAAAAACAGCTTAAATCATAGAATTTGGGGGTCATTTTGATCCCATAGTATTATTAACCTCAATAACCATAATTTCCACTCATTTTCAGTCTATTCTGAACACCTCACAATATTATTTTTAGTCCTAAAATTTGCACCGAGGTAGCTGTGTGACTAAGCTAAGTGACCCAAGTGGCCGACACAAACACCTGGCCCATCTAGGAGTGGCACTGCAGTGTCAGACAGGATGGCACTTGAAAAAAATATTTCCCAAACAGCACATGACGCAAAGAAAAAAAGAGGCGCACCAAGGTCACTGTGTGACTAAGCTAAGTGACACAAGTGGCCGACACAAACACCTGGCCCATCTAGGAGTGGCACTGCAGTGTCACGCAGGATGGCCCTTCAAAAAAATACTCCCCAAACAGCACATGATGCAAAGAAAAAAGAGGCGCAATGAGGTAGCTGTGTGACTAAGATAAGCGACCCAAGTGGCCGACACAAACACCTGGCCCATCTAGGAGTGGCACTGCAGTGTCACGCAGGATGGACCTTCAAAAAAATACTCCCCAAACAGCACATGACGCAAAGAAAAAAAGAGGCGCAATGAGGTAGCTGTGTGACTAAGATAAGCGACCCAAGTGGCCGACACAAACACCTGGCCCATCTAGGAGTGGCACTGCAGTGTCACGCAGGATGGCCCTTCAAAAAAATACTCCCCAAACAGCACATGACGCAAAGAAAAAAAGAGGCGCACCAAGGTCGCTGTGTGACTAAGTTAAGCGACACAAGTGGCCGACACAAACACCTGGCCCATCTAGGAGTGGCACTGCAGTGTCACGCAGGATGGCCCTTCAAAAAAATACTCCCCAAACAGCACATGACGCAAAGAAAAAAAGAGGCGCACCAAGGTCGCTGTGTTACTAAGATAAGCGACCCAAGTGGCCGACACAAACACCTGGCCCATCTAGGAGTGGCACTGCAGTGTCACGCAGGATGGCCCTTCAAAAAAATACTGCCCAAACAGCACATGACGCAAAGAAAAAAAGAGGCGCATCAAGGTCGCTGTGTGACTAAGATAAGCGACACAAGTGGCCGACACAAACACCTGGCCCATCTAGGAGTGGCACTGCAGTGTCACGCAGGATGGCCCTTCAAAAAAATACTCCCCAAACAGCACATGACGCAAAGAAAAAAAGAGGCGCACCAAGGTCGCTGTGTTACTAAGATAAGCGACCCAAGTGGCTGACACAAACACCTGGCCCATCTAGGAGTGGCACTGCAGTGTCACGCAGGATGGCCCTTCAAAAAAATACTCCCCAAGCAGCACATGACGCAAAGAAAAAAAGAGGCGCACCAAGGTCGTTGTGTGACTAAGATAAGCGACCCAAGTGGCCGACACAAACACCTGGCCCATCTAGGAGTGGCACTGCAGTGTCACGCAGGATGGCCCTACAAAAAAATAGTCCCCAAACAGCACATGACGCAAAGAAAAATGAAAGAAAAAAGAGGTGCAAGATGGAATTGTCCTTGGGCCCTCCCACCCACCCTTATGTTGTATAATCAGGACATGCACACTTTAACGAACCCATCATTTCAGCGACAGGGTCTGCCACACGACTGTGACTGAAATGACTGGTTGGTTTGGGCCCCCACCAAAAAAGAAGCAATCAATCTCTCCTTGCACAAACTGGCTCTACAGAGGCAAGATGTCCACCTCATCATCATCGTCCGATTCATCACCCCTTTCACTGTGTACATCCCCCTCCTCACAGATTATTAATTCGTCCCCACTGGAATCCACCATCTCAGGTCCCCGTGTACTTTCTGGAGGCAATTGCTGCTGGTGAATGTCTCCACGGAGGAATTGATTATAATTCATTTTAATGAACATCATCTTCTCCACATTTTCTGGAAGTAACCTCGTACGCTGATTGCTGACAAGGTGAGCGGCGGCACTAAACACTCTTTCGGAGTACACACTGGAGGGAGGGCAACTTAGGTAGAATAAAGCCAGTTTCTGCAAGGGCCTCCAAATTGCCTCTATTTCCTGCCAGTATACGTATGGACTGTCTGACGTGCCTACTTGGATGCGGTCACTCATATAATCCTCCACCATTCTTTCAATGGTGACAGAATCATATGCAGTGACAGTAGACGACATGTCAGTAATCGTTGGCAGGTCCTTCAGTCCAGACCAGATGTCAGCACTTGCTCCAGACTGCCCTGCATCACCGCCAGCGGGTGGGCTCTGAATTCTTAGCCTTTTCCTCGCAACCCCAGTTGCGGGAGAATGTGTAAGGAGGAGCTGTTGACGGGTCGCGTTCCGCTTGACTTGACAATTTTCTCACCAGCAGGTCTTTGAACCTCTGCAGACTTGTGTCTGCCGGAAAGAGAGATACAACGTAGGTTTTAAATCTAGGATCGAGCACGGTGGCCAAAATGTAGTGCTCTGATTTCAACAGATTGACCACCCGTGAATCCTGGTTAAGCGAATGAAGGGCTACATCCACAAGTCCCACATGTCTAGCGGAATCGCTCTGTTTTAGCTCCTCCTTCAATGCCTCCAGCTTCTTCTGCAAAAGCCTGATGAGGGGAATGACCTGACTCAGGCTGGCAGTGTCTGAACTGACTTCACGTGTGGCAAGTTCAAAAGGTTGCAGAACCTTGCACAACGTTGAAATCATTCTCCACTGTGCTTGAGACAGGTGCATTCCACCTCCTTTGCCTATATCGTAGGCAGATGTATAGGCTTGAATGGCCTTTTGCTGCTCCTCCATCCTCTGAAGCATATAGAGGGTTGAATTCCACCTCGTTACCACCTCTTGCTTCAGATGATGGAAGGGCAGGTTCAGGTGTTTTTGGTGGTGCTCCAGTCTTCTGTACGCGGTGCCTGTACGCCGAAAGTGGCCCGCAATTCTTCTGACCACCGACAGCATCTCTTGCACGCCCCTGTCGTTTTTTAAATAATTCTGCACCACCGAATTCAAGGTATGTGCAAAACATGGGACGTGCTGGAATTTGCCCAGATGTAATGCACGCACAATATTGCTGGCGTTGTCCGATGCCACAAATCCCCAGGAGAGTCCAATTGGGGTAAGCCATTCTGCGATGATCTTCCTCAGTTGCCGTAAGAGGTTTTCAGCTGTGTGCGTATTCTGGAAAGCGGTGATACAAAGCGTAGCCTGCCTAGGAACGAGTTGGCGTTTGCGAGATGCTGCTACTGGTGCCGCCGCTGCTGTTTTTGCAGCGGAGGCAATACATCTACCCAGTGGGCTGTCACAGTCATGTAGTCCTGAGTCTGCCCTGCTCCACTTGTCCACATGTCCGTGGTTAAGTGGACATTGGGTACAACTGCATTTTTTAGGACACTGGTGACTCTTTTTCTGAGGTCTGTGTACATTCTCGGTATCGCCTGCCTAGAGAAATGGAACCTAGATGGTATTTGGTACCGGGGACACAGTACCTCAATCAAGTCTATAGTTGCCTCTGAAGTAACGATGGATACCGGAACCACGTTTCTCACCGCCCAGGCTGCCAAGGCCTCAGTTATCCGCTTTGCAGCAGGATGACTGCTGTGATATTTCATCTTCCTCGCAAAGGACTGTTGGACAGTCAATTGCTTACTGGAAGTAGTACAAGTGGTCTTCCGACTTCCCCTCTGGGATGCCGATCGACTCTCAGCAGCAACAACAGCAGCACCAGCAGCAGTATGCATTACACTCAAGGATGCATCGGAGGAATCCCAGGCAGGAGAGGACTCGTCAGACTTGCCAGTGACATGGCCTGCAGGACTATTGGCTTTCCTAGGTAAGGATGAAATTGACACTGAGGGAGTTGGTGGTGTGGTTTGCGTGAGCTTGGTTACAAGAGGAAGGGATTTACTGGTCATTGGACTGCTTCCGCTGTCGCCCAAAGTTTTTGAACTTGTCACTGATGAATGCGCTGCAGGTGACGTATAAGGGAGGATGTTCCGAGGTGGTTAAAGTCCTTACCCCTACTTATTACAGCTTGACAAAGGCAACACACGGCTTGACACCTATTGTCCGCATTTGTGTTGAAATAATTCCACACCGAAGAGCTGATTTTTTTTGTATTTTGACCAGGCATGTCAATGGCCATATTCCTCCCACGGACAACAGGTGTCTCCCCGGGTGCCTGACTTAAACAAACCACCTCACCATCAGAATCCTCCTTGTCAATTTCCACCCCAGTGCCAGCAACACCCATATCCTCATCCTGGTGTACTTCAACACTGACATCTTCAATTTGACTATCAGGAACTGGACTGTGGGTGCTCCTTCCAGCACTTGCAGGGGGCGTGCAAATGGTGGAAGGCGCAAACTCTTCCCGTCCAGTGTTGGGAAGGTCAGGCATCGCAACCGACACAATTGGACTCTCCTTGGGGATTTGTGATTTCGAAGAACGCACAGTTCTTTGCTGTGCTTTTCCCAGCTTAAGTCTTTTCATGTTTCTAGCGAGAGGCTGAGTGCTTCCATCCTCATGTGAAGCTGAACCACTAGCCAGGAACATAGGCCAGGGCCTCAGCCGTTCCTTGCCACTCCGTGTCGTAAATGGCATATTGGCAAGTTTACGCTTCTCCTCAGATGCTTTTAAGTTTGATTTTTGGGTCATTTTACTGATCTTTTGTGTTTTGGATTTTACATGCTCTGTACTATGACATTGGGCATCGGCCTTGGCAGACGACTTGATGGCATTTCATCATCTCGGCCATGACTAGTGGCAGCAGCTTCAGCACGAGGTGGAAGTGGATCTTGATCTTTCCCTATTTTTTTAATCTCCACATTTTTGTTCTCCATATTTTGCGCACAACTAAAAGCCACCACAGATATACAATGTAGATGGATGGATAGTATAGTATTATTACTTATGGACGACGAGTGACGACACAGAGGTAGGTACAGCCGTGGCCTACCGTACTGCTATATATATAATATATACAGAATAATAATAACGGACCTGGTGGACACTGTCAGCAGACTGCTAAACTAGTATGAAGAAAAAAAAGCCACAACAGGTATACAATGTAGATGGATGGATAGTATACTATTATTACTTATGGACGACGAGTGACGACACTGAGGTAGGTACAGCCGTGGCCTACCGTACTGCTATATATATAATATATACAGAATAATAATAACGGACCTGGTGGACACTGTCAGCAGACTGCTAAACTAGTATGAAGAAAAAAAAGCCACCACAGGTATACAATGTAGATGGATGGATAGTATAGTATTATTACTTATGGACGATGAGTGACGACACAGAGGTAGGTACAGCCGTGGCCTACCGTACTGTGATAAAGCCTACAATTTATCCTATTTAAAACACTCTAAAAGGTTAATGAACACAGTACGCAATTGGCGTATGGAATACCGTAAGAGTACGCACGTAGCGTAACAAACGCTTAGCCGTGGACGAGACGCACGATCGGCACGTTCGCTCACGGCTTAAAGCGTAAAGACTAGCACGCTATAGGCTGCCGCCTAACGTAATGATACGCTACCAGCGTAGCGGACGCTCGAGACCACGAGGAGATCACAAGCGGCGCTGACGCCCACAGAGTTAAACCTTTGTGCAGTGATAAGGTGTAAATGCAACACAGTGTAACCTTGTTAGTTTAAAAGCTGTATGAGCGTATGTGACGCTCAGGGAACACTTTAGCAATATAATAAACACTCAAATACCGGTCTAAGGTTCTAACACCTTTAAGGGAGAGAATGAACGTTCAATTGCAAAAGAATACACAATACAGGTTATACACTACCAAACTAACATAACATACCTAACCGAATTACTACACATAAAATACAATAGTGGTACAATAACATTTAAGGGGAAGGAGAGAGAGAATGGCTTACAACATTAATAAGAGACAAAATGGTTGTAGAGAACTTACGCACAAGGGGAACAATCGCAAGCGCCTTTCTGGATATCCAGCTCCCGATTATTAGTGATGAGAACCGTTGAGAAGAGTCGAGAGCTGGCCCAGATCGGCTTGTCTTTTTATACACTACACACAATACAGTACAATGGTCCCTACATTCTTGTTGTTCATTGGACACAGGAATTCGTCTCCGCATTGTAACAAAAGGTCATAGGTTGGTTCATACAGGTGGGCTGTGACTATTCCAAACTGCTCAGGTGGGAGGGAAACTGGGTTTCCCGCCGCATGGGTAATAAAGTGCAAATATAGTAAATGTCCATAAACTTCTAATGTCCATAACTATACGCACGAGCGAGTAATCCGCTTCAAACCAACACCGGAATATTGCTAATTATATTCTCTTCCGATGGATACTAAACACCACTGTGTAACCCCTGTCTGACCCTTCGTATCAAACAAAGAGGGATCTCTCTGTCCCCGAACATGCTACATTAACTAAACTCTCAGATTCTATCAAAGGGACCATAATCTACAAAATACATTATATGACTAAAATATGTTACGATTGAGTCGCCCGCTAGACGCACACAAACTCTACCGTAAATGCGCATACCGTGCGCCTGCGAGTGCACGCGACTGCGAGTATACGCACGCACGGGAGAGCTCATGCTCGTGCAGCGGGCACACGCATGAGGTGCATATATGGCAGTGTGCAGCGTGATATTTTTCTGACTTTGACAGTCCACCCTTTGGCAGTCACCAATAACTGCCACTTCCTAAAACAGTTCAAAAAGAGAAAAATATATGTCATATGTAAATACATTTCTATGATTGGGTAAGGGAGGAGAGAATAAGGTAGGAAAAGGGTATGACCTAGTGAGATAGCAAAGCGTGTGTGTATGAAATCCATGTCTTGAGGGGTCATGTATCATCGTGCCATACGTGTTTTAAATCAAGCTTCGAGGTATTGCGAAGTATACATTTGAATTCCTTCTTATCCCGTGGTACGGGTCTGTGGATGGGCTGTCAAACTTTACAGAGCTCTTTTCGGCTTTTAGTTGCAACAAAATGGGGAGCACATTTTAGTTGATGATACATGAATGGGGGAATATGTGAGTGCTGATATCTGTGCCTGTATTCCCTATCGACTATGTGTGTTATTACCTCAAGGTTGTAGAAATGAAGATAAAGAACAATTATGGTAAATGCAGTCATAAACTATGTGAGTTTAATAAACATTTGTTGATTGAAGTCTTGTCTGGTGTCTTGTCTTGATGTACATGTTGACTGTAGTCTCTTTGGGCTTTTGCCAAAAATGCGAGCAAAAGCTTTCTCAATGTCCATAGACTTACAAAAAGTGTTGGGATAGCGTAAAGTTAAAGTTACTAGGGATATGGGGGGTCTATGGCATAGTCCATCAGTTGTCTGTGTAAAAGGTTGTCAAATTCTTCTTCCAAGCGGATGTCTTTTTACCTTGGAGGAAAACAAAGGAGAAACGGGTGAAAGAAACGGACCATGGAATCACATTTTCATCACAACATTGTCTCTATGGTTGGGTCATAAATCAAATCCATTGGAATTACAATGTCCTCACTCCTTAGACTCATCATCCTAGTACTTCGTTTACACTTCGTTAAAGCCTGAACGCATCTAAATATCAAACCAATCGATATGACGATACCCAAGATACACAGAAGAAATTTCCCTACATCCATTATAATTCCTTGAGCCCATTCTCCTAAACCAGAGAACCAATTTCGCGGGTTCAACCATGACACCCAACCGGTCAGCTCATTACCCACAGCAGCGAGGGTGAGATTGTGTCTCCTGCGGAACTCCCACTTTAATTGGAGAATGTCGTCCATCTTTTGGTCTATGACCTCGACCGGGTCCTCGGTGCTATTCGTAATATAAGTGCAGCATTTTACGCCGTACTGCGTTGCCAGTGTGACACAATATCCACCTGTCACTGCCGTGAGATAATTAAGAACCATCCTATGCTGAACCAGTTCTGTTTTATAAGCTTGGAGCTCCCTTCCGGTATACCTAAAAGTGTCGTCATACATTTCAGTGATATTGTCTAATAAATTTGCAAGCGCAGATATATATTTATAATTTATCACTCCTCTGGCGATACGAGTGATATCTAACGCGATTAGGAATTGAATCCCGGTGTATTCATGGATCAGGTCAGAAGCCGGATGCTCTGTTCTTTCTATCAGGTGCCGTTTAACGATGTGCTCGTAATGAGTGTGAGTATAAGGAGCTTTGGCACTGCGGTGAATATCCTTCATTTTAGTGTGGGATACGGTCATTACCTCAGGCAGTACTTTTCCAATATAACATAACCCTTCTGAGTTTGGGGCAAGCCAATTATACGCCTTCCTCCCGCATATGAAGTATGCATCATCGGGGAGAACATATGGGACGGAGTAGGACATAACCATATTACACATTTTCCATATGAAATCTCCTAACCCTAATTCTCCCATCTGTTTAGTACACGTATCTGTTTGTACGATATGTGCACAGTATCCTGGTGATACTTCTCCAACTCTCATGATCCTACTTCCTAGGGTATACCTATTTCGGAAATATTTTCCACTACCGGCTATGTGGCGTATAAGTTCTGTATCTGTAGGCATTCTATCGGCTCTATATGAAAAGGTCATGGTTTTGTTATTCCATGACACTTCCCAATTTCCCGGCTTTCGGGGATTGGAAATGTTAAAACACACTAAGGACCTATCCACATGATATTGGTGGAGCTTCAAACTAGGAGGACTAGAGATATTAAACCTCTTGTCCACCGGTCTCCCACCACTTAACTCAAGTACCTCCCATATCGTTAAAGGAAATGGTACTAGTCCTGGCTTGCTGTGACCTTGAGGTACTTGAGAGCATACCCAACAGTCTGTTTGGTTTAACACCTTACCCACTAATGAGTGATAGTCACCCAATGGATGCCGGTCCATGTTAATGTTAAAACTGGACTGACATTTCTTGATGCACCCATCCTCAACTAAGTTATCACAATGCCTACAGATGCAATTCTCTTTAGGTAACAATCCTTTACAATGTTTACAACTAACATGGCTGCTAGATAGTTTTCCGGTACTCGCCTTTGCTCAGTGATTGTGTTGTTATTGGAAATTTACACCTCCGTCTCAGTTATCAGAAACTCATTCTGGATACTTTCTCAACCTCACTGGTACTCTCACCGAAACAGACTGCTCTGGTCAACATCATGGTCAACAGGAAAATCCATATCACAGTCTCTTGGGGCAAGTCCATCTTATAGGAGGAGAAAAGGAGAAATTTGTAATGGGGGTACAGAAAAACAGTTTGAGGGGGAGAGAAACTTGTTACGATAATTAGTTCTCTAGTCTTGTTGTTCTTCTTGTTCTGCTGTCATCTCAAAGATGCTGTCTCTCAGTCTTCTAATCATTCTGGTGATACAATATTCCTTCTAGCTCAGTGCTCTTTCTGTAAGGAGAATAAATCTTGCATTACCATTTATCCAACTGATGTGTGACATACCATCTTTAACGTTATGAGAACATGAGAAAGAAGAGAGAGAGGAAAAAAAAAACAACAAGAGAGAGAGAACCGTTCATATATATATATGTAGGTCACATAAATCAACAATAAACAACAACAGGAAAAAAAACATTTTTCAAACATTTTTCAGGAGAGAAAAAAACATTGTCAGATCTTCCGTTCACCATCAGGCTGTCACATCTACATGTCCAATGGTATCTTTGCATAGTCTCTCCCACCAGTATTTCCATACTCCACCCTTTGTATCTGGCCAGGATACATCGATGCTGGTAGGTCATACTGGGGTTTGGTAGACTTCGGAAAAGGTCAGGTAGTCAGGTGATGTTGGAGCTGTTGTGGTGAACGTCAGAGATGGGGAAAAAGAAACATTTTTACAGATACATTACAAATTTTACCCGGTCATTCCTGTGTCTTCAAGGAATGACCTCCCAATTTATTAACAATAACCTCAGGCTTACCATCAGTCCTAATGATCACC
Organism: Pseudophryne corroboree; assembly: GCF_028390025.1. Lineage (NCBI taxonomy): Eukaryota > Metazoa > Chordata > Amphibia > Anura > Myobatrachidae > Pseudophryne > Pseudophryne corroboree. Next base: position 210,326,013 of record NC_086454.1, read on the forward strand.
TTTCCTTACTACATATCATGGGTGTGGCCCAAAATTCTTCCTATATGATCCCTGATTATAATTTGGTTTGTCATAACTCTGTTCGTGTTTCTGTCTAGGGGGTCTGATTTTATGTGGGTTGTTACAGTTGTTGGCATAATGCCCTTCTCTTTTACAACAATAACAAACCCTTGGCTTCCTCCATGTGCCAGTGGCCTGGGGTTTCGGTCGATTTGATGCCTCCTCTACTGCTTGGATGCTCATCACCATCAACCGCTCTCCCTGTGCTTCCCTGGTTCTTTGACTATTATGGTCATGTCGTTGTCTAGGGGGTGTATATACCTTGTGTGTGTTTTTAGACCTACAATCTCGTGCAACATGACCTTCCCTTAAGCAATTGTAACACCTTTTCACCTTTGGCTTACCCACAGGGATCTGGGGCTTCTTTGTTTCCCTGTGCTTGATGATGTTTTGCTCATGCCCAACGGCAGAGTCCCTTAATGCAGTTACTGATTTATCTCTCCAGTGTGGATTGGTGGTCCGTATCCTTGCTCTCAACACTTCCTTTAAACCATCCATTAGCACAGATACTGCTACTTCTCTATGCGGTGCACTTGTTTCGATGTTTTCTATACCTGTATACCTAGTCATGTCCTGCAATGCCCGGTGGAAATAATTAGAAGTACTTTCCCCTTCGTTTTGTCTTATGGAGGAGATTTTGTTCCACTCGACAATGGCTGAGAAATATACTTCTAACTGTCGGTTGATCTGCTTAATACATTCCTGATTGTGTTCCTCCGTACAAGGTACCTCTGTGTCTAATTTACAATCAGCAATAAATTTCGCAGGGTCAACACTGGAGGGCAAACATGCCCTCAGCACTGTCCGCCAATCTTTATTGGTGGGTTCTGTGGAGTTTCCTAGTTCTTTAATAAATCTCTGACATGAAGCTAGATCTTCCCTAGGATCAGGGAATTCAGACATGATTGATCTCAATTCTGTCCGGGACCAGGGACGGCGCATTGCACTGTCTTTGACGGGAATGACTCCCTGATCGTCAGTCTTCCCATTGGGGACTGTGATCACCCTGACAGGGTTCAATTACATCACCTTGTGTTGGTTCTTCAATATGAGGTACATTTGTTTGTGCGTGATATATAACACCGTACGTACCTGTGGACACGACCTCACCTGACCCTCCGTTAGGGGGTTTGATTATTGCCTTTACCGATTTGGTCGCGTCCACCTGGATGTCTTGTAGGATGGCTACTGGAAAAGGTGCCGACATCGTGCTGGGCTCACTTTCTTGTTTGTAGTCCTGAGGGGAGTTTAACATGGGGTGCGACTTGCACAGGTTAACATTTGTAATTTTGACACTTTCATTTTTATAAACATTATTACATTTGTTACTTTCAGTCTTAATACAGTTACTAAGTGCATTTTTATCGTACACCATCGTGCCATTCTCTGCAGCCATAATCCTCTCCACTGCCATGTCTCTCTTCCCAAGATGAGAGTCAGATATGTAAGTTAAATTTCTTTGCATTTCACTTTCCTGTTGCCACAATTTTAAATAATCATAATGTCTAATACGCCTTTTTGAAGATTTAATCAGGCAAACTCTTCTCCTTAAATTCTCTAATACTTCTGTGTTAAAACTACCTACCCGGGGAAACTTTTCCCCGTCATGCACAGTCATCCTTTCCCATTCATTGCACAACATTTCTGTGTGATGACCATCCTGGTCTGATTTCTCACACATGACCTTGCCGACCTGATTGGTCGGTTTAAAATCAACCTGAACCTCGGTTGATCGCCCCTTACCTGAACAACTGGCCCCCATCTCTGCAGGTGCTGCTTTCACTACCTCTGACTTCAAATCAGGGTCTTCGGCAACCCTTACAAAAACCAAGATGTCCGGGGTAAGGCTGCGGTGGGGGTTTTGCTCCGAAGTCCGCCCACTTAACTCCCGCCAACGCTGGCCAATACGGCGACCAAAGTTCCCTGAGGTTCCGTACCCAACCTAGGGCACCTAAGTACGTCTACTTGCTCGGGCGTGTGGGAGTGTCTTACCCTCCCCAGTAAGTATCAGTCGCTGGAATGTCCCTGAGTGATCAGGCTACTTCCCTTAAAATAAAAAAAATTACACAAATCACGTTAACAATGTGCAAGTAGCGTTCTTATGAACATTCAAGACACGCTAATGCACACAATCACATGCGGTACAATCGTATCTGCACACAAGCAACTAATCTTATGTGCAGAACGATCAGTGGAATCGAAAATTTTGGCTGCGAATTCCTTCAGCAATGAGCTTTGTTGGCCTATATGGGTCTCGCACCAACCCTCTTCGGTTGTGCTCTCTACTTCTAATCTGCTGTACCTGAACCTCCTGGTTCGTGACCTCCTGGTCTGTTATGTACAGCAGACTCTACTGCTCATAATATGTCGAGATTAACAAGGGACGCCTCCCAAGCCACCCCACGCTATCACTCTCGCTGGTGTACCTCTTTCTACTGGCCTATGGTTCCCACGTTCGTAATAAAAGAGAAATCTTATATATACACACTCTTACATTCGAACACTCTTATTTCTGTACAGAATTCCTTTCATTCAGTAATAGTCTAACCCAGAAGAATTGCAACAGAGAAAGTTTTTTTTTTCTTTTAACTTTAAACTTTTGGATTTGAGATAGATTTGTGTTATTTTCGCGTTACTTCCTTATCGCCTATTAAAACAATACTATCGTGCGGTTTGTATTATGTGGGCATATCCGTACGCTCCGTTGCGTAATATACGCTCCGTGCGTCGACCCTTGCGTTGTGTACGCCCTGCCCTTGTAAGGACACGTGTACGCAGACCAAGTACGTCCACAGTAACACAACTACACGTTTATCAATGTGAATGATCTTTAACAGTAATCATTCACTGAACACCACCCAAATCTCCCTTGTATTTCTAGGCGAGACTGTGTGCGTGCCTTTTACAATTATTCCCTTAAATATTACTTTTTATCTTTTAACTATTAATAACAACAAATGTCTCAGCACGTTATCACTAGTGTGTGGCAATCAGGAGAATGAGGCACGGACAAATAATGCTAAACACGAAATACAGGTGTGTGTGCTTATGCGTACGTACGCAAAACAGAAACTAAACACTTTTAAAAGACAATAACGTACTGTTCTTACCTTCCGGTTCCGGATTCCCTCAGCACTCCTTACTAAGCGAAGCAGACGCTTATCTGGTCAGCACTACGAGGAATATTACCTCCCGCCCTTTGCTGACCGATAATGTCTGCTGAAATTACCAAGTGCAGATATGTGAAGAGCGGGCGAGTCCCCGATTGATAAAGCCTACAATTTATCCTATTTAAAACACTCTAAAAGGTTAATGAACACAGTACGCAATTGGAGTATGGAATACCGTAAGAGTACGCACGTAGCGTAACAAACGCTTAGCCGTGGACGAGACGCACGAGCGGCACGTTCACTCACGGTTTAAAGCGTAAAGGCTAGCACGCTATAGGCTGCCGCCTAACGTAATGATACGCTACCAGCGTAGCGGACGCTCGAGACCACGAGGAGATCACAAGCGGCCCTGACGCTCACAGAGTTAAACCTTTGTGCAGTGATAAGGTGTAAATGCAACACAGTGTAACCTTGTTAGTTTAAAAGCTGTATGAGCGTATGTGACGCTCAGAGAACACTTTAGCAATATAATAAACACTCAAATACCGGTCTAAGGTTCTAACACCTTTAAGGGAGAGAATGAACGTTCAATTGTTAAAGAATACACAATACAGGATATACACTACCAAACTAACATAACATACCTAACCGAATTACTACACATAAAATACAATAGTGGTACAATAACATTTAAGGGGAAGGAGAGAGAGAATGGCTTACAACATTAATAAGAGACAAAATGGTTGCAGAGAACTTACGCACAAGGGGAACAATCGCAAGCACCTTTCTGGATATCCAGCTCCCGATTATCAGTGATGAGAACCGTTGAGAAGAGTCGAGAGCTGGCCCAGATCGGCTTGTCTTTTTATACACTACACACAATACAGTACAATGGTCCCTACATTCTTATTGTTCATTGGACACAGGAATTCGTCTCCGCATTATAACAAAAGGTCATAGGTTGGTTCATACAGGTGGGCTGTGACTATTCCAAACTGCTCAGGTGGGAGGGAAACTGGGTTTCCCGCCGCATGGGTAATAAAGTGCAAATATAGTAAATGTCCATAAACTTCTTATGTCCATAACTATACGCACGAGCGAGTAATCCGCTTCAAACCAACACCGGAATATTGCTAATTATATTCTCTTCCGATGGATACTAAACACCACTGTGTAACCCCTGTCTGACCCTTCGTATCAAACAAAGAGGGATCTCTCTGTCCCCGAACATGCTACATTAACTAAACTTTCAGATTCTATCAAAGGGACCATAATCTACAAAATACATTATATGACTAAAATATGTTACGATTGAGTCGCCCGCTAGACGCACACAAACTCTACCATAAATGCGCATACCGTGCGCCTGCGAGTGCACGCGACTGCGAGTATACGCACGCACGGGAGAGCTCATGCTCGTGCAGCGGGCACACGCATGAGGTGCATATATGGCAGTGTGCAGCGTGATAGTTTTCTGACTTTGACAACTGCTATATATATAATATATACAGAATAATAATAATGGACCTGGTGGACACTGTCAGTAGACTGCTAAACTAGTATGAAGAAAAAAAGCCACCACAGGTATACAATGTAGATGGATGGATAGTATACTATTATTACTTATGGATGACGAGTGATGACACCAAGGTAGGTACAGCCGTGGCCTACCGTACTGCTATATATATAATATATACAGAATAATAATAACGGACCTGGTGGACACTGTCAGCAGACTGCTAAACTAGTATGAAGAAAAAAAAGCCACCACAGGTATACAATGTAGATGGATGGCTAGTATAGTATTATTACTTATGGACGACGAGTGACGACACAGAGGTAGGTACAGCCGTGGCCTACAGTACTGCTATATATATAATATATACAGAATAATAATAACGGACCTGGTGGACACTGTCAGCAGACTGCTAAACTAGTATGAAGAAAAAAAAGCCACCACAGGTATACAAAGTAGATGGATGGATAGTATAGTATTATTACTTATGGACGACGAGTGACGACACAGAGGTAGGTACAGCCGTTGCCTACCGTACTGCTATATATATAATATATACAGAATAATAATAACGGACCTGGTGGACACTGTCAGCAGACTGCTAAACTAGTATGAAGAAAAAAGGCCACCACAGGTATACAATGTAGATGGATGGATAGTATAGTATTATTACTTATGGACGATGAGTGACGACAAAGAGGTAGGTACAGCCGTGGCCTACCGTAATGCTATATATAATATATACAGAATAATAATAACGGACCTGGTGGACACTGTCAGCAGACTGCTAAACTAGTATGAAGAAAAAAAAGCTACCACAGGTATACAATGTAGATGGATGGATAGTATAGTATTATTACTTATGGACGACGAGTGACGACACAGAGGTAGGTACAGCCGTGGCCTACCGTACTGCTATATATATAATATATACAGAATAATAACGGACCTGGTGGACACTGTCACCAGACTGCTAAACTAGTATGAAGAAAAAAAAGCCGCCACAGGTATACAATGTAGATGGATGGATAGTATAGTATTATTACTTATGGACGACGAGTGACGACACAGAGGTAGGTACAGCCGTGGCCTACCGTACTGCTATATATATAATATATACAGAATAATAATAGCGGACTTGGTGGACACTGTCAGCAGACTGCTAAACTAGTATGAAGAAAAAAAAGCCACCACAGGTATACAATGTAGATGGATGGATAGTATAGTATTATTACTTATGGACGACGAGTGATGACACAGAGGTAGGTACAGCCGTGGCCTACCGTACTGCTATATATATAATATATACAGAATAATAATAACGGACCTGGTGGACACTGTCAGCAGAATGCTAAACTAGTATGAAGAAAAAAAGCAACCACAGGTATACAATGTAGATGGATGGATAGTATACTATTATTACTTATGGATGACGAGTGACGACACAGAGGTAGGTACAGCCGTGACCTACCGTACTGCTATATATATAATATATACAGAATAATAATAACGGACCTTGTGGACACTGTCAGCAGACTGCTAAACTAGTATGAAGAAAAAAAGCCACCACAGGTATACAATGTAGATGGATGGATAGTATATTATTATTACTTATGGACGAAGAGTGACGACACAGAGGTAGGTACAGCCGTGGCCTACCGTACTGCTATATATATAATATATACAGAATAATAATAACGGACCTGGTGGACACTGTCAGCAGACTGCTAAACTAGTATGAAGAAAAAAAAGCCACCACAGGTATACAATGTAGATGGATGGATAGTATAGTATTATTACTTATGGACGACGAGTGACGACACAGAGGTAGGTACAGCCGTGGCCTACCGTACTGCTATATATATAATATATACAGAATAATAATAATGGACCTGGTGGACACTGTCAGCAGACTGCTAAACTAGTATGAAGAAAATAAAGCCACCACAGGTATACAATGTAGATGGATGGATAGTATAGTATTATTACTTATGGACGATGAGTGACGACACAGAGGTAGGTACAGCCATGGCCTACCATACTGCTATATATATAACATATACAGAATAATAATGACGGACCTGGTGGACACTGTCAGCAGACTGCTAAACTAGTATGAAGAAAAAAAAGCCACCACAGGTATACAATGTAGATGGATGGATAGTATAGTATTATTACTTATGGACGACGAGTGACGACACAGAGGTAGGTACAGCCGTGGCCTACCGTACTGCTATATATATAATATATACAGAATAATAATAACGGACCTGGTGGACACTGTCAGCAGACTGCTAAACTAGTATGAAGAAAAAAAAGCCACAACAGGTATACAATGTAGATGGATGGATAGTATAGTATTATTACTTATGGACGACGAGTGATGACACAGAGGTAGGTACAGCCGTGGCCTACCGTACTGCTATATATATAATATATACAGAATAATAATAACGGACCTGGTGGACACTGTCAGCAGACTGCTAAACTAGTATGAAGAAAAAAAGCCACCACAGGTATACAATGTAGATGGATCGATAGTATACTATTATTACTTATGGATGACGAGTGACGACACAGAGGTAGGTACAGCCGTGACCTACCGTACTGCTATATATATAATATATACAGAATAATAATAACGGACCTGGTGGACACTGTCAGCAGATTGCTAAACTAGTGTGAAGAAAAAAAGCCACCACAGGTATACAATGTAGATGGATGGATAGTATATTATTATTACTTATGGACGAAGAGTGACGACACAGAGGTAGGTACAGCCGTGGCCTACCGTACTGCTATATATATAATATATACAGAATAATAATAACGGACCTGGTGGACACTGTCAGCAGACTGCTAAACTAGTATGAAGAAAATAAAGCCACCACAGGTATACAATGTAGATGGATGGATAGTATAGTATTATTACTTATGGACGATGAGTGACGACACAGAGGTAGGTACAGCCATGGCCTACCATACTGCTATATATATAACATATACAGAATAATAATGACGGACCTGGTGGACACTGTCAGCAGACTGCTAAACTAGTATGAAGAAAAAAAAGCCACCACAGGTATACAATGTAGATGGATGGATAGTATAGTATTATTACTTATGGACGACGAGTGACGACACAGAGGTAGGTACAGCCGTGGCCTACCGTACTGCTATATATATAATATATACAGAATAATAATAACGGACCTGGTGGACACTGTCAGCAGACTGCTAAACTAGTATGAAGAAAAAAAAGCCACAACAGGTATACAATGTAGATGGATGGATCGTATAGTATTATTACTTATGGACGACGAGTGATGACACAGAGGTAGGTACAGCCATGGCCTACCGTACTGCTATATATATAATATATACAGAATAATAATAACGGACCTGGTGGACTCTGTCAGCAGACTGCTAAACTAGTATGAAGAAAAAAAGCCACCACAGGTATACAAATGTATACATTGTAGATGGATGGATAGTATACTATTATTACTTATGGATGACGAGTGATGACACAAAGGTAGGTACAGCCATGGCCTACCGTACTGCTATATATATAATATATACAGAATAATAATAACGGACCTGGTGGACACTGTCAGCAGACTGCTAAACTAGTATGAAGAAAAAAAGCCACCACAGGTATACAATGTAGATGGATGGATAGTATAGTATTATTACTTATGGATGACGAGTGACGACACAGAGGTAGGTACAGCCGTGACCTACCGTACTGCTATATATATAATATATACAGAATAATAATAACGGACCTGGTGGACACTGTCAGCAGACTGCAAAACTAGTATGAAGAAAAAAAGCCACCACAGGTATACAATGTAGATGGATGGATAGTTTATTATTATTACTTATGGACAAAGAGTGACGACACAGAGGTAGGTACAGCCGTGGCCTACCGTACTGCTATATATATAATATATACAGAATAATAAAAACGGACCTGGTGGACACTGTCAGCAGACTGCTAAACTAGTATGAAGAAAAAAAAGCCACAACAGGTATACAATGTAGATGGATGGATAGTATAGTATTATTACTTATGGACGACGAGTGACGACACAGAGGTAGGTACAGCCGTGGCCTACCGTACTGCTATATATATAATATATACAGAATAATAATAACGGACCTGGTGGACACTGTCAGCAGACTGCTAAACTAGTATGAAGAAAATAAAGCCACCACAGGTATACAATGTAGATGGATGGATAGTATAGTATTATTACTTATGGACGATGAGTGACGACACAGAGGTAGGTACAGCCATGGCCTACCATACTGCTATATATATAACATATACAGAATAATAATGACGGACCTGGTGGACACTGTCAGCAGACTGCTAAACTAGTATGAAGAAAAAAAAGCCACCACAGGTATACAATGTAGATGGATGGATAGTATAGTATTATTACTTATGGACGACGAGTGACGACACAGAGGTAGGTACAGCCGTGGCCTACCGTACTGCTATATATATAATATATACAGAATAATAATAACGGACCTGGTGGACACTGTCAGCAGACTGCTAAACTAGTATGAAGAAAAAAAAGCCACAACAGGTATACAATGTAGATGGATGGATCGTATAGTATTATTACTTATGGACGACGAGTGATGACACAGAGGTAGGTACAGCCGTGGCCTACCGTACTGCTATATATATAATATATACAGAATAATAATAACGGACCTGGTGGACTCTGTCAGCAGACTGCTAAACTAGTATGAAGAAAAAAAGCCACCACAGGTATACAAATGTATACAATGTAGATGGATGGATAGTATACTATTATTACTTATGGATGACGAGTGATGACACAAAGGTAGGTACAGCCATGGCCTACCGTACTGCTATATATATAATATATACAGAATAATAATAACGGACCTGGTGGACACTGTCAGCAGACTGCTAAACTAGTATGAAGAAAAAAAGCCACCACAGGTATACAATGTAGATGGATGGATTGTATACTATTATGACTTATGGATGACGAGTGACGACACAGAGGTAGGTACAGCCGTGACCTACCGTACTGCTATATATATAATATATACAGAATAATAATAACGGACCTGGTGGACACTGTCAGCAGACTGCAAAACTAGTATGAAGAAAAAAAGCCACCACAGGTATACAATGTAGATGGATGGATAGTATATTATTATTACTTATGGACAAAGAGTGACGACACAGAGGTAGGTACAGCCGTGGCCTACCGTACTGCTATATATATAATATATACAGAATAATAAAAACGGACCTGGTGGACACTGTCAGCAGACTGCTAAACTAGTATGAAGAAAAAAAAGCCACCACAGGTATACAATGTAGATGGATGGATAGTATAGTATTATTACTTATGGACGACGAGTGACGACACAGAGGTAGGTACAGCCGTGGCCTACCGTACTGCTATATATATAATATATACAGAATAATAATAACGGACCTGGTGGACACTGTCAGCAGACTGCTAAACTAGTATGAAGAAAATAAAGCCACCACAGGTATACAATGTAGATGGATGGATAGTATAGTATTATTACTTATGGACGATGAGTGACGGCACAGAGGTAGGTACAGCCATGGCCTACCATACTGCTATATATATAACATATACAGAATAATAATGACGGACCTGGTGGACACTGTCAGCAGACTGCTAAACTAGTATGAAGAAAAAAAAGCCACCACAGGTATACAATGTAGATGGATGGATAGTATACTATTATTACTTATGGATGACGAGTGACGACACAGAGGTAGGTACAGCCGTGACCTACCGTACTGCTATATATATAATATATACAGAATAATAATAACGGACCTGGTGGACACTGTCAGCAGACTGCTAAACTAGTATGAAGAAAAAAAGCCACCACAGGTATACAATGTAGATGGATGGATAGTATATTATTATTACTTATGGACGAAGAGTGACGACACAGAGGTAGGTACAGCCGTGGCCTACCGTACTGCTATATATATAATATATACAGAATAATAATAGCGGACCTGGTGGACACTGTCAGCAGACTGCTAAACTAGTATGAAGAAAAAAAAGCCACCACAGGTATACAATGTAGATGGATGGATAGTATAGTATTATTACTTATGGACGACGAGTGACGACACAGAGGTAGGTACAGCCGTGGCCTATCGTACTGCTATATATATAATATATACAGAATAATAATAACGGACCTGGTGGACACTGTCAGCAGACTGCTAAACTAGTATGAAGAAAATAAAGCCACCACAGGTATACAATGTAGATGGATGGATAGTATAGTATTATTACTTATGGACGATGAGTGACGACACAGAGGTAGGTACAGCCATGGCCTACCATACTGCTATATATATATAACATATACAGAATAATAATGACGGACCTGGTGGACACTGTCAGCAGACTGCTAAACTAGTATGAAGAAAAAAAAGCCACCACAGGTATACAATGTAGATGGATGGATAGTATAGTATTATTACTTATGGACGACGAGTGACGACACAGAGGTAGGTACAGCCGTGGCCTACCGTACTGCTATATATATAATATATACAGAATAATAATAACGGACCTGGTGGACACTGTCAGCAGACTGCTAAACTAGTATGAAGAAAAAAAAGCCACAACAGGTATACAATGTAGATGGATGGATAGTATAGTATTATTACTTATGGACGACGAGTGATGACACAGAGGTAGGTACAGCCGTGGCCTACCGTACTGCTATATATATATAATATATACAGAATAATAATAACGGACCTGGTGGACACTGTCAGCAGACTGCTAAACTAGTATGAAGAAAAAAAGCCACCACAGGTATACAATGTAGATGGATGGATAGTATACTATTATTACTTATGGATGACGAGTGATGACACAAAGGTAGGTACAGCCGTTGCCTACCGTACTGCTATATATATAATATATACAGAATAATAATAACGGACCTGGTGGACACTGTCAGCAGACTGCTAAACTAGTATGAAGAAAAAAAGCCACCACAGGTATACAATGTAGATGGATGGATAGTATAGTATTATTACTTATGGACAATGAGTGACGACACAGAGGTAGGTACAGCCGTGGCCTACCGTACTGCTATATATATAATATATACAGAATAATAATAACGGACCTGGTGGACACTGTCAGCAGACTGCTAAACTAGTATGAAGAAAAAAAGCCACCACAGGTATACAATGTAGATGGATGGATAGTATAGTATTATTACTTATGGACGACGAGTGACGACACAGAGGTAGGTACAGCCATGGCCTACCGTACTGCTATATATATAATATATACAGAATAATAATAACGGACCTGGTGGACACTGTCAGCAGACTGCTAAACTAGTATGAAGAAAAAAAAGCCACCACAGGTATACAATGTAGATGCATGGATAGTATAGTATTATTACTTATGGACGACGAGTGACGACACAGAGGTAGGTACAGCCGTGGCCTACCGTACTGCTATATATATAATATATACAGAATAATAATAACGGACCTGGTGGACACTGTCAGCAGACTGCTAAACTAGTATGAAGAAAAAAAAGCCACCACAGGTATACAATGTAGATGGATGGATAGAATAGTATTATTACTATTGGATGACGAGTGATGACACAGAGGTAGGTACAGCCGTGGCCTACCGTACTGCTATATATATAATATATACAGAATAATAATAACGGACCTGGTGGACACTGTCAGCAGACTGCTAAACTAGTATGAAGAAAAAAAAGCCACCACAGGTATACAATGTAGATGGATGGATAGTATACTATTATTACTTATGGACGATGAGTGACGACACAGAGGTAGGTACAGCCGTGGCCTACCGTACTGCTATATATATAATATACTGTATAATAAATGGACCTGGGGGACACTGTCAGCAGACTGCTAAACTACTAGTATAAAGAAAAAAAGCCACCACAGGAGTGTTTTTCAGGCAGACAAACGTATACTTGACTGGTGGTCACTGTCAGCAAAACTGTGCACTGTACTCCTGCTATAACTGCTCCCCAGTCCCCACAATTAGGCAGTGTGAGCAGTGCACTCAGCACAGATATATCATGCAGCACACTGAGCACAGACATGGTATGGAGCGTTTTTTTTCAGGCAGCGAACGGATTAAACTGGTGGTCACACTCACTACTATCAGCAAAACCCTGCACTGTACTCCTAACAGCTGCTCCCCGTCCCCAATCCTCCCCACAATTATAACAATGTCACTCTTAGTCTTTTCTATTATGACTATAACGGAGAGGACGCCAGCCACGTCCTCTCCCTATTAATCTCAATGCACGTGTGAAAATGGCGGCGACACGCGGCTGCTTATATAGAATCCAAATCTTGCGAGAATCCGACAGCGGGATGATGACGTTCGGGCGCGCTCGGTTTACCCGAGCCACACGGGAGAATCCGAGCACGGCTCGGACCCGTGTAATTAGGCTGAAGTTCGGGGGGGTTCGGTTTCCGAGAAACCGAACCCGCACATCACTACGAATTAATACTCTGTGAGGAGGGGGATGTACACAGTCAAAGGGGTGAGGAAACGGACTATGAGGAGGAGGTGGACATCTTGCCTCTGTAGAGCCAGTTTGTGCAAGGAGAAATTGATTGCTTCTATTTTGGTGGGGGCCCAAACCAACCAGTCATTTCAGCCACAGTCGTGTGGCAGACCTTGTCGCTGAAATGATGGGTTTGTTAAAGTGTGCATGTCCTGTTTATACAACATAATAATAATAGTGGGTGAAAGGGCCCAAGGACAATTCCATCTTGCACATTTTTTTTTATTTATCTATGCATCATGTGATGTTTGGGGCCAAATTTTTTAAGTGTCATCCTGTCTGACACTGCAGTGCCACTCCTAGATGGGCCAGGTGTTTGTGCCGGTCACTTGGGTCACTTAGCTTAGCCATCCAGCGACCTTGGTGCAAATTTTAGGACTAAAAATAATATTGTGAGGTGTGAGGTGTTCAGAATAGACTGGAAATGAGTGGAAATTATGGTTATTGAGGTTAATAATACTATGGGATCAAAATTACCCCCAAATTCTATGATTTAAGCTGTTTTTGAGGGGTTTAAAAAAAAAAAAAAAAACCCAAATCCGCCAAAAAAATTTAAGGGAGGTTTTGCCAAAATGCGTCTGAATCCAAACCACGGCCGCGGAACCGAATCCAACACCAAAACACAAAACCTGAAAAATGTCCAGTGCACATCTCGAATTGTAATACTGTACGGTACTTTAATCAAAAAGTAACATCACAAATACAGTAACAATATCAACTTTAACTTTTTTCCTTTTTTGTAGTGGGGGGGTGCGGGGTAATGGTTTTTGTTTTTTATTATTTTTAGTTCTTGTCTTTTGATTTTGGAACACGGGCGCATACGCACACCAGAACGGAGAACAGAAACAGACAACAGCAGCCCCTGGATGGACACAGTACAATGGACTCAGACGCTTGAGGATTGAAACATTTATTTACGGCAGAGGACATGGAACAAAATCAGTAGAAACACACACATATTGAAATAAGAAAGTTAACATCACACATACTGTGCGGTACTTTAATTTAAAAGGTAACATCACAAACACAGTAATAATGTCAACTTTAACATTATTCATTTTCTTGTGGTGGGGGGTGCGGGGTAATGGTTTTTGTATTTATTTTTTTTTTTGTATTTTCTTTTAGTTTTTGTCTTTTGATTTTGGAACACGGGTGCATACGGACACCAGAACAGAGAACGGAAACAGACAACAGCAGCCCCTGGATGGACACAGCACAATGGACTCAGATGCTTGAGGATTGAAAGACTTTATTTACAGCATGGATGTGGGACAGTAGGAACATGTAACATCACACAGTGCCGTAACTAGGCATTTTAGCGCTGTGTGCAAGATACGGCATTGGCGCCCCCATGCAAGATAGGGGCAAGATAGGGCGTGGCTTCATGGAAAAGGGGCGTGACCACAAAATAATACCAATTCATACTACGGTGCACAGTAGTCTCCATTATTCAAATTACACTGCACGGTAGCACCACTACACCATGTAGAGACCCTTTTACACATTACAGCAGACAGTCCCCCTTTTTACACATTATGGCAGACAGCGTCCCCTTTTTACACATTACGGCAGATAGCGTCCCCTTTTTTACACATTATGGCAGACAGCGTCCCCTTTTTTACACATTACGGCAGACAGCGTAACCTTTTTACACATTACGGCAGACAGCGTCCCCTTTTTTACACATTACGGCAGATAGCGTCCCCTTTTTACACATTATGCAAACAGCGTCCCCCTTTTTATACATTATGGCAGACAGCACCCCCTTTTTTACACATTACGGCAGACAGCATCCCCTTTTTACACATTACGACAGACAGCATCCCCTTTTTACACATTACAGCAGCCAGTAGCCCTTTTACACATTTTGGCAGACATTGTCCCCCTTTTTACATTATGGCAGACAGCATCCCCCTTTTTACACATTACGGCAGACAGCGTCCCCTTTTTACACATTACGGCAGACAGCGTGCCCTTTTTACACATTGTGGCAGACAGCGTCCCCCTTTTTACACATTACGGCAGCCAGTCCCCCTTTTTACACATTACGGCAGACAGCGTCCCCCTTTTACACATTACGGCAGACAGCGTCCCCTTTTTACACATTACGGCAGACAGCGTCCCCTTTTTACACATTACGGCAGACAGCGTCCCCTTTTTACACATTACGGCAGACAGCGTGCCCTTTTTACACATCGCGGCAGACAGCGTCCCCTTTTTACACATTACGGCAGACAGCGTCCCCTTTTTACACATTACGGCAGACAGCGTGCCCTTTTTACACATTGCGGCAGACAGTATCCCCCTTTTTACACATTACGTCAGCCAGTCCCCCTTTTTACGCATTACGCAGACAGCATCCCCTTTTTACACATTGCGGCAGACAGCGTCCCCCTTTTTACACATTATGGTAGCCAGTACCCCTTTTTACACATTGCGGCATACAGGATAGAGAAATAGAGAGAAAAATAGAGAGAGAGAGAGAGAGAGATATATACTTACCATCTCTCCCCGATCGCAGTCAGGCTCCTCATGCTGGCAGTTCCGGATGCTGGGGAGGAGGAGGAGGAGAGAAGGGGACTGGAGCCGCAGCAGCGCTATGTCATTGGTAGTAGCACCGCTGCAGCTGTCCCCTCTCCTTCCGTAATGGCTGCCGGGTGCTGCTGTGAATGATGGGATGAAGGAACCGCATCCCAGCATTCACAGCAGCGCCGGGCAGCCAACTGGATGAATGCACCTATACAGGCACCCATCACAGAGCATGCTTTGAGTGGGAAAAATTCCCTTTGTTTGAATCAGAATAAAAGAACGTCTCAGTCACAGCCTGCTACCCACTTTGCAAAGCTGTTTCCTCGTAATCAGACTTGCTGTGTGGATCCTCTCCGACCTTTGAGAAATCTCCTGATAATTTGCTCTGTTTCTGCAGTTGAAAACTTCTGCTGGCCTCATGTGTTCTAGCTCATTTATACAGTTTCTTCATACAATATTTGATCGGTAATTCTTTCACTTACTGTTTACAATTATTTATATATTTACATGAATATCCTTACTGTAATGTACGTGTGTATTTTAGCTAGGGGATTGTGACATCCTTCAGCATTGCCCCGTGGCCTGCAAAATTTATGCCATCTCTCACTCCATATCCGAGCGCTGCCATGTGGTGGGGGTTCACGGGCGGCAGCCATTTTGTCAGTTTGCTATGCGATCGAGTCCGGTGCTCCATAATGTGCATAGACCTCGCTTATCCCTAATGCCCCTGTGTATTTTAGCTAGGGGATTGTGACGCTCCTTCAGCATTGCCCCATCACCTGCAAAACTTATGCCATCTCTCACTCCATATTCGAGCGATGCCACGTGGTGGGGGTTCATGGGCGATGGTTATTTTGTCAGTTTGCTACAGTATGCGATCGAGACCGGTGTACCGTAATGTGCATAGACCTCACTTATCCCTATCGCCCCTTTGTATTTTAGCTAGGGGATTGTGACGCTCCTTCAGCATTGCCCCGTGATCTGCAAAACTTATGCCATCTCTCACTCCATATCCGAGCGATGCCATGTGGTGGGAGTTCACGGGCGGCAGCCATTTTGTCAGTTTGCTATGTGATCGAGTCCGGTGTACCGTAATGTGCATAGACCTCGCTTATCCTATCGCTCCTGTGTATTTTTGCTAGGGGATTGTGGTGCTCCTTTAGCATTGCCCCGTGACCTGCAAAACTTATGCCATCTCTCACTCCATATCCGAGCAATGCAATGTGGTGGGGGTTCATGGGCGGTGGCCATTTTGTCAGTTTGCTATGCGATCAAGCCCGGTGTACCGTAATGTGCATAGATCTCGCTTACCCCTATCGCCCCTGTGTATTTTAGCTAGGGGATTATGACGCTCCTTCAGCATTGGCCCATAGCCTGCAAAATCTGTGCTGTTACTTGCTCCGTAGCCAAGGGCCTCCATGGGGCAAGGAGTCACAGGCGGTAGCCATTTCAATTGAGTCTGCCCTGCTACAGAATTGTATGTGTACCGTACGGTGCATAGAACCTTAACAGTAGAACCGCTCCTGAAGCTTTGCCCTGGTTTATGTGAATAAAAATAATAATAAAGTGTCTGGAAAAAACTAACATGCATTCATGTTTTAGGAATCGAACCCAGGACTCTAAGTATAGGAAGCGGAACGCTTTACCACTTCGCCGCAGACAGATGAATAAATCCATTGATTTTGTGGTTTTGATTATGCTGTAATGGCTACGGGATTAGGACACTAACATACTGTACAATATTTCTAATATCAATAGGAAATAATGAACTTCTAACAGGTCCGTTTGGGTCAGTGTACACTACTGGTTTTATGTTGCTCTGTCTGCGGGACTTGAAAGCTTACATATTCCTAAAGTACTGTAAATGGATTATATATGCTGTACTATTTGCGTCTGTACTGTATATACTGTATGAAATAATGTAGCGTAATGAGACGCTGTATTTACTGTATGCAGCGTAATGATACGCATTAGTAAAGTAGTTCTTACTATGTATTTCAGTATTTTATTTTACGGGAGACCCCACGCATGCGCAGTGGTGATTGTAAAAAGCGACATCTGTTGGATAATTGCAGGTATTACACGAAAAGGCAACGTCAAACGCTCTGTGCGCCTCCGTGCGATTAGGCGTGCCTCTCTGGGACTAGGCACGCCACCCTGCGACCCGGTATGCTGCATATGCCCAATCGTGACTAACGCCTCAGCCAGTCAACATAATGGAGGAACCATCTGTACACTGCTGCTATATGTCCACTGCTGCAGTATAATAATTATAACAACACCCTGTCGTGCTGCATTAGACCAGTGGTAGTGTCCTGTCTCATCAGTCATTCCAGTGACGATATACGCTGCTGCTATATGTCCACTGCTGCAGTATAATAATTATAACAACAATCTGTTGTGCTGCATCAGACTAGTAGTAGTGTCCTGTCTCATCAGTCATTCCTGTGCCGCATATTGTTTCATATAACTCCCAAAAAATAATGGAGAACAAAAATTTTGAGGATAAAATAGGGAAAGATCAAGAAGACTCCTAGTGCTGAAGCTGCTGCCACTAGCCATAACATACATATAGATGATGAAATGCCATCAACGTCGTCTGCCAAGGCCGATGCCCAATGTCATAGTAGAGGGCATGTAAAATCCAAGAAGCCAAAGTTCAGTAAAAAGAACCGAAAAAATAAATTTAAATTGTCTGAGGAGAAACGTAAACTTGCCAATATGCCATTTACGACACGGAGAGGCAAGGAACGGCTGAGGCCCTGGCATGTGTTCATGGCTAGTAGTTCAGCTTCACATGACGATGAAAGCCCTCATCCTCCCACTAGAAAAATTAAAAGAGTTAAGCCTGAAATAGAACAGAAAAAAACTGTGCGCTCTGAAATGGTATCACAAATCCCCAAGGAGAGTCCAATAGTGTCAGTTGCGATGCCTGACCTTCCCAACACTGGACGGGAACAGGTGGATCCTTCCACCATTTGTACACCCCCTTACTGAACTTTGGCTTCTTGGATTTTACATGCCCTCTACTATCACATTGGGCATCGGCCTTGGCAGACGACGTTGATGGCATTTCATCATCTATATGTAGTGTGGGTGCTGGAAGGAGCACCCACAGTCCAGTTCCTGATATTCAAATTGAATATGTCACTGTTGAAGTACACCGGGATGAGGATACTGAGAAGGAAATTGACGATGAGGATTCTGATGGTGATGTGGTTTGTTTAAATCAGGCACCGGGGGGAGACACCTGTTGTCCATGGGATGAATAAGCCCATTGTGATGCCAGGGTAAAATACCAAAAAAGCTACCTCTTCGGTGTTGAATTATTTCTCCACAAATCCGGACATCAGGTGTCAAGCCATTTGTTGCCTCTGTCCACCTAACCACCTAGGAACATCCTCCCTTATACGTCACCTGCATGCGCATTCATCAGAAGTCAGTGTCTAGTTGTGAAACTTTGAGTAAGAGCGTAAGCAGTTCACTGACACCTAAATCCCTTCTTCCTCCTGTACCCAAGCTCCTGCAAGCCACACAACCAACTCCCTCAACGTCAACTTCCTCCTCAGTCAGGAACATCCGTAGTCCTGCAGGCTATGTCACTGTCAAAACTGAGGAGCCCTCTCCTAACTGGGATTCCTCCAGAGGATCCTGGAGTGGTACACCTGCTGTTGCTGCTGCTGCTGCTGCTGTTATTGTTGCTGGGAGTCGATCATCATCCCAGAGGGGAAGTTGGAAGACCACTTGTACTACTTCCTGTAAGCAATTGACTGTCCAACAGTCCTTTGTGAGGAAGATGAAATATGACAGCAGTCATCCTTTTGCAAAGCGGATAACTGAGGCCTTGACTGCTATGTTGGTGTTAGAGGTGCATCCGGTATCTACCATTAGTGCAGTGGGACTTAGAGATTTGTTGGAGATAGTGTGTCCCCGATTTCAAATCCCATCTAGGTTCTACTTCTCTAGGCAGGCGATACCGAGAATGTACACAGACGTCAGAAAAAGTCACCAGTGTCCTACAAAATGCGATTGTATCCAGTGTCCACTTAACCATGGACATGTGGATAAGTGGAACAGGGCAAACTAAGGACTATATGACTGTAACAACCCACTGGGTAGATGTATGGCTTCCCACAGCAACAACAGCAGCGGCACAAGTAGCAGCATCTTGCAAACGCCAACTCTATCATAGGCAGGCTACGCTATGTATTACCGCTTTCCAGAAGAGGCACATTGCTGACAACCTCTTACGGAAACTGAGGAACATCATCGCAGAATTGCTTACCCCAAATTGTACTTTCCTGGGGATTTGTGATATCGGACAACGCCACCAATATTGTGCGTGCATTACATCTGGGCAATTAACTTGGTGGTGCAGAATTTTTATTTAAATGAGAGGGGTGTGCAGTAGATGCTGTCAGTGGCCTGAAAAATTGTGGGACACTTTCAGCATTCTGCCACTGCGTTCCGAAGACTGGAGCGCCAGAAAACACTCCTGAACCTACCCCGCCATCAGCAGAAGAGGTGGTAACGAGGTGGAATTCAACACTCTATATGCTTCAGAGGATGGAGGAGCAGCAAAAGGCCATTCAAGCCTATATATCCACCTATGATATAGGCAAAGGAGGGGCAATGCCCCTGACTCAAGTGCAGTGGAGAATCATTTTTGTCTTGTGCAAGGTTCTCCAACCGTTCGAACTTGCCACACGTGAAGTCAGTTCAGACACTGCTAGCTTGAGTCAGGTCATTCCCCTCATCAGGCTTTTGCAGAAGCAGCTGGATAAATTGAAGGAGGAGCTAAGACAGAGCGATTTCCGCAAAGTATGTGGGACTTGTGGATGGAGCCCTTCATTCGCTTTGCCAGGATTCAAGGGTGGTCAATCTGTTGAAATCAGAGCACTACATTTTGGCCACCGTGCTGGATCCTAGGTTTAAAGCCTACGTTGTATCTCTCTTTCCAGCAGACACAAGTGTGCAGAGGTGAAAAGACCTGCTGGTTAGTAAATTGTCAACTCAAGCGGAACGTGACCCGTCAACAGCTCCTCCTTCAATTTCTCCCGCCACTGGGGCTGCAAGGAAAAGGATAAGATTTCCTAGCCCACCCACTAGTGGTGATGCAGGGAAGTCAGGAGCAAAAGCTGACATCTGGTCTGGACTGAAGGACCTGCCAACAATTACTGACATGTCTACTGTCACTGCATATGATTCTGTCACCATTACAAAAATGGTGGAGGATTATATGAGTGACAGTATCTAAGTAAGCATGTCAGACCGTCCATACGTATACTGGCAGGAAAAAGAGGCAATTTGGAGGCCCTTGCACAAACTGGCTTTATTTTACCTAAGTTTCCCCCCCTCCAGTGTGTACTCCAAAATAGCTTTTAGTGCAGCCGCTCACCTTGTCAGCGATCGGTGTAGGAGGTTACTACATCAAAATGAATTATAAATTCCTCCGGGAATACCTTTACCAGCTATTACCTCCAGAAATTACACAGGGACCTGTGATGGTGGATTCCAGTGGGGGCGAATTAATACTCAGTGAGGAGGATGTACAAACTGAAAAGGGGTGAGAAATCGGAGGATGTTGATCAGGTCAACATCTTGCCTCTGTAGAGCCAGTTTGTGCAAGGAGCGATTGATTGCTTCTTTTTTGGTGGGGGCCCAAACAAACCAGTCATTTCAGCCACAATTGTGTGGCAGACCCTGTCGCTGAAATGATTGGTTTGTTAAAGTGTCCTGTTTATACAACATAAGGGAGGGTGGGAGGGCCCAAGGACAACTCCATCTTGCACCTCTTTTTCTACTTTGCATCATGTGCTGTTTGGGGACTAGTTTTTAAGTGCCATCCTGTCTGTATCTGTAGTGCCAATCCTTGATGGGCCAGGTATTTGTGCCGCACACTTGTGTCGCTTAGCTTGGCCATCCAGCTACCTCATTGCGCCTCTTTTTCTTCTTTGCATCATGTGCTGTTTTGGGACTTGTTTTTGAATAGTGCCATCCTGTCTGTAACTGCAGTGCCACTCCTAGATGGGCCGGGTGTTTGTGCCGCACACTTGTGTCACTTAGCTTAGTCATACAGCCACCTCGGTGCAACTTTTAGGCCTAAACATAATAGTGTGAGGTGTACAGAATAGACTGGAAATGAGTAGAAATTAATGTTATTGAGGTTAATAATACAGTATGAGCAAAATTACCCCCAAATTCTGTTTTTATGTTTTTTACAAAAATCATCCAGAACAAAAACCAAAACACGAAACGGTGCTTTTAGCAATACCAAGCCAAAACCAAAACACGAAAGGTGCCAGCCACACATCTCTAATGATAAATATCCATCAAAACTCAGTAATAAAACTGAGTGGCTACCTATTTGTGGAGATGAGTGGGTTCGGTTCTCAGAGAACCGATCCCTACCGAACTTCACGTCTCGAGCCCGGAACCGAGTCAGGCTTGGATTTTGCAGCCTGACTCGGAAACCTGAACGCGGCAAAACGTCATCATCCCACTGTCAGATTCTTGCGGGATTTGGATTCCATATAAAGAGCCGCGTGTCGTGGCCATTTTCACTCCAGTCACGGAGAGTGTATTGAGAGGACGTGTCCTCAGTGGTCAGTGTCTGTGTGGGGGCGGGAAAGTGGGGTGGCGAGTCTTGTGCTGTGTTGTGCAGATCAGTCCAGTCCATGGTAGTCAGTGTATTGTGCTGCATCAGTCCAGCCAGTCACAGTGTTGGTGTCCTCTCCTGCCAGTGTAGCTGTATAAAGTGGTGCTGTGTTGTGCTGTCCAGTCCAATGTAGTCAATGTATTGTGCTGCATCAGTCCAGCCAGTCACAGTGTTGGTGTTCTCTGCTGCTATATATCCAGTGTAGCTGTATAAAGTGTTGTTGTGCTGCATCAGACCAGTGGTAGTGTCCTGTCCATCAGTCATTCCAGTGACGAGGCAGTCACTGTGGTATATGCTGCTGCTATATGTCCACTGCTACAGTATTATAATAATTATAACAACAACCACAAGTCTCTTACAGTGTTGTGTATTGTGCTGCATCAGCTCAGTGGTAGTGTCTTGGCCATCAGCCATCACTCATTCCTGTGCCACATATTGTGTTATATAACGCCCAAAAAATAATGAAGAACTAAAATTTGGAGGATAAAATAGGGAAAGACCAAGGACCACTTCCTCCTAGTGCTGAAGCTGCTGCCACTAGCCATGACATAGACAATGAAATGCCATCAACATCATCTGCCATGGCCCTGCCCAATGTGATAGTAGAGGGCATGTGTGGCCGGACAGCCTGGTGGCCACATGGACAATGGTGGCCTTGGCACTGAAGGGGTTAATCCCTTTTAAACTGTGCACTGGCGCTAGGCGCCATATTTAAATGTATTGTGGGTGCAAGGCACTGGGTATTTAAAAATATGTTTAATACTGTGTTTTCACCATGTTATATTTAATGCTTTAGGCACAGTTGTAGGATTGCACATTTACAATGCATGCAAATGCCAGCACTTAGACGGAATGTGTAAGCTGTGTTGGTTTTAAAATACATTTACGTTTGAGGACAAATGGCCTTGGAAGCTTCTCACCTAGGAATTGAGATGTTGATGACCCTGGCACCTAGAAAGGGGTCTGTGGACAAGCCATTTCTTTGAGATTGAGATGTGTCTCTGTGTAACCGTTATAGACACATGCAGGTGAAAGGATTTGTTTGCTGTCTTCTCTGAATCCCCTATTATGTGATAAGTCAAAACTGGGTTTGCATGGAGATGTTAGAGAAGACAGGAACATGTTAATCAGATTGTGTTTTACAAATGCAAACTAGTGGGTTTTGTTCAACAACAGTTTGATGTAAGAATTCCTAGGCTGTAATATGTAGGATGCAGATTCATGTTTAATTTATAAGAATGTTGTCTATGTGTGAGAGGATGAATGCAATTGAAATTCAAGTTATATTTACATTTGTGAAAGACACAGGAACATGGTAATCAGAGTGTGTTTGGGAAAGCCACTGGTTCGGTTATATATGAAGAGGAGCAGAAATGTGCTTTATCTAATTCTTAACTTTTGAGATGTAACTGGTATTTATTTATATTTTGTGCGATAACCTGATTGGTTGGAGAATATGGGGAGGGCTTACCCCCCTGTGGTACTGTGTGTAGAACTGAGATAAAAAGAGGAGGCCTGTGAGCTTCAGAGTGTATTATACCAGTTTCATTCTGCTGTAACATCTGCTGTATTGCTGAGTTCTTTTCAGAACTGTCTGTTGGCATTAAACATCATCTACCTGAAGAAGATTGCTTCATCTTGTGACCTACAGGACTATGCCAAACATAGCCCCGTTCTCCGGCTATCCAGGGAGCACCGAACATCTCCAAGCTTCACTTTCCACCAGCTACCGATAGAGGCCTAGTCAAGCGACTAGTGGGGATTCGTCAACACCACACAGGGGTGGTAAGGCAGCGTGTCGGCACATACAGAGCAGAACCGTGGTTCCAAATGCCACAGCAGGTTAGGAGTTTGGTGGTGGCAGCATAAACCCGCCCAATGCGCAATGGGTGGAGTCAGTAACAGGCGGTTACTGATGGTAAGCAGGAATCCCCTATGTGGCCAGGTCCCATGTAACCTAAACATCCATTCTGTGTACTGGGGATGGGACACGAAAGCGGTGAAGGCTTTTGTACGGGACCGTCCGGTCACAGAAATTGGTGGCATAGCGGTGGGATAATCCCAGGCGGCTTTTCGGTCACCCGATTGGAGAAGCCGAGTTACTCAGGAGAGGAGTAACTGCAGCGCAGGAGAACGCACAAGATGGCGGACTTTAGCAAAATATCCAAGGATGATTTGGAGATTGTGTGTCGGCAGAAGGGTGTGCAGATCCCTTCCAACGCATCCAAGAGTGTCATGAGGGCAGCGCTCTTGAGCTTGGAGGAGTCCCGCCGAGCGGAGGTAGAAAGCACTGACGGCGTCAGCATCGGAGAGGACGGCCCAACAGTGGACCTTTGTAAGGAACCGGTGAGACCCACAAGCCATGCCCCCTCTATCAACAGCCATGTTTCCCAGCAATCCATAGCAGGGCCAGGATCCCAACGTCCCAGGGGGGGCAGCACGGATACCCTAGCAGATCGGCTGGCGGAATTGGGGAAAAGGGCAACGGAGCAAGAGTGCTTGACCATCATCCAGATGTGACGTGATGAGCGGGCACCATACGCTGTGGTACCTCGGGAGCCGTTATCAGCTGCTGCACACAAATCGGGACGCATTCGGTTTGCCAAGTTTGAAGACAGTAATTGGGATATTGATGGACATTTACAAGTTTTTGAGAGGACTTGCAGACTACATGAATTACCCAAGTCGGAGTGGGTGAGACACCTTGTGCCCACTCTGCATGGAGAGGCCTTGGAGGCCTATCGAGGAGTGGCCACGGAGGACTGTGGGGATTACGACGAAGTCACGAAGGCCCTCCTCCAGCGATTCTTCATCACTCCAGAGTCTTACAGGAAGAAATTCAGAGACTTGCCCAAGAACCCTAACAGCACCCATGAGCAGTTCGCCACCCAGCTGCGGCAGTATGCGGTGAAATGGGTGAAGGATTCTGAAGCCACTACATGGGACGTACTGATTGACCTGATCTGCAGGGAGCAGTTCTACTGCAGGTGCACCCCATAAGTTAACGAGTGGGTGCTAGACCGGGAGCCACCCAGCTTAAAGATGGCTGCCCAGTTAGCCAACAAGTATGTGGCAATTCGGCTGCAGGGGCAGAAGCGCCCAGCCAGCAGCCAGCTCCAAAAGACTGTACCACCAGGGGGACACCCCCCTTCAGCTCATTGCCCCCCAAAGCAAGCATCTTCCAACCCGGGTGCTCTTGGCCGACAGCGTCCCTGCAAGTGATCAGAGATCATCGGTACCATGACTGGAGAACAAGTGCTATGGCTGTGGGAAAATCGGACATCTGAGGATGAACTGTCCTGCATCCCAAGCACCCCAGACTCGTGCCCCAAATCTGAGTGCTGGAGCCCGGCTCACTTGTTTGATGAGTGGAGATGAGCCTACAGAGACTGTTCCCCCCCAGTCAGTCCAACGGAGTGTGGTGAGAAACAGGCGCACTCTGCGGAGAGAGTCACCTGCATGGCCAAACAGCCCCTACACAATATGTGGAGGAACCTGCAGCAGGTCCACGTGGGACCCCTGCAGGGGGAAGGCTTAAGAAACTCTGGGGCCTCAATCACTGTGGTGAGCCCCCACCTTATAGATCCTGCTGCAGTATTGCAGGGTCGCACTGCCAAGGTCACCCTGGCAGATAGAACGGAGAAGGAGGTTCCCATGGCAAGAGTCTACCTGAACTGAGGAGCTGGACCAGAGTTGTGAGAAGTTGCCATCATGGATGGTCTCTCAACTGATGTGGTCCTAGGAAATGATCTGGGTGGTGGGATCATCACCACGTTTGCTGGCGCCATTCCCCGGAGTCAAGTTCCACAACCACCGTTGACATCAGCTACTCCAGCCCAGAGGAAAAGACTACAGCTGCTAGACACCTGCCAGCCCAGCCAACCACAGTTTCAACCAGCCAAGAGGAAAAGATTACAGCGGCTAGATCGGCACATTGACCCCGCATGTCTTTTGCCTCTGGTATGCCTACGTCCCCTAGCAACACAGAGAATGTTGGTGCCAGCTCATTTGATCCTGTGGGAGTGCCCAATGATGCTCCCGACCCAAGTGGTTTGCCAACTCCGGCGGTGAGTATGAGAAACCACACTGATTTTTTTATGACTGACCACCCCTACCAGACTGACCCTAGTAGTCCCCACTTAGATCCCCCTGTAGAGTGTCCCAATTTATGAGAGATTGAGGGACGCAGACAGGAGTTTAGGGAGGCTCAACTCTCTGACCCATCCCTGAAATGCATGAGGTGCCACTCTGGCAGCGGCCTTGACAGGGTTGGGGCAGGAAGTTTGACCTGGTGGGAAGGGTTAAGGTACAGGGTAGCCAGGAAAGTGGGAGGGGATAGACCAGCTAGGGAATGTGTCTAACTGGTCCCCCCAGGGAACTCTCCTGTACAACCAGTGTCGGTTGCCAGCGAAACCCCTTTGGACAGTAACCCGGAGACAGACCGTACCCTGAAGTACCTGTCACAGAGCTTACCCTGGTCTGGAATGTCTGATGACACCCAGACCAACGGTAAGGCTGGTGCCATGCATTGGCAGCTGGGGCTCTCCAGCGGTTGTGTTGTGTCTGGGCCTCTGGCCATAGGAGAACCGTTACAGCAAGTTGCTGTGGACATAGTAGGTCCCCTGCCTGTGCGCAGTAGATCAGAGAAGACACGCAGCCTCCCTGTAGTGGATGCCACACAGGATCCAGAGACTGGTGGTCTGGCCGCCATCACTGTGGCACAGGTAGAGGACAAGGAGGAAAGAGCAGACCTAGGAGACAGGGTAGGTTTCCTGAGTCATAGGTCTACAGAGGAGGATTGGAGGGCAAGTCTGACAGTTAGGGCAGACAGTTGCCAGATAGGAATGACGGAGGTGCAGTGCCTGGGGCACCATGTGGGAGGAGACAGGGATAGGCCCAGAGCAGAGGCAACCACAGGCTGTCCCCGGCCCACATCACCCAGACTGGTACTGACCTTAGAACCTGTAAGGCCCTATGGACACGTTGTCATTGACTTTAGTCCTGTAGTGAACCCCTTTACAGAGATGGCTAGGAAGGGCATTACCAAGTCAGTGGACTTTGCACCTGCTTGTGAGTTGGCATTCCAGTCATTGGAGGAGGCTCTGGTACCCGCTCCAGTGCTGATTTCACACATTCTTGACCAGGACATTGTGGTGCGAACTACTGCACCACTGCATGGACTGGGAGCAGTACTGAGCCAGAAAGAGCCATATGGGCAGGAGCACCCTGTGGCATGTTTGAGCAGAAAACTGCTATGGTGGGAGGTGGGGTATGCCACAATTGGGACACCTTGTGTGGCACTTGTGTGTACACTGGACCAGTTTTTACTCTGCTTCTGTAACTGGCCCCGCACAGTGGTGAATTTCCACCCACCTGTTAGGTGGCTGCAACCTACATTGGGGAAATCGGACAGACTTTTGTGGTGGAGCCTTGAACTTGGACATCAGGTGAACTATTTGAACATTGTGCACCCACAAAGAGAGGCCCACTGCACTATGGATGAACTGTCTAGGCTGGAGGCTAGACCCCCCAGGTAGCGTCCCCTTAAACCCAAGGGGTGGTCTTCTGTATGCCGGCGGTCAGGCTCCCGGCGCTCAGTATACCGGCGCCGGGAGCCCGACAGCCGGCATACCGACACTTATTTTCCCTCGTGGGGGTCCACGACCCCCATAGAGGGAGAATAAAATAGTGTGGCGCGCTTAGCGCGCCACCGTGCCCGTAGCGTGGCGAGCGCAGCGAGCCCGCAAGGGGCTCATTTGCGCTTGCACGCTGTCGGTAAGCCGGCGGTCGGGCTCCCGGCGCCGGGATGCTGGTCGCCGGGAGCCCGACCGCCGGCCAGCCGTAGTGAACCCAACCCAAGAGACTGCGGGACTAGGAGTCAAATCATTGGGACATGGCTCCCTGGTTTTCGTGCTTGAATTGGGGTGGGGGGGGGGGGAGTGTGGCCGGACAGCCCTGGTGGCCACATGGACAATGGCGGTGTGACACTGAAGGGGTTAACCCCTAGTGCTCGGCGCCATTAGGAGGACAATGGGCACTTGGCGACACTTTTAAACTGTGCACTGGCGCTAGGTGCCATCTTTAAATGTATTGTGGGTTCTAGGCACCGGGTATTTAAAAATATGTTTAATACTGTGTTTTCACCATGTTATATTTAATGCTCTAGGCACAGTTGTAGGATTGCACATTTACAATGCATGCAAATGCCAGCACTTAGAAGGAATGTGTAAGCTGTGTTGGTTGTAAAATGCATTTACGTTTGAGGACAAATGGCCTTGGAAGCTTCTCACCTAGGAATTGAGATGTTGATGACCCTGGCACCTGGAAAGGGGTCTGTGGACAAGCCATTTCTGAGATTGAGATGTGTCTCCGTGTAACCTTTATAGACACAATCAGGTGAAAGGATTTGTTTGCTGTCTTCTCTGAATCCCCTATTGTGTGATAAGTCAAAACTGGGTTTGCATGGAGATGTTAGAGAAGACAGGAGCATGTTAATCAGATTGTGTTTTACAAATGCAAACTAGTGGGTTTCGTTCAACAACAGTTTGATGTAAGATTTCCTAGGCTGTATTATGTAGGATGCAGATTCATGTTTAACTTATAAGAATGTTGTCTATGTGTGAGAGGATGAATGCAATTGAAATTCAAGTTATATTTACATTTGTGAACGAGACAGGAACATGGTAATCAGATTGTGTTTGGGAAAGCCACTGGTTCGGTTATATATGAAGAGGAGCAGAAATGTGCTTTATCTTATTCTTAACTTTTGAGATGTTACTGGTATTTATATTTTGTGCAATAACCTGATTGGTTGGAGAAGACAGGGCTTACCCCCCTGTGGTGGTGGTGGCAGCGTAAACCCGCCCACTGCGCAGTGGGTGGAGTCAGTAACAGGCGGGTACTGACGGTAAGCAGGAATCCCCTATGTGGCCAGGTCCCGTGTGACCTAAACATCCATTCTGTATACTGGGGATGGTGACGCGAAAGCGGTGAGGGCTTTCATACAGGACCATCCAGTCACAGCATGTAAAATCCAAAAAGGCAAAGTTCAGTAAAAAAAAAAAAGAAGTTTAAATGGTCTGAGGAGAAACGTAAACTTGCCAATACAGTATGCCATTTATGACACGGAGTGGCAAGGAATGGCTGAGGCCCTGGCCTATGTTCATGACTAGAGGTTCAGCTTCACATGACAATGGAAGCCCTCATAACTTAGGCCTTGACACCAATGTTGGTGTTAGACGTGCGCCGGGTATCCGCCATTAGTGCAGTGGGATTTAGACAATTGATGGAGGTATAGCATGCAGAGAGCTGCAAAGGCTTGAAGCCACATAAGCACCCTGAGTTTTGGGGACTATTTGGTTGAGGATAGGCAGGGCTAGCCTTAGTGATGGACAGGTTGGGCTCAGGTGACCCAGTGTGCCTATCAGGCATTGTGTAGGAGGAGTGTATATAGGGGTATATATTTACAGGACTGGCAGCCTTCCTCTTGCCTTTTTGGATGCAGTGAGTAGCAGTCATCATATTTAAATTGCTGTTTTAAATTGCATTACTGCTGTATTAGTGCCTCCCCTTACTATTACCTGGTGATATTGTTCCTGGCAAGCTGCATTTTGTGCATCCGTCCCCTGCTGTTTTTTCTCCCCTGTCCAAGCACACTGCATTAGTTGTGTCACCCTCCCCCCCTCCAGCCTTCCAACTGTTGCGTTGCTGTGCCTCCTCGTCTCCCAGCATCGAGGATGTCCCATCCGCGGAGGTCCGCCCCTCCTCCCCGCTGCCCAGGTGAGGCTGCGTGGCTGCCCACGGTGGCCGGTTACCACCGGCCTCATGTGCGGGTGGTCTCCCCCCCCTTTTGCATCGCCTGCCCGAGAGCAGTTAGTGCTCTCCGCGGGCGGCCAGGCCTCCCCAGCGGCAGCTGCATCCGGTGGTCGGCGCGGCATTAGAGCCGCGCACGCCGGGGGCAGGTTCCCGTCATCAGGAGCTCCCTCCACTGCTGGACCTGTGTTACGGGACCCAGGTAGCGGTTCCCACGGCGCCGCGTTAGGCAGCGGTTGGGCGAAGATGACACCAGCCAGCTCCCCTGTGGGTGCCTGGCTGCTGGATGACATCCCCGTCATTTCCACAGTTTCTGGCATGACGAGGGGGGTGGGGGTTGGGCTTCCCATTACCACGGATGGGTAGGCCAGTGCCTTGCTGCCCCACACTGAGCGCCCTTTTTCCAAGCCGCAAGTCACAATGCAGGCATCAGGGATTTGTGCGGTTCTATCCGGGTGCACTCCCGGTTTCCCAGATCCTGCTGCCGCAGTCCGGGGGCCCCTCATCAGGGATGGTGGTGCCGCCTGCTGGCCACCATGCATTACTACAGGTGGTCTCCACTCACAGCGCCATATCCGCCACTTTTACAGCGCCGAGCGGGGTCACCTATACTACTCCGTCGGGGTTCCTGGCAACTTCCTCCATGTGTGGGACCTGGTCGGGGGCACGTCACTTGCTGGTCAGTGTCCCGGGCCCCTTTTTTTTGTCCCCTTATTTTCCTGCAGAGTTTTCACAGGCTTAGGGCTTACTATACTCATGGCCCGTGTCTATGGCACCCGGGTTGGTTCCTCCCATGCCGTTCTCAGGGTCTTACCCACTGGGTCTGGGCCCCGCTGCACCCCCACAGAATTACTATTGGGTTCCACCTTTGGCGCTACCCCTTATGCGTTGCATCAGGGTTCCGTTGTCCGGCCACACTGGCCTCCTGCTTCCGGGATGATCAGTGGTGCCGCGGGTGGAGCTCCTTTGACCATGCCAGCACCCCTTTCCCATCTTCCCTTCCCCCATCCTCTCCCTCCCTTGCCTCCTGTCTCCCCCCCCCCCCCCGGCTGCGCCAGTTTTGTCCCCCCCTTCCCCCTTTTTCTGTCTCCACATCAGGTGTCAGTGATACTGGGCGGGTCTCCCCACCCAGGAGATCATCCTCGACCCCTGCAGATGCATGTTTCAATGCCGGAGTCAGGCGTCAGTGCAGGAGACCAGGCCTTTGGAAGCAGGCAAAGCTGGGGGATCCCGGGTCCCCGAAGAGAGGTTGTCCGGTCCCGTGGCCGAAGAGGCAGGAGGTCGATCTGGAACGGGTGAGCTAATTACTTATTTTACTTAGTTCTTTTTCCAGTTCTTCTTCAGATACTAGGTCTTCCGGGTCCCCTAGGCACCCGCGTAAATTGACCAGGCTTGTTGCGCATCGCATACATAAGAAGGATAGGAAAGCCAAAAGTAAGAGTGCCCCAGTTGCGTTGGAGCCTCCCCTCTTTACAGAGATGGTCCACTGCACGAACACGGCAGTCACGAGGGGTTTGCGGAAACGGATGAGGGAAAAGATCAGGAAGGGTAAATATGTTGACATGTTCACCCTTACGGATGACATGAGGAAGGCTTTCAATAAGGCTAAGAAAGTTGGGGGCATTGGTGAAAATGCATTTTGCAATTTCCATCAGTGGCTCCTCGGATTTTTGGTATTTACGGCGTGCTACGCCGAAACGAGGCCTTCCGAGTATCATAACACCGTCTAATATCTGTTCATGGTACACGAAATGTACTTCACCTCCAAGGGTTACACGTTGCGGGATTATGACGAAAAGTTCCATCGCAACCAGGACGGCAACCCGACCTTACCCTTGGGGTTTAAGGACGTTGAGGTGTGGCTGGAGGTCACGCAACACGGTAAGCCCCTTACTGATTCCCAAGGCAGCAAAACGGCCTCTGGGAATAAACGAAAGCGCTTCATCTTCAACGACGGCAAGTATCCCCAGGGGTCGAGTTTCCGTTTTCACCACTCCTGCAAAGTGAGCGGCGGGTGTCACTCGGCCAAAGATTGTACTTCCGCTCCCGGGTCCTGGCCCACTGATGCTGCCAAGGAGGTGGAATATAAGGCATTTTCTCCTGTTAACATTCCGGAATTAACCAAATGGTTGATTTCTTATTCGGATACCCCTTCTGGTCTATTTTTGTTACACGGTTTCCGTTACGGTTTTAGGCTTCCCATTGCATATTTGGTCCTCGTTTTCTCACGTCGCAATTTGAAGTCCACTTGGGATTTTCCATCAGTGGTCTCCCATAAGGTGCATGCTGAAATCAGCTTGGGGCGCTTGTGCAGCCCTTCCCCCCCCCCCCCCCCCCGTTGCCCCGGTTATGCATTTCTCCTCTAGGTGTGGTTCCCAAGAAGGCCCCGGGTCAATTCCGCCTCATTCAGCATTTGTCACACCCTCGTGGCGATTCAGTCAACAACGCCATCCCGGCGGAGTCCTGCAGGGTGCGGTATCAAACCTTTGATGAGGCCCTTCAGTTGGTTAAGGTGGCGGGTCCCGGCACCCTCATTGCCAAGTTAGACATTGAGTCTGCATTTCGTCTGCTTCCTATTCACCCCGATTCCCTGTTTTCTCGGTTTCCGATTGGGGGTTAGTTTCTACGTCGACAGGTGCTTGCCGATGGGCTGTTCCATATCTTGTGCCTAGTTTGAGAAATTCAGCTCTTTTTTACATTGGTGTATAGTGTCGGCCTCTGGTCATGCGGGGGTTGCCCACTATTTAGATGATTTTCTCTTCATCGGCCCGAGGGGCAGTTCAGTTTGCAGGGATGTCCTGGGGTTTGCGCAGCAGTTGTTTGGTCTTCTTGGGGTGCCTGTGGCCCCTGACATGACCGAGGGGCCCACGGGTTGCCTCAGTTATTTGGGCATTGAAATCGATTCGGGGGCCGGTTGTTGCCGGCTTCCCGCTGATAAGGTGCACAAATTGCTGGGTCTTATAGAGCAATGCCTCCTCAGTCGTAGGGTCAGATTACAATGGGTGCAATCATTGCTTGGATCTTTTAATTTTGCATGCAGGATCATACCCATGGGGCATTTTCTGCCGTAAACTTGAGAGATCCATTGCGGGTGTTTGCAAACTTCACCATACAGTGTATATTTTGCGTGAGATTAGGGAGGATTTACAGGTCTGGTTGACTTTTTGGGTTTTATTTAACCGGGAGTTGTTATGGCCAGCCAAGCATTGTTCCAACGCTGCATTACAGCTTTTTATTGATGCTGCCAGCGGTTCGGGCTTTGAGGCATTTTTCCGGACGGAATGGTGCGCTGCACCTTGGCCTCTTTCATGGATTACACGCGGTTTCACAAAGAACTTGCTTATTTTGGAACTGTTCCCGTTGATTGTGGCCGTGGAATTGTGGTCACCCAGCTTGTCGGATGGAGTATTGTGTTCTGCTGCGACAATCTGGGAGTGGTACATGCTGTTAATAACCAATGCATGTCCTCTCCGCAGGCTTTGCGCTTGTTGCGTTATTTAGTACTTTAATGCCTTAGGCATAATATTAATTTCACGGCTGCGCATGTCCCGGGTATAGACAATAGAATCGCTGATGCGCTGTCTCGTTTTGAGCTTGCAAAGTTCCGGGAGCTTGTTCCTGATGCGGCCTTATGTGGTTTACCGGTTCCACCCTTCCTGTGGAAGCTCGTTGACTAGGTTCGGGACTGGGAGATACTTTATGGCTGGTTGTCTGTTTGCTGAAGGACAGTATGCTGGCGTGCGTCCTACTACGGTGAATGGGTCCTGTCCATGCCGGAGGACTCCTGCTTGGGTTGTGGAAGCCCATCTTCAGTTGGCTGGTCTTGCAACCTGGCTGCTGGAGGGTTTCAGTATGTTGTTCAGTTTTAATTTGTTGTGCTTGTTGCACGAACCCAAAAACGTGTTTTACCCGTCGGTTCTTGAATGGCTAGCGTTCAGGAATGGAGGGTGTGAAGTGAATTTTTAAATTTTCCTCCCAGGGGGCTGAATTACAATTGGCATCATTCACGGACCACGGGAGATTTTTTGAGTTTTCTCCTTCACTTGGGTTCATCTTTGTGCATGTTTTTTCTTTCTGTCTCACTGTAATTTGAATAGTTGCTGATGTTAGGAATTTTCTTTTGCAGCTGCATTGGATGTCTCGGAACAGATTTGGCTCATTGGCCATTTTTACATCGTTTGGGCAGAGAGGCATCCTATGGCGGGGCGAACATGTGATTTCTTTGGGGACAGAGTAGTCAGATGGTTGGGGGTTAGGGGCTTGCGTTGGGTTGGCTTGCTTCGGCTTCTGTTTCGCCACGAACGAAGGTGGGGTTGGCCCGACTGGATCGTCATTCACCTTGGGGGGAATGACATGGGTCGAGTCAAAGGCATCGACCTTATCCTGAGTGTCAAGGCAGACCTGGTTGCGTTGCGAGCATCCTGGCCTCATGTGATAGTGATATGGTCTGACATCATTGGTGTTTCTATAATGAGTGCAGTGGGTGCGGTGCACACGGGCCCCTGAGTCCAGGGGGGGCCCACACTGCACCCATGGCACCCATTTTAATACTTACCTTTCCGGAGTCCAGCGCCGGGAGCTGTTATTGCGCCGGAGATTGTAGCCAAAATTGCCGCTGTGCATGCGCAGTAGCCAAATTGGTCTTCAGATCATGGTGGGCACCATGTTTCCAGAGATCTATGCATGCGCAGTAGACTCCAGCACAGTGCCGCAGTCTACAGCACCGTGCAGAGGAGGGGGCCCACCGAGAGGTGCACACGGGCCCTCTCCTCTGTAGAAATGCCCCTGTCTGACATTGTGCCCTGTTTTCACTGGCGGGGAGCCGTTTGTTTTTCAGCAATTGAGAAAGCTCAGAAGAAGTTAATTCTGCGGTGCCAGTATATGTGCACGCAATAGGTGGTTTGGTGGTTAGGCACCCACTTCTGGTTCTTCGTAATTCACAGTTTTATAGGGAGGACGGTGTTCACCTTTCCCCTGCGGGTATTGGTGTGTTTTTAGAGTATTTTTTGAGTTTTGTCGGGTTGAGTTTCCTTTTGGTTTTGGTTGGATGGCGGTCTGTGGTTTTTGGGAAACCTTATTGTGGTGGAAAGTTGCTACCAGCCAGCGGTCAAAGTTTACATAAGTGGTCATTGTGGGGCACCCCCTTTTGGTAGAACAGCAAGTCTGTCCACCCCTTGCGGGTGGACTACGAATGTTCGCGAGTGGTTTCATCCAACGCTCTGCTAGAGTAAAGGGGGTGAGTCCTGCTCAGTGCGGTTTATGTTTTAGGAGGCAGCTGTGAGTCCCCTCCTAGTTTTATTGGTTTATTATAGTTGACTAGTGCTGGTGAGTTGGTAGCGCCTTTTCTTGCCCTCCTCCAATATTTAGTTTAAAATCTAGGTCATCAAACAATAAATACCATTTTTGACTAGTGATGTGCACCGGAAATTTTTCGGGTTTTGTGTTTTGGTTTTGGGTTCGGTTCCGCGGCTGTGTTTTGGATTCGGACGCGTTTTGGCAAAACCTCACCGAAATTTTTTTGTCGGATTCGGGTGTGTTTTGGATTCAGGTGTTTTTTTCAAAAAACCCTAAAAATCAGCTTAAATCATAGAATTTGGGGGTCATTTTGATCCCAAAGTATTATTAACCTCAATAACCATAATTTCCACTTATTTTCAGTCTATTCTGAACACCTCACACCTCACAATATTATTTTTAGTCCTAAAATTTGCACCGAGGTCGCTGGATGGCTAAGCTAAGCGACACAAGTGGCCGACACAAACACCTGGCCCATCTAGGAGTGGCACTGCAGTGTCAGGCAGGATGGCACTTCAAAAAAATTGTCCCCAAACAGCACATGATGCAAAGAAAAAAAGAGGCGCAATGAGGTAGCTGTGTGACTAAGCTAAGCGGCCCAAGTGGCCGACACAAACACCTGGCCCATCTAGGAGTGGCACTGCAGTGTCAGGCAGGATGGCACTTCAAAAAAATTGTCCCCAAACAGCACATGATGCAAAGAAAAAAAGAGGCACAATGAGGTAGCTGTGTGACTAAGCTAAGCGACCCAAGTGGCCGACACAAAAACCTGGCCCATCTAGGAGTGGCACTGCAGTTTTCTAGCGAGAGGATGAGTGCTTCCATCCTCATGTGAAGCTGAACCACTAGCCATGAACATAGGCCAGGGCCTCAGCCGTTCCTTGCCACTCCGTGTCGTAAATGGCATATTGGCAAGTTTACGCTGCTCCTCAGACGCTTTTAATTTTTATTTTTGGGTCATTTTACTGAACTTTTGTTTTTGGGATTTTACATGCTCTCTACTATGATATTGGGCATCGGCCTTGGCAGACGACGTTGATGGCATTTCATCGTCTCGGCCATGACTAGTGGCAGCAGTTTCAGCACGAGGTGGAAGTGGATCTTGATCTTTCCCTATTTTACCCTCCACATTTTTGTTCTCCATTTTTTAATGTGTGGAATTATATGCCAGTATCAATAGCAATGGCCTACTACTATATATACTGCGCACAACTAAAATGCACCACAGGTATACAATGTAGATGGATAGTATACTTAATGAATGACGAGTGACGACACAGAGGTAGGTACAGCAAAGGCCTACCGTACTGCTATATATAGTATACCGGTGGACACTGTCAGCAAACTGCTAAACTAGTCTAAAATGCACCACAGGTATACAATGTAGATGGATAGTATACTTAATGGATGACGAGTGACGACACAGAGGTAGGTACAGCTGTGGCCTACCGTACTGCTATATATAGTATACTGGTGGACACTGTCAGCAAACTGCTAAACTAGTCTAAAATGCACCACAGGTATACAATGTAGATGGATAGTATACTTAATGGATGATGAGTGACGACACAGAGGTAGGTACAGCTGTGGACTACCGTACTGCTATATATAGTATACCGGTGGACACTGTCAGTAAACTGCTAAACTAGTCTAAAATGCACCACAGGTATACAATGTAGATGGATAGTATACTTAATGGATGACGAGTGACGACACAGAGGTAGGTACAGCTGTGGCCTACCGTACTGCTATATATAGTATACCGGTGGACACTGTCAGCAAACTGCTAAACTAGTCTAAAATGTACCACAGGTATACAATGTAGATGGATAGCAGTGATGTGCACCAGAAATTTTTCGGGTTTTGTGTTTTGGTTTTGGGTTCGGTTCCGCGGCCGTGTTTTGGATTCGGACGTGTTTTGGCAAAACCTCACCGAAATTTTTTTGTCGGATTCGGGTGTGTTTTGGATTCGGGTGTTTTTTTTTCAAAAAACCCTAAAAAACAGCTTAAATCATAGAATTTGGGGGTCATTTTGATCCAAAAGTATTATTAACCTCAATAACCATAATTTCCACTCATTTTCAGTCTATTCAGAACACCTCACACCTCACAATATTATTTTTAGTCCTAAAATTTGCACCGAGGTCGCTGGATGGCTATGCTAAGCGACCCAAGTGGCCGACACAAACACCTGGCCCATCTAGGAGTGGCACTGCAGTGTCAGACAGGATGGCCCTTCAAAAAAATAGTCCCCAAACAGCACATGATGCAAAGAAAAATGAAAGAAAAAAGAGGTGCAAGATGGAATTGTCCTTGGGCCCTCCCACCCACCCTTATGTTTATAAACAGGACATGCACACTTTAATGAACCCATCATTTCAGTGACAGGGTCTGCCACACAACTGTGACTGAAATGACTGGATGGTTTGGGCCCCCATCAAAAAAGAAGCAATCAATCTCTCCTTGCACAAACTGGCTCTACAGAGGCAAGATGTCCACCTCATCATCATCCTCCGATTCCTCACCCCTTTCACTGTGTATATCCCCCTCCTCGCAGATTATTAATTCGTCCCCACTGGAATCCACCATCTCAGGTCCCCGTGTACTTTCTGGAGGCAATTGCTGCTGGTGAATGTCTCCACGGAGGAATTGATTATAATTCATTTTTTTTTTTTTTTTTTTTGCAAAACTGAATTTTATTGAGTTTTTTGTGGATAAATGTAGGAGTACAATCGACAATCAAAAATACAAGAACAAATAAATAATAACAAATAAACAATACATTGCATCCGATTGTTGGATCTCTCAGATAAGTGGAAGCATGTAGATATAGACATATGTAAGTGTGATTCAAACAATTTTAGGCAAATAGTTAAGAAATACAGTCGGATCTTAGAGAGTGAGTTTAGGTAAGGAGTATAAAAGGGAAAGGGAAGAGAAGAGAGAGAAGGAGGGGGAGGATAAAGGGAGCACTGACAGTTTGTTTATACCTACTTGGGTAGAATGCCTGCCAGGCGTGAACCCAGGGTATTGTATTCGGAGGAATTGTTACAATATTCATCAATACTAATGTTCATAGAATGAAGGCCAAATCAGAGAGTAAGGGGTATTTATAGAAAGTGAAAACATGAAGAAAACATGGAGGGAGGGATGGCATGGAAAATAGAGAGGCATTACATCGGACGTACAACCAGGAGGGGAGGAGGGGATAAAATTGCTATTCAAAGGAAGTGGGGTAGTATATTTCTTTGATTTTATTATCTAGTCATTCCTTTAGACATCTTCCACAGGGGATTTTCAAAGGCTGAGGTTATCTGTGCTTGGGTATCCGGGTCAAGTGTAGACAAATAAGGACTCCATTTTTTGTGGAACCCCGCAAGACTGGTAAATCCCGTGAGGATAGTAGTTTTGCGATCAAAATAAATATATTTCAGCATAACTTTTAAAACTTCAGATAAAGAGGGGGTAGATCTAATAACCCAGTGCTTCAGGATCATTTTTTTTGCAATCGTAAACAGCATGGTAAACATAGGAAATAGCGGTTTAACCCCGGGCGAAGAGTTCCACGCAGAGAAATTAATGCAGAGGCATGCCAGCGGGTCAGGATGTAGAGAGGTGTGAAATTTGGTATTAATGAATACTAATATTTTATTCCAAAAGCGCTGGATCCTAGTACAACTCCAGAGACAGTGGTAGAATGAGGCTTTAGCCCCTTTGCATTTAGGGCATTTGTTGGAATTTAAGGGGTTATCAGCATCCTGGTTATAGGGTGGTAAGTATGCCCTATGTATCGTTTTGAGATGGACCTCCTGGAGGTATGCAGAGTTCAGTATGGACAAGGTGCGCTGGTGGTGGTCTAGCAATTGTTCGTAGGAATTAATGTTTGAGACCTCTGATTGCCATGAGGCAACTAGTTTTGGGAGATATGGTGTGGAGGGAATGTTTACTAGGTGAGTATATAGGTGCTTAATTTTGTAAGCTTTTGACTCCCATTGTTTCATAGTTTTTGCTAGTGGGGAGGGGTGGATCGTGTGAGAGGGATTAAGATTAAGTGACGTAAGGTAGTGCCTCAATTGAAGATACATGAAAAAGTGGGAAGAGGGTAGAGAATACCTGTCTCTCAGCGTTTCAAACTGTGTAATGTGGCCACCTGGATCAAAAACCTGCGAAGCGGAGAACAGCCCCCTCTCCCGCCACTGGAGAAATAGAGTGTTGTGAAGGGAAGGAGGGAAGGAGGGGTTTCCCCAAAGAGGTATATATGTGGAAGCAGTATGATCTAGTTTTCATTTCTTATGAATTTTCACCCAGCTAATATAGGTGTCTCTAAATAAAGGGTGTTCCATAATTGAGGGTGGGATCAAGGCCTTTTTTGTGTGTAGAAGAGCACCAGGAGAAAATGGACTAAAGGCATTAGTATCTAAGGCTAGGTCTGTATAAGTGCTCCTACCCAGTAGCCAATCTGTGGCATATCGAAGGAAGATTGTGAGAGAGTAAGATAAAAAATCCGGGACGCCAAACCCTCCCAATGACTTGTCCATCACCAGCTTCACAAAAGCTATCTTAGGCTTCTTTCCTTGCCAGATAAAACGGGTCATAGCTCTGCAAAGCTTGATGTTGTCCAGGTCTCTGAGGCTAATTGGAAGAGATTGCATGACATAAAAGATTTTAGGAAAGATTACAGATTTAAGAACTGCAATCCGTCCCAACATAGATAGGGGAAGAGTAGCCCAGCCCTCTAGCTTAGTGAGGACAGCGGAAATAACCGAAGAAAAATTTAACTCATAAGTACGTGTGTTATCTCGTGGGATATTGATTCCCAGGTATTTAAAATGTGACTGGGTGATCGTGAAGGTAGTGGTTTGCGTGAGTCTGGAGAGCAAGGAGGGGGAAATGTTCAAAGGAAGTAGTTCTGATTTTTCAACATTAATCTTATAGCCCGCCGTTGTACCAAAATCTGAGATCAAGCGCAGAATTTCAGGGATAGACGAAAGTGGGTCAGAGATAAATAAGAGGATGTCATCTGCAAATAAGGCAACCTTAAGTTCAGTTGTACCAACAAATATACCAGTGTAGGAGGTAGAGAGTCTGAGGGCTATGGCTAAAGGTTCTAAAGCAATGGCGAATAGGAGAGGGGATAGGGGGCAGCCCTGTCTAGTACCTTTTCCAATAGAGAAGGGGTTGGAGAGGAAGCCGTTGCAAGAAATTTGGGTGGCTGGGGATGAATAAAGAGTACCGATAGCTTGAATAAAGGGTTCTGGGTAGCCAAAGCGGCATAGGGAAGTATAAAGGTGTGGCCATTCGACTAGGTCGAAGGCTTTTTCCGCATCTAGGGATAGGATGGCGGAGCCTGTGTGGAATGAATTGGATTGGCAGGAGTGCAACGCTGCTATCACCTTCCTCACATTGACCACCGAATGACTGCCGACGATGAAGCCAGTCTGATCCGGGTGGACGGTGTGGGGGAGCGTGAGTTTGAGACGGTCGGCTAAAATTTTTGCAAATAGTTTGTAGTCCAAGTTCAGCAAAGATATTGGGCGGTAAGAGCCAGGGAGCGATAGATCCCTTCCAGGTTTGGGAAGTAATTTAAGGATAGCTGAGTTGAAATGTGGGGGGGGGGGTCCTCGCTAGCAACAAGGAATTGAAAACCTCAACAAGAATATAATCAAATTTGTGTTGGAGGAGTTTATAAAATTCCCCAGTATAGCCATCGGGGCCTGGGGCTTTATGAGGTTTCAATTGCCCAATTGCCAGGCGGACTGCAGTTAGAGTAATCGGGGATAGAAGTTGAGAAGCCATTTCTTTTGAGAGGGTAGGGTAAGGGAGAGCCTCCCAAAAGGACGAGGAAGGTTGGTGTGTCCCTGGAGGGGTGGGAGAGTGGGTGGGCTGCGGAGGGGAAGAAGGGGTAGTAGGCTGGGGTATTGTTGTTTGTGAAGAAGTGTCTGGCCTATTTGACGTATAAAGCTGTGAGTAGTAGTTATGCATAATCTGAGCTATCTGTTTGTTCGTGGAGGTCAAGGTTCCTTGTGATGTGCGAAGGGGGTGAACGATCGCCGGGGAATATGTGCCCCGTAGTAAATTGGAGAGTAAACGTCCAGATTTGTTGCCGAACTTGTGGAATTTGTGGTGGACTGAGAAAAGGTATCTGTCACCCATTTCCGATAGAAATTCATCAAAATGCGTTTTGGCTGTCAAGTATGCATGTTTTGTGGCTGGGGAGGGGGAAGATTTATAAGTCTGAAAAGACTGGGATAGGGCGTCTTGGAGTGTTAAGTATTGAGCCGAGTATTTCTTGTTGGAAGCTGCGGTAAAAGATAGAATTGCACCTCTGAGTACAGCTTTTGCCGACATCCAGAACAAGAATGGGTCGGATTTAATATGTTCAGAGTTGTTGGTACAATAATCTTCCCAAGTAGCCTCCAAGAAGGATTTGAAAGTTAGAGATTTGCAGAACCTGGAGGGAAATTTCCACAATTTAGTGGAATCCCTGTCATCAGGGAAATGGGCAGTAAAGGTAACCAGGGCATGATCAGAGAGAGAGATGGGGGCAATGTTGCATTGAGTGACTTGAGGGAAGAGGGTATGAGAGATGAAGAAGTAGTCAATGCGGGAGAGAGAGCCATGCGCCGCTGAGAGACAGGTGTATTCCCTTTCCGTTGGGTTTAGGGCTCGCCAGAGGTCTATAACCTGTAGAGTAGATGAAAAAAAAGGGATGCCTAGTTTGGGGAGTGTGGAGTGTGAGGTCCTACGTGCTGAAGATTTGTCTAGGAGTGGAGAAGAGATCAAATTAAAATCCCCTCCAATGATGAGGTTATCCCCCATGAAAGGGGTCAGAAGGGCAATTAACTGACGGAGGTAGGACTTGGAGTAAGGGGGGGGGGACGTAGATATTAGCCAGAGTAATTTTTTTGCCTAACAAGTCTACAGAGACTACTACAAATTTACCTAAGTCATCTGCAGTGACATTGTGAATTTCGAATGGTAAAGATCGGCGTACCAGGATAACGACACCACGGGCTCTGGAGTTGTAGGAGGAGGATGCCAACACAGACCATCCCAGCATTCCCAATTTCAGGGTTTCAGATGGGGTTAGGTGGGTTTCCTGTAGGAATGCCACATCTACGCCACTTTTCTGTAAGTAAATCAGGAGTTTTCTCCTTTTCGCTGGGGAGTTGATACCTCCAACATTCCATGTAGCGTAGCGGAGATCAGGCATCCCTCAAGGAAACTGGGAGAAACAGGAAGAGTGGTTCAATACATAGAGTGTCGAGGGCAGCAGCCTTCAGCGTGAGCATATTATGTGGGTTTGCAACATCCAACCATTTCACAGAGTGGAGAGCAGTGCTTAAGAGAATAGGAGGGTAAAGGATGACAACAAGAATGAAGTGAATGGTAAAGGAAAGAGGGGGATGAACATACATGAGAGGGGGCAACCAGACGCTAGCGCCTGGCGCCACACTTCCATAATAGCTGAATAATAATAGCGTAGTAAACAAGAAACACATCCGGCAGGGAGGGGTAGGTCCGTCTCTGCTCCCCAGTGTGCAACTATATATAAACGTGGCCAGGAGGTCTCCGCAGTATACCACAAGGTATATAGATATACATAACATAAAACTTAACCTGTAAATGTAATAAACAGACTGATATAATATGAGCTATTGTAATAGCTTTTCATTTGAACAGCTAAAGCGTAGCATATCGAAGTTAAGGGTATGAAGTATTATTCCGTGGAATCCGTGATGTCGGCATCTTTCGCTTGGGACAGCTCCTGGAGATATGCCATTGCATCTGAAGGGTTGGAGAAGTCCTCGAACGAGGTCCCATCATAAATACGGAGTCTAGCAGGATACAGCAAGCCGAATTTGCGCCCTTCCGCAACCAGTCTAGAGCATACAGGGGAAAAAGCTTTTCTGGC
Organism: Pseudophryne corroboree; assembly: GCF_028390025.1. Lineage (NCBI taxonomy): Eukaryota > Metazoa > Chordata > Amphibia > Anura > Myobatrachidae > Pseudophryne > Pseudophryne corroboree. The sequence goes on from NC_086454.1 coordinate 210,369,551, forward strand.
GTGCGACAGCTCTGCAGAATAATCCTGGAATATATGCAGTTTATGTACCTCCCACGACAGGGTTTTAGCCTTGCGAGACCAGATCTCCATCTTGTGCAAGTAATTTAGGCAGCGGAACAGGGTAACGCGGGGTCTCGGCCTGTTAGGGGTCGGTGTCGGACCCACCCTATGGACCCTCTCTATAACCATGTCCTGGCAAACTGACTCAATGCCTAGGAGTGAGGGGAGGGTGTTGCGGACAAAGTGGGCCAATGCGGGTCCCTTAACAGATTCGGGCAGGCCGACCAGCCTAATGTTATTACGTCGCGATCTGTTCTCAATGTCGTCAATCTTGTTCCATAGCTGGTAATTATCATTAGTGAGACGTTTTACTGTGTGTTGCAGACCCTCAACGTCGTGGGAGACTATAGTGATTTGTTGCTCTATTTCAGAGACTCTGTGTGTGAGGTGCTGTAGTTGGCTGGTGATGTCAGCTACAGCCTTGGAGAGAAGGGGCGTCATGGTGGCTGTAATGGCTGCCACTACATCTGTGTAAGTCACAGGGGTTTCATTGCCGGCACTTACTTGACCCCCAGAAGCTGGTCCCTTGGCTGCGGTCTTTTTGTGGAGGGGGGGAGCGCTATCGACAGCGGATTCCGCCGTCATCGTCCCTGCAGCACACCGCTTCTCCTGGCGTGGAGGCTGCGGCTGCTGCTGGTGATCCGGCTGAGGGTGCACCGTCATCGGGGCCAGGAACTTATCCATTTGCTGCAGGTCAGGTAGCTGGGGTACTGCGGGAGGCTTCGGGGCCAAAACGAGGCTTTAAAAGTCGTGAAAATAGTGTTTGTAGGGGAGCGGTGGACGGAGCTCAAAACGGAGCTCAGTACTCCATGAGGCCGGAACCGGAAGTCCTATAATTCATTTTAATGAACATCATCTTCTCCACATTTTCTGGAAGTAACCTCGTACGCCGATTGCTGACAAGGTGAGCGGCTGCACAAAACACTCTTTCGGAGTACACACTGGAGGGAGGGCAACTTAGGTAGAATAAAGCCAGTTTCTGCAAGGGCCTCCAAATTGCCTCTTTTTCCTGCCAGTATACGTACGGACTGTCTGACGTGCCTACTTGGATGCGGTCACTCATATAATCCTCCACCATTCTTTCAATGATGAGAGAATCATATGCAGTGACAGTAGACGACATGTCAGTAATCGTTGGCAGGTCCTTCAGTCCGGACCAGATGTCAGCACTCGCTCCAGACTGCCCTGCATCACCGCCAGCGGGTGGGCTCGGAATTCTTAGCCTTTTCCTCGCACCCCCAGTTGCGGGAGAATGTGAAGGAGGAGCTGTTGACGGGTCACGTTCCGCTTGACTTGACAATTTTCTCACCAGCAGGTCTTTGAACCCCTGCAGACTTGTGTCTGCCGGAAAGAGACATACAACGTAGGTTTTAAATCTAGGATCGAGCACGGTGGCCAAAATGTAGTGCTCTGATTTCAACAGATTGACCACCCGTGAATCCTGGTTAAGCGAATTAAGGGCTCCATCCACAAGTCCCACATGCCTAGCGAATCGCTCTGTTTTAGCTCCTCCTTCAATGTCTCCAGCTTCTTCTGCAAAAGCCTGATGAGGGGAATGACCTGACTCAGGCTGGCAGTGTCTGAACTGACTTCACGTGTGGCAAGTTCAAAGGGTTGCAGAACCTTGCACAATGTTGAAATCATTTTCCACTGCGCTTGAGACAGGTGCATTCCACCTCCTTTGCCTATATCGTGGCCAGATGTATAGGCTTGAATGGCCTTTTGCTGCTCCTCCATCCTCTGAAGCATATAGAGGGTTGAATTCAACCTCGTTACCACCTCTTGCTTCAGATGATGGCAGGGCAGGTTCAGGGATGTTTGCTGGTGCTCCAGTCTTCTGTACGCGATGCCTGAATGCCGAAAGTGGCCCGCAATTCTTCGGGCCACCGACAGCATCTCTTGCACGCCCCTGTCGTTTTTTAAATAATTCTGCACCACCAAATTCAAGGTATGTGCAAAACATGGGACGTGCTGGAATTTGCCCAGATGTAATGCACGCACAATATTGCTGGCGTTGTCCGATGTCACAAATCCCCAGGAGAGTCCAATTGGGGTAAGCCATTCTGCGATGATCTTCCTCAGTTGCCGTAAGAGGTTTTCAGCTGTGTGCGTATTCTGGAAAGCGGTGATACAAAGCGTAGCCTGCCTAGGAACGAGTTGGCGTTTGCGAGATGCTGCTACTGGTGCCGCCGCTGCTATTCTTGCAGCGGGAGGCAATACATCTACCCAGTGGGCTGTCACAGTCATATAGTCCTGAGTCTGCCCTGCTCCACTTGTCCACATGTCCGTGGTTAAGTGGACATTGGGTACAACTGCATTTTTTAGGACACTGGTGAGTCTTTTTGAGGTCTGTGTACATTTTCGGTATCGCCTGCCTAGAGAAATGGAACCTAGATGGTATTTGGTACCGGGGAAACAGTACCTCAATCAAGTCTATAGTTGGCTCTGAATTAACGATAAATACCGGAACCACGTTTCTCACCGCCCAGGCTGCCAAGGCCTCAGTTATCCGCTTTGCAGCAGGATGACTGCTGTGATATTTCATCTTCCTCGCAAAGGACTGTTGTACAGTCAATTGCTTACTGGAAGTAGTACAAGTGGTCTTCCGACTTCCCCTCTGGGATGCCGATCGACTCCCAGCAGCAACAACAGCAGCGCCAGCAGCAGTAGGCGTTACACTCAAGGATGCATCGGAGAAATCCCAGGCAGGAGAGGACTCGTCACACTTGCCAGTGACATGGCCTGCAGGACTATTGGCTTTCCTGGGTAAGGAGGAAATTGACACTGAGGGAGTTGGTGGTGTGGTTTGCAGGAGCTTGGTTACAAGAGGAAGGGATTTACTGGTCAGTGGACTGCTTCCGCTGTCGCCCAAAGTTTTTGAACTTGTCACTGACTTATGATGAATGCGCTGCAGGTGACGTATAAGGGAGGGTGTTCCGAGGTGGTTAACGTCCTTACCCCTACTTATTACAGCTTGACAAAGGCAACACACGGCTTGACACCTGTTGTCCGCATTTGTGATGAAATAATTCCACACCGAAGAGCTGATTTTTTTTGTATTTTGACCAGGCATGTCAATGGCCATATTCGTCCCACGGACAACAGGTGTCTCCCCGGGTGCCTGACTTAAACAAACCACCTCACCATCAGAATCCTCCTTGTCAATTTCCTCCCCAGCGCCAGCAACACCCATATCCTCATCCTGGTGTACTTCAACACTGACATCTTCAATTTGACTATCAGGAACTGGACTGCGGGTGCTCCTTCCAGCACTTGCAGGGGGCGTGCAAATGGTGGAAGGCGCAAGCTCTTCCCGTCCAGTGTTGGGAAGGTCAGGCATCGCAACCAACACAATTGGACTCTCCTTGGGGATTTGTGATTTCGAAGAACGCACAGTTCTTTGCTGTGCTTTTGCCAGCTTAAGTCTTTTCTTTTTTCTAGCGAGAGGATGAGTGCTTCCATCCTCATGTGAAGCTGAACCACTAGCCATGAACATAGGCCAGGGCCTCAGCCGTTCCTTGCCACTCTGTGTCGTAAATGGCATATTGGCAAGTTTACGCTTCTCCTCAGACGCTTTTAATTTTGATTTTTGGGTCATTTTACTGAACTTTTGTGTTTTGGATTTTACATGCTCTGTACTATGACATTGGGCATCGGCCTTGGCAGACGACGTTGATGGCATTTCATCATCTCGGCCATGACTAGTGGCAGCAGCTTCAGCATGAGGTGGAAGTGGATCTTGATTTTTCCCTATTTTTTTAACCTCCACATTTTTGTTCTCCATATTTTTAATGCGCACAACTAAAAGGCACCACAGGTATACAATGTAGATGGATGGATAGTATACTTTATGGATGACGAGTGACGACCCAGAGGTAGGTACAGCAGTGGCCTACCGTACCACTATATACAGTATAATGGACCTGGTGTACACTGTCAGCAGACTGCTAAACTAGTACTACTAGTATAAAGAAAAAAAGCCACCACAGGTATACAATGTAGATGGATGGATAGTATACTTATTAATGGATGACGAGTGATGACACAGAGGTAGGTACAGCAGTGGCCTACCGTACTGCTATATACAGTATAATAAATGGACCTGGTGGACACTGTCAGCAAACTGCTAAACTAGTATAAAGAAAAAAAGCCACCACAGCTATACAATGTAGATGGATGGATAGTATACTTATTAATGGATACGAGTGACGACACAGAGGTAGGTACAGCAGTGGCCTACCGTACTGCTATATACAGTATAATAAATGGACCTGGTGGACACTGTCAGCAAACTGCTAAACTAGTATAAAGAAAAAAAGCCACCACAGCTATACAATGTAGATGGATGGATAGTATACTTATTAATGGATGACGAGTGACGACACAGAGGTAGGTACAGCAGTGGCCTACCGTACTGCTATATACAGTATAATAAATGGACCTGGTGGACACTGTCAGCAAACTGCTAAACTAGTATAAAGAAAAAGAGCCACCACAGGTATACAATGTAGATGGATGGATAGTATATTATTATTACTTATTGACGACGAGTGATGACACAGATGTAGGATAAACTACAGTATAATGGACCTGGTGGACACTGTCAGCAGACTGCTAAACTAGTACTACTAGTATAAAGAAAAAAAGCCACCACAGGTATACAATGTAGATGGATGGATAGTATAATTATTAATGGATGACGAGTGACGACACAGAGGTAGGTACAGCAGTGGCCTACCGTACTGCTATATACAGTATAATAAATGGACCTGGTGGACACTGTCAGCAAACTGCTAAACTAGTATAAAGAAAAAAAGCCACCACAGCTATACAATGTAGATGGATGGATAGTATACTTATTAATGGATGACGAGTGACGACACAGAGGTAGGTACAGCAGTGGCCTACCGTACTGCTATATACAGTATAATAAATGGACCTGGTGGACACTGTCAGCAAACTGCTAAACTAGTATAAAGAAAAAAAGCCACCACAGCTATACAATGTAGATGGATGGATAGTGGCCCTCATTCCGAGTTGATCGGTCGCAAGGCGAATTTAGCAGAGTTACACACGCTAAGCCGCCGCCTACTGGGAGTGAATCTTAGCTTCTTAAAATTGCGACCGATGTATTCGCAATATTGCGATTACTAACTACTTAGCAGTTTCAGAGTAGCTTCAGACTTACTCTGCCTGTGCGATCATTTCAGTGCTTGTCGTTCCTGGTTGACGTCACAAACACACCCAGCGTTCGCCCAGGCACTCCCACCGTTTCCCCGGCCACTCCTGCGTTTTTTCCGGAAACGGTAGCGTTTTCAGCCACACGCCCCTGAAACGCCGTGTTTCCGCCCAGTAACACCCATTTCCTGTCAATCACATTACGATCGCCGGAGCGATGAAAAAGCCGTGAGTAAAATTACTTTCTTCATAGTAAAGTTACTTGGCGCAGTCGCAGTGCGAACATTGCGCATGCGTACTAAGCGGATTTTCACTGCGATGCGATGAAAAATACCGAGCGAACAACTCGGAATGAGGGCCAGTATACTTATTAATGGATGACGAGTGATGACACAGAGGTAGGTACAGCAGTGGCCTACCGTACTGCTATATACAGTATAATGGACCTGGTGGACACTGTCAGCAAACTGCTAAACTAGTATAAAAAAAAGCCACCACAGGAGTGTTTTTCAGGCAGACAAACGTATACTGGTGGTCACTGTCAGCAAAACTGTGCACTGTACTCCTGCTATAGCTGCTCCCCAGTCCCCACAATTAAGCAGTGTGAGCACTCAGCACAGATATATCATGCAGCACACTGAGCAGTAGCACAGATATGCTATGGAGCATTTTTTTCAGGCAGAGAACGGATAAAAAAAAACTGGTGGTCACTTTACTTATCAGCAAAACTCTGCACTGTACTCCTCCTAACAGCTGCTCCCCAATCCGCCCCACAATTATAGTAATATAAATTTAAACAAGCAATCAGTCTCTCAGTCTCAGATCAACTGTCTCGTATTAGTAGTGTACGGAGAGGACGCCAGCCACGTCCTCTCCCTATCAATCTCAATGCACGTGTGAAAGTGGCGTCGACGCGCGGCTGCTTATATAGAATCCGAATCTCGCGAGAATCCGACAGCGGGATGATGACGTTCGGGCGCGCTTGGGTTAACCGAGCCATACGGGAGAATCCGAGTATGGCTCGGACCCATGTAAAAAGGCTGAAGTTCGGGGGGGTTCGGTTTCTCGGAAACCGAACCCGCTCATCTCTAATGGATAGTATACTTAATGGATGACGAGTGACGACACAGAGGTAGGTACAGCAGTGGCCTACCGTACTGCTATATATAGTATACTGATGGACATTGTCAGCAAACTGCTAAACTAGTCTAAAATGCACCACAGGTATACAATGTAGATGGATAGTATACTTAATGGATGACGAGTGATGACACAGAGGTAGGTACAGCAGTGGCCTACCGTACTGCTATATATAGTATACTGATGGACATTGTCAGCAAACTGCTAAACTAGTCTAAAATGCACCACAGGTATACAATGTAGATGGATAGTATACTTAATGGATGACGAGTGACAACACAGAGGTAGGTACAGCAGTGCACTCTGCACTGTACTCCTCCTATATAATATTAATTATACTGGTGGTCCCCAGTCACCACAATAAAGCAGCACACTGTGAGCACAGATATGGAGTGTTTTTCAGGCAGACAACGTATACTGGTGGTCACTGTCAGCAAAACTGTGCACTGTACTCCTGCTATAGCTGCTCCCCAGTCCCCACAATTAAGCAGTGTGAGCACTCAGCACAGATATATCATGCAGCACTGAGCACAGATATGGTATGGAGCGTTTTTTTCAGGCAGAGAACGGATAAACTGGTGGTCACTGATCAGCAAAGCTCTGCACTGTACTCCTAACAGCTGCTCCACAATCCTCCCCACAATTAGCAATAACCAACCAATCAAATCAACTGTCTTCTACTATATAAACGGAGAGGACGCCAGCCACGTCCTCTCCCTGTCATCTCCAATGCACGAGTGAAAATGGCGGCGACGCGCGGCTGCTTATATAGAATCCGAATCTCGCGAGAATCCGACAGCGGGATGATGACGTTCGGGCGCGCTCGGGTTAGCCGAGCAAGGCGGGAAGGTTCGAACCTGCCTCGGACCCGTGTAAAATGGATGAAGTTCGGGGGGGTTCGGTTTCTCGGAAACCGAACCCGCTCATCACTAGTTTTGACCTTTTAAATCTAGCTGTTGGTGTCCGTGTGGTTATTTCATAGTGCTAAGCTAGCTAAGTTATAAATGTAAGTGTGTCATAAAAAAGTTATGGGTGACTTATGTGTCCCCGGTACCAAATCCCATCTAGACTCCACTTCACTAGGCAAGCAATAGCAAGATTTTACCATTTAATTCCAATATTTGGACGTATAATTACTGTGATTTTGCCAATTAATTTCAGTGATTTATAATTATTAATTACAGTGATCTTGCCAGTCAATTCCAGTATTTGGATGTATAATTCCAATCAATCAATCAATCAATCAATCAATTCCAGTATTTGGACGTATAATTCCAGTTGGAATTGTTTGTGTCGCTTTGCTTAGTCATACAGCTACCTCATTTGCACCTCTTTGATCTTTGCATGAGGTGCTGTTTGGGGCCTAGTTTTTGAAAAGTGCCATCCTGCGTGACAATGCTGTATGAGTCCAGGGGTACTGCTGTATTAGTCCTGGGGTTCTGCCGTATAAGTCCACCAATTGCAGATTTTTTTTAAAGTGACTAGAGCGTGCTGGAGATGCTCTCAGTGGACCAAACAATTGCGGCACACTCTCGACATTCAGCCACTGCGTGACACTACTAGATGGGCCAGGTGGTTGTGTCGCTTAGCTTAGGCCTACAGCAACCTCAGTGCACCTTTTTTTCTTCTTTGCATCATGTGCTGTTAGGGGACTTTTTTTTATATCTGCCCTCCTGTCTTCCACTGCAGTGCAACGCCTAGATGGGCCAATTGTTTGTGTCGCTTGGCTTAGTCATACAACAACCTCATTGCAATTATTTTTCTTCTTTGCATCATGTGCTGTTTGAGGCCTTTTTTTTTATATCTGCTCTCCTGTCTGCCACTGCAGTGCCACGCCTAGATGGGCCAATTGTTTGTGTCGCTTGGCTTAGTCATACAACTACCTCATTGCAATTCTTTTTCTTCTTTGCATGATGTGCTGTTTGGGACCTTTTTTTATATCTGCCCTTCTGCTGCAACTGCAGTGCCACTCCTAGATGGGCCAGGTGTTTGTGTTGTCCACTTGTGTTGCTTAGCTTAGTCATCCAGCAACCTCGGTGCAACCTTTTGGCCTAAAAACAATATTGCGAGATGTGAGGTATTTAGAATAGACTGGAAATGAGTGGAAATGAATTTTATTGAGGTTAATAATACCGTGGCAGCAAATTTACCCCCAAATTCTGTGATTTTAGCTGTTTTTATGTTTTGTTTTATTTTTAAATCATCCAGATCCAAAACCAAAACACGAAAGGGTGGTTTTGGCAAAACCAAGCCAAAATCCAAACACGAAAGCAGAATAGAACCAAAACTAGTGATGTGCACCGGAAATTTTTCAGGTTTTGGTTTTGGATTTGTTTCCGCGGCCGTGTTTTGGATTCGGACGCATTTTGGCAAAACCTCCCTAAAAATTTTTTGTCGGATTCGGGTGTGTTTTGGATTCGGGTGTTTTTTTTACAAAAACCCCTCAAAAACAGCTTAAATCATTTGATCCCATAGTTTTTTTAACCTCAATAACCGTAATTTCCACTCATTTCCAGTCTATTCTGAACACTGAACACCTCACAATATTATTTTCAGTCCTAAAATTTGCACCAAGGTCGCTGGATGACTAAGCTAAGCGACCCAAGTGGCCGACACAAACACCTGGCCCATCTAGGAGTGGCACTGCAGTGTCAGACAGGATGGCAGATTTAAAAAAATTGTCCCCAAACAGCACATGCTGCAAAGAAAAAAGGATGTGCACCAAGGTCGCTGGATGGCTAAGCTAAGCAACCCAAGTGGCCGACACAAACACCTGGCCCATCTAGGAGTGGCACTGCAGTGTCAGACAAGATGGTACTTCAAAAAATACTCCCCAAACAGCACATGATGCAAAGAAAAAAAGAGATGCACCAAGGTCGCTGGATGGCTAAGCTAAGCGACCCAAGTGGCCGACACAAACACCTGGCCCATCTAGGAGTGGCACTGCAGTGTCAGACAGGATGGCACTTCAAAAAATAGTCCCCAAACAGCACATGATGCAAAGAAAAATGAAAGAAAAAAGAGGTGCAAGATGGAATTGTCCTTGGGCCCTCCATCTCAGTGTGTGCTTGCTGGAGGCAATTGCTGGTGAATGTCTCCACGGAGGAATTGATTATAATTCATTTTGATGAACATCATCTTCTCCACATTTTCTGGAAGTAACCCCGTACGCCGATTGCTGACAAGGTGAGCGGCTGCACTAAACACTCTTTCAGAGTACACACTGGAGGGGGGGGGGGGGGGGGCGGCAACTTAGGTAAAATAAAGCCAGTTTGTGCAAGGGCCTCCAAATTGCCTCTTTTTCTTGCCAGTATACGTCTTATGTGCCTACTTGGATGCGGTCACTCATATAATCCTCCACCATTCTTTCAATGGTGACAGAATCATATGCAGTGACAGTAGACGACATGTCAGTAATCATTGGCAGGTCCTTCAGTCTGGACCAGATGTCAGCACTCGCTCCAGACTGCCCTGCATCACCGCCAACGGGTGGGCTCGGAATTCTTAGTCTTTTCCTCGCAGCCCCAGTTGCGGGAGAATGTGAAGGAGGAGCTGTTGATGGGTCACGTTCCGCTTGACTTGACAATTTTCTCACCAGCAGGTCATTGAACCTCTGCAGACTTGTGTCTTGCACGGTGGCCAAAATGTAGTGCTCTGATTTCAACAGATTGACCACCCGTGAATCCTGGTTACGTAAATTAAGGGCTCCATCCACAAGTCCCACATTCCTAGCGGAATCGCTCCGTTTTAGCTCCTCCTTCAATCTCTCCAGCTTCTTCTGCAAAAGCCTGATGAGTGGCATGACCTAACTAAGGCTGGCAGTGTCTGAACTGACTTCACGTGTGGCAAGTAGAGATGAGCGCCTGAAATTTTTCGGGTTTTGTGTTTTGGTTTTGGGTTCGGTTCCGCGGCCGTGTTTTGGGTTCGAACGCGTTTTGGCAAAACCTCACCGAATTTTTTTTGTCGGATTCGGGTGTGTTTTGGATTCGGGTGTTTTTTTCCAAAAACACTAAAAAACAGCTTAAATCATAGAATTTGGGGGTCATTTTGATCCCAAAGTATTATTAACCTCAAAAACCATAATTTACACTCATTTTCAGTCTATTCTGAATACCTCACACCTCACAATATTATTTTTAGTCCTAAAATTTGCACCGAGGTCGCTGTGTGAGTAAGATAAGCGACCCTAGTGGCCGACACAAACACCGGGCCCATCTAGGAGTGGCACTGCAGTGTCACGCAGGATGTCCCTTCCAAAAAACCCTCCCCAAACAGCACATGACGCAAAGAAAAAAAGAGGCGCAATGAGGTAGCTGTGTGAGTAAGATTAGCGACTCTAGTGGCCGACACAAACACCGGGCCCATCTAGGAGTGGCACTGCAGTGTCACGCAGGATGGCCCTTCCAAAAAACCCTCCCCAAACAGCACATGACGCAAAGAAAAAAAGAGGCGCAATGAGGTAGCTGTGTGAGTAAGATTAGCGACCCTAGTGGCCGACACAAACACCGGGCCCATCTAGGAGTGGCACTGCAGTGTCACGCAGGATGGCCCTTCCAAAAAACCCTCCCCAAACAGCACATGACGCAAAGAAAAAAAGAGGCGCAATGAGGTAGCTGACTGTGTGAGTAAGATTAGCGACCCTAGTGGCCGACACAAACACCGGGCCCATCTAGGAGTGGCACTGCAGTGTCACGCAGGATGTCCCTTCCAAAAAACCCTCCCCAAACAGCACATGACGCAAAGAAAAAAAGAGGCGCAATGAGGTAGCTGTGTGAGTAAGATTAGCGACCCTAGTGGCCGACACAAACACCGGGCCCATCTTGGAGTGGCACTGCAGTGTCACGCAGGATGGCCTTTCCAAAAAACCCTCCCCAAACAGCACATGACGCAAAGAAAAAAAGAGGCGCAATGAGGTAGCTGTGTGAGTAAGATTAGCGACCCTAGTGGCCGACACAAACACCGGGCACATCTAGGAGTGGCACTGCAGTGTCACGCAGGATGTCCCTTCCAAAAAACCCTCCCCAAACAGCACATGACGCAAAGAAAAAAAGAGGCGCAATGAGGTAGCTGACTGTGTGAGTAAGATTAGCGACCCTAGTGGCCGACACAAACACCGGGCCCATCTAGGAGTGGCACTGCAGTGTCACGCAGGATGTCCCTTCCAAAAAAACCTCCCCAAACAGCACATGACGCAAAGAAAAAAAGAGGCGCAATGAGGTAGCTGACTGTGTGAGTAAGATTAGCGACCCTAGTGGCCGACACAAACACCGGGCCCATCTAGGAGTGGCACTGCAGTGTCACGCAGGATGTCCCTTCCAAAAAACCCTCCCCAAACAGCACATGACGCAAAGAAAAAAAGAGGCGCAATGAGGTAGCTGACTGTGTGAGTAAGATTAGCGACCCTAGTGGCCGACACAAACACCGGGCCCATCTAGGAGTGGCACTGCAGTGTCACGCAGGATGTCCCTTCCAAAAAACCCTCCCCAATCAGCACATGATGCAAAGAAAAAGAAAAGAAAAAAGAGGTGCAAGATGGAATTGTCCTTGGGCCCTCCCACCCACCCTTATGTTGTATAAACAAAACAGGACATGCACACTTTAACCAACCCATCATTTCAGTGACAGGGTCTGCCACACGACTGTGACTGATATGACGGGTTGGTTTGGACCCCCCCCAAAAAAGAAGCAATTAATCTCTCCTTGCACAAACTGGCTCTACAGAGGCAAGATGTCCACCTCATCTTCACCCTCCGATATATCACCGTGTACATCCCCCTCCTCACAGATTATCAATTCATCCCCACTGGAATCCACCATCTCAGCTCCCTGTGTACTTTGTGGAGGCAATTGCTGCTGGTCAATGTCTCCGCGGAGGAATTGATTATAATTCATTTTAATGAACATCATCTTCTCCACATTTTCTGGATGTAACCTCGTACGCCGATTGCTGACAAGGTGAGCGGCGGCACTAAACACTCTTTCGGAGTACACACTTGTGGGAGGGCAACTTAGGTAGAATAAAGCCAGTTTGTGCAAGGGCCTCCAAATTGCCTCTTTTTCCTGCCAGTATAAGTACGGACTGTGTGACGTGCCTACTTGGATGCGGTCACTCATATAATCCTCCACCATTCTATCAATGTTGAGAGAATCATATGCAGTGACAGTAGACGACATGTCCGTAATCGTTGTCAGGTCCTTCAGTCCGGACCAGATGTCAGCATCAGCAGTCGCTCCAGACTGCCCTGCATCACCGCCAGCGGGTGGGCTCGGAATTCTGAGCCTTTTCCTCGCACCCCCAGTTGCGGGAGAATGTGAAGGAGGAGATGTTGACAGGTCGCGTTCCGCTTGACTTGACAATTTTGTCACCAGCAGGTCTTTCAACCCCAGCAGACCTGTGTCTGCCGGAAAGAGAGATCCAAGGTAGGCTTTAAATCTAGGATCGAGCACGGTGGCCAAAATGTAGTGCTCTGATTTCAACAGATTGACCACCCGTGAATCCTTGTTAAGCGAATTAAGGGCTGCATCCACAAGTCCCACATGCCTAGCGGAATCGCTCCCTTTTAGCTCCTTCTTCAATGCCTCCAGCTTCTTCTGCAAAAGCCTGATGAGGGGAATGACCTGACTCAGGCTGGCAGTGTCTGAACTGACTTCACGTGTGGCAAGTTCAAAGGGCATCAGAACCTTGCACAACGTTGAAATCATTCTCCACTGCACTTGAGACAGGTGCATTCCACCTACTATATCGTGCTCAATTGTATAGGCTTGAATGGCCTTTTGCTGCTCCTCCAACCTCTGAAGCATATAGAGGGTTGAATTCCACCTCGTTACCACTTCTTGCTTCAGATGATGGCAGGGCAGGTTCAGTAGTTTTTGGTGGTGCTCCAGTCTTCTGTACGTGGTGCCTGTACGCCGAAAGTGTCCTGCAATTTTTCTGGCCACCGACAGCATCTCTTGCACGCCCCTGTCGTTTTTTAAAAAATTCTGCACCACCAAATTCAAGGTATGTGCAAAACATGGGACGTGCTGGAATTTGCCCATATTTAATGCACACACAATATTGCTGGCGTTGTCCGATGCCACAAATCCACAGGAGAGTCCAATTGGGGTAAGCCATTCCGCGATGATCTTCCTCAGTTGCCGTAAGAGGTTTTCAGCTGTGTGCGTATTCTGGAAAGCGGTGATACAAAGCGTAGCCTGCCTAGGAAAGAGTTGGCGTTTGCGAGATGCTGCTACTGGTGCCGCCGCTGCTGTTCTTGCGGCGGGAGTCCATACATCTACCCAGTGGGCTGTCACAGTCATATAGTCCTGACCCTGCCCTGCTCCACTTGTCCACATGTCCGTGGTTAAGTGGACATTGGGTACAACTGCATTTTTTAGGACACTGGTGAGTCTTTTTCTGACGTCCGTGTACATTCTCGGTATCGCCTGCCTAGAGAAGTGGAACCTAGATGGTATTTGGTAACGGGGGCACACTGCCTCAATAAATTGTCTAGTTCCCTGTGAACTAACGGCGGATACCGGACGCACGTCTAACACCAACATAGTTGTCAAGGACTCAGTTATCCGCTTTGCAGTAGGATGACTGCTGTGATATTTCATCTTCCCCGCAAAGGACTGTTGAACAGTCAATTGCTTACTGGAAGTAGTACAAGTGGGCTTACGACTTCCCCTCTGGGATGACCATCGACTCCCAGCGGCAACAACAGCAGCGCCAGCAGCAGTAGGCGTTACACGCAAGGATGCATCGGAGGAATCCCAGGCAGGAGAGGACTCGTCAGAATTGCCAGTGACATGGCCTGCAGGACTATTGGCATTCCTGGGGAAGGAGGAAATTGACACTGAGGGAGTTGGTGGGGTGGTTTGCGTGAGCTTGGTTACAAGAGGAAGGGATTTACTGGTCAGTGGACTGCTTCCGCTGTCACCCAAAGTTTTTGAACTTGTCACTGACTTATTATGAATGCGCTGCAGGTGACGTATAAGGGAGGATGTTCCGAGGTGGTTAACGTCCTTACCCCTACTTATTACAGCTTGACAAAGGGAACACACGGCTTGACACCTGTTGTCCGCATTTCTGGTGAAATACCTCCACACCGAAGAGCTGATTTTTTTGGTATTTTCACCTGGCATGTCAACGGCCATATTCCTCCCACGGACAACAGGTGTCTCCCCGGGTGCCTGACTTAAACAAACCACCTCACCATCAGAATCCTCCTGGTCAATTTCCTCCCCAGCGCCAGCAACACCCATATCCTCCTCATCCTGGTGTACTTCAACACTGACATCTTCAATCTGACTATCAGGAACTGGACTGCGGGTGCTCCTTCCAGCACTTGCAGGGGGCGTGCAAATGGTGGAAGGCGCATGCTCTTCACGTCCAGTGTTGGGAAGGTCAGGCATCGCAACCGACACAATTGGACTCTCCTTGTGGATTTGGGATTTCAAAGAACGCACAGTTCTTTGCGGTGCTTTTGCCAGCTTGAGTCTTTTCAGTTTTCTAGCGAGAGGCTGAGTGCTTCCATCCTCATGTGAAGCTGAACCACTAGCCATGAACATAGGCCAGGGCCTCAGCCGTTCCTTGCCACTCCGTGTGGTAAATGGCATATTGGCAAGTTTACGCTTCTCCTCCGACAATTTTATTTTAGGTTTTGGAGTCCTTTTTTTACTGATATTTGGTGTTTTGGTTTTGACATGCTCTGTACTATGCCATTGGGCATCGGCCTTGGCAGACGACGTTGCTGGCATTTCATCGTCTCGGCCATGACTAGTGGCAGCAGCTTCAGCACGAGGTGGAAGTGGATCTTGATCTTTCCCTAATTTTGGAACCTCAACATTTTTGTTCTCCATATTTTAATAGGCACAACTAAAAGGCACCTCAGGTAAACAATGGAGATGGATGGATTGGATACTAGTATACAATTATGGACGGGCTGCCGAGTGCCGACACAGAGGTAGCCACAGCCGTGAACTACCGCACTGTACTGTGTCTGCTGCTAATATATAGACTGGTTGATAAAGAGATAGTATACTCGTAACTAGTATGTATGTATAAAGAAAGAAAAAAAAACCACGGTTAGGTGGTATATACAATTATGGACGGGCTGCCGAGTGCCGACACAGAGGTAGCCACAGCCGTGAACTACCGCACTGTACTGTGTCTGCTGCTAATATATAGACTGGTTGATAAAGAGATAGTATACTCGTAACTAGTATGTATGTATAAAGAAAGAAAAAAAAACCACGGTTAGGTGGTATATACAATTATGGACGGGCTGCCGAGTGCCGACACAGAGGTAGCCACAGCCGTGAACTACCGCACTGTACTGTGTCTGCTGCTAATATATAGACTGGTTGATAAAGAGATAGTATACTCGTAACTAGTATGTATGTATAAAGAAAGAAAAAAAAACCACGGTTAGGTGGTATATACAATTATGGACGGGCTGCCGAGTGCCGACACAGAGGTAGCCACAGCCGTGAACTACCGCACTGTACTGTGTCTGCTGCTAATATATAGACTGGTTGATAAAGAGATAGTATACTCGTAACTAGTATGTATGTATAAAGAAAGAAAAAAAAACCACGGTTAGGTGGTATATACAATTATGGACGGGCTGCCGAGTGCCGACACAGAGGTAGCCACAGCCGTGAACTACCGCACTGTACTGTGTCTGCTGCTAATATATAGACTGGTTGATAAAGAGATAGTATACTCGTAACTAGTATGTATGTATAAAGAAAGAAAAAAAAACCACGGTTAGGTGGTATATACAATTATGGACGGGCTGCCGAGTGCCGACACAGAGGTAGCCACAGCCGTGAACTACCGCACTGTACTGTGTCTGCTGCTAATATATAGACTGGTTGATAAAGAGATAGTATACTCGTAACTAGTATGTATGTATAAAGAAAGAAGAAAAAACCACGGTTAGGTGGTATATACAATTATGGACGGGCTGCCGAGTGCCGACACAGAGGTAGCCACAGCCGTGAACTACCGCACTGTACTGTGTCTGCTGCTAATATATAGACTGGTTGATAAAGAGATAGTATACTCGTAACTAGTATGTATGTATAAAGAAAGAAAAAAAAACCACGGTTAGGTGGTATATACAATTATGGACGGGCTGCCGAGTGCCGACACAGAGGTAGCCACAGCCGTGAACTACCGCACTGTACTGTGTCTGCTGCTAATATATAGACTGGTTGATAAAGAGATAGTATACTCGTAACTAGTATGTATGTATAAAGAAAGAAAAAAAAACCACGGTTAGGTGGTATATACAATTATGGACGGGCTGCCGAGTGCCGACACAGAGGTAGCCACAGCCGTGAACTACCGCACTGTACTGTGTCTGCTGCTAATATATAGACTGGTTGATAAAGAGATAGTATACTCGTAACTAGTATGTATGTATAAAGAAAGAAAAAAAAACCACGGTTAGGTGGTATATACAATTATGGACGGGCTGCCGAGTGCCGACACAGAGGTAGCCACAGCCGTGAACTACCGCACTGTACTGTGTCTGCTGCTAATATATAGACTGGTTGATAAAGAGATAGTATACTCGTAACTAGTATGTATGTATAAAGAAAGAAAAAAAAACCACGGTTAGGTGGTATATACAATTATGGACGGGCTGCCGAGTGCCGACACAGAGGTAGCCACAGCCGTGAACTACCGCACTGTACTGTGTCTGCTGCTAATATATAGACTGGTTGATAAAGAGATAGTATACTCGTAACTAGTATGTATGTATAAAGAAAGAAAAAAAAACCACGGTTAGGTGATATATACAATTATGGACGGGCTGCCGAGTGCCGACACAGAGGTAGCCACAGCCGTGAACTACCGCACTGTACTGTGTCTGCTGCTAATATATAGACTGGTTGATAAAGAGATAGTATACTCGTAACTAGTATGTATGTATAAAGAAAGAAAAAAAAACCACGGTTAGGTGGTATATACAATTATGGACGGGCTGCCGAGTGCCGACACAGAGGTAGCCACAGCCGTGAACTACCGCACTGTACTGTGTCTGCTGCTAATATATAGACTGGTTGATAAAGAGATAGTATACTCGTAACTAGTATGTATGTATAAAGAAAGAAGAAAAAACCACGGTTAGGTGGTATATACAATTATGGACGGGCTGCCGAGTGCCGACACAGAGGTAGCCACAGCCGTGAACTACCGCACTGTACTGTGTCTGCTGCTAATATATAGACTGGTTGATAAAGAGATAGTATACTCGTAACTAGTATGTATGTATAAAGAAAGAAAAAAAAACCACGGTTAGGTGGTATATACAATTATGGACGGGCTGCCGAGTGCCGACACAGAGGTAGCCACAGCCGTGAACTACCGCACTGTACTGTGTCTGCTGCTAATATATAGACTGGTTGATAAAGAGATAGTATACTCGTAACTAGTATGTATGTATAAAGAAAGAAAAAAAAACCACGGTTAGGTGGTATATACAATTATGGACGGGCTGCCGAGTGCCGACACAGAGGTAGCCACAGCCGTGAACTACCGCACTGTACTGTGTCTGCTGCTAATATATAGACTGGTTGATAATGAGATAGTATACTCGTAACTAGTATGTATGTATAAAGAAAGAAAAAAAAACCACGGTTAGGTGGTATATACAATTATGGACGGGCTGCCGAGTGCCGACACAGAGGTAGCCACAGCCGTGAACTACCGCACTGTACTGTGTCTGCTGCTAATATATAGACTGGTTGATAAAGAGATAGTATACTCGTAACTAGTATGTATGTATAAAGAAAGAAGAAAAAACCACGGTTAGGTGGTATATACAATTATGGACGGGCTGCCGAGTGCCGACACAGAGGTAGCCACAGCCGTGAACTACCGCACTGTACTGTGTCTGCTGCTAATATATAGACTGGTTGATAAAGAGATAGTATACTCGTAACTAGTATGTATGTATAAAGAAAGAAAAAAAAAACACGGTTAGGTCACTGGTATATACAATTATGGACGGGCTGCCGAGTGCCGACACAGAGGTAGCCACAGCCGTGAACTACCGCACTGTACTGTGTCTGCTGCTAATATAGACTGGTTGATAAAGAGATAGTATACTACTAATATTATATACTGGTGGTCAGGTCACTGGTCACTAGTCACACTGGCAGTGGCACTCCTGCAGCAAAAGTGTGCACTGTTTAATTTTAATATAATATTATGTACTCCTGGCTCCTGCTATAACCTATAACTGGCACTGCAGTAGTGCTCCCCAGTCTCCCCCACAATTATAAGCTGTGTGAGCTGAGCAGTCAGACAGATATATAATATATATAGATGATGCAGCACACTGGCCTGAGCCTGAGCAGTGCACACAGATATGGTATGTGACTGACTGAGTCACTGTGTGTATCGCTTTTTTCAGGCAGAGAACGGATATATTAAATAAACTGCACTGTGTGTCTGGTGGTCACTCACTATATAATATATTATGTACTCCTGGCTCCTGCTATAACCTATAACTGGCACTGCAGTAGTGCTCCCCAGTCTCCCCCACAATTATAAGCTGTGTGAGCTGAGCAGTCAGACAGATATATATAATATTATATATAGATAATAGATGATGCAGCACACTGGCCTGAGCCTGAGCAGTGCACACAGATATGGTATGTGACTGAGTCACTGTGTGCTGTGTATCGCTTTTTTCAGGCAGAGAACGGATTATATTATGTACTCCTGGCTCCTGCTATAACCTGTAACTGGCACTGCAGTAGTGCTCCCCAGTCTCCCCCACAATTATAAGCTGTGTGAGCTGAGCAGTCAGACAGATATATATAATATTATATATAGATAATAGATGATGCAGCACACTGGCCTGAGCCTGAGCAGTGCACACAGATATGGTATGTGACTGAGTCACTGTGTGCTGTGTATCGCTTTTTTCAGGCAGAGAACGGATTATAAATAAAAGTGGTGGTCACTGGTCACTATCAGCAAAACTCTGCACTGTACACTACTGAGTACTCCTAATGCTCCCCAAAATTAGTAAATCAAGTGTCTCTCTAATCTATTCTAATTCTAAACGGAGAGGACGCCAGCCACGTCCTCTCCCTATCAATCTCAATGCACGTGTGAAAATGGCGGCGACGCGCGGCTCCTTATATAGAATCCGAGTCTCGCGATAGAATCCGAGCCTCGCGAGAATCCGACAGCGTCATGATGACGTTCGGGCGCGCTCGGGTTAACCGAGCAAGGCGGGAAGATCCGAGTCGCTCGGACCCGTGAAAAAAAACATGAAGTTCTGGCGGGTTCGGATTCAGAGAAACCGAACCCGCTCATCTCTAGTGGCAAGTTCAAAGGGTTGCAGAACCTTGCACAACGTTGAAGTAATTCTCCACTGCGCTTGAGTCAGGTGCATTCCCCCTCCTTTGCCTATATTGTAGGTAGCTGTATAGGCTTGAATGGCCTTTTGCTGCTCCTCCATCCTCTGAAGCATATAGAGGGTTGAATTCCACCTCGTTACCACCTCTTGCTTCAGATGATGGCGGTGCAGGTTCAGGAGTGTTTGCTGGTGCTCCAGTCTTCGGCACGCGGTGGCTGAATGCCGAAAGTGGACCACAATTCTTCGGGCCACCGACAGCATCTCTTGCACGCCCCTGTCGTTTTTTAAAAAATTCTGCACCACCAAATTCAATGTATGTGCAAAACATGGGACGTGCTGGAAGTTGCCCACATGTAATGCACGCACAATATTGGTGGCGTTGTCCGATGTCACAAATCCCCAGGAGAGTCCAATTGGGGTAAGCCATTCTGCAATGATGTTCTTCAGTTTCTGGAAGAGGTTGTCAGCTGTGTGCCTCTTATGGAAAGCGGTGATACAAAGCATAGCCTGCCTAGGAACGAGTTGGCGTTTGCGAGATGCTGCTACTGGTGCCGCCGCTGCTGTTCTTGCTGCGGGAGGCAATACATCTACCCAGTGGGCTGTCACAGTCATATAGTCCTGAGTCTGCACTGCTCCACTTGTCCACTTGTCCACATGTCCGTGGTTAAGTGGACATTGGGTACAACTGCATTTTTTAGGACACTGGTGACTCTTTTTCTGAGGTCTGTGTACATTCTCGGTATCGCCTGCCTAGAGAAGTGGAACCTAGATGGTATTTGGTACCGAGGACACACTAACTCAATAAATTCTCTAATTCCCTGTGAATTAACGGTGGATACCGGACACACGTACAGATATGTCCTGATATAACGTTGCTGCGTACCGCATAGCGGGCGCCATGCAACTCGCGCCAGCTCCTTGCGCTATAACTCCCGTTATAAGATGCGTTGTAAATGTGACATCACGTTATAATTGTAACATGCATTCTACTTTCTGTCCACCAGATGTCGTTTTTCCTAAACTCTATGGCGAATGCCTCAAATAGCCAACGGACCCTTCGTAGCGCTACCTGCTGATTGGCTGACGGGTTCGAATCCTAGCGGGACCAGAATTATTATTTTTTGGGGAAAAGTCAGGAAAAAAAATGGCGTTGGGTCCCCCCTCCTAAGCATAACGAGCCTCGGGCTCTTCGAGCCGGTCCTGGTTCTAAAAATCCGGGGGGAAAACGGACAGGGGATCCCCCGTATTTTTAAAACCAGCACCGGGCTCTGTGACTGGTGCTAGTGCAAAAAATACGGGGGACAAAAAGAGTAGGGGTCCCCTGTATTTTTTACACCAGCATCGGGCTCCACTAGCTGGACAGATAATGCCACAGCCGGTGGTCACTTTTATACAGTGCCCTGCGGCCGTGGCATTAAATATCCAACTAGTCACCCCTGGCCGGAGTACCCTGGGGGAGTGGGGACCCCTTCAATCAAGGGGTCCCCCCCCCAGCCACCCAAGGGCCAGGGGTGAAGCCCGAGGATGTCCCCCCCATCTAAGGGCTGCGGATGGGAGGCTGATAGCCGGGATGCAGTCAGTTTACCTCCAATCAAAATACCGACGTTCAAAATCCCGACAAGGTCAAAATACCGACAAGGTCAAAATACCGACACAGACAAAATACCGACATTTAAAATACCGACAAGGTCAAAATACCGACATGTAAAATGCCGACAGGTCAAAATACCGACATGAGTTTTTCATGATTTTTTTCATTGAAACCGACTTGTTCATACTTTACCATCCCAGTGGACCTGGAGGGGGAATATAATAGTGTGCCGAGCGAAGCATGGCGAGCGCAGCGAGCCATGCGAGGGGACGCAGTACACTTTATATGGTGTCCATGTTTATTTATGTCGACATACACACAAAAAAACATCAAAAAATGCATGTCGGTATTTTGACCTGTCGGCATTTTACATGTCGGTATTTTGACATTGTCGGTATTTTAAATGTCGGTATTATGTCCGTGTCTGTATTTTGACCTTGTCGGGATTTTGACCATCGGTCAATTGGTGTCGGGATTTTGAACGTCGGTATTTTGATTAGAGATGAGCGGGTTCGGTTTCTCTGAATCCGAACCCGCCAGAACTTCATGTTTTTTTTCACGGGTCCGAGCGACTCGGATCTTCCCGCCTTGCTCGGTTAACCCGAGCGCGCCCGAACGTCATCATCACGCTGTCGGATTCTCGCGAGGCTCGGATTCTATTGCGAGACTCGGATTCTATATAAGGAGCCGCGCGTCGCCGCCATTTTCACACGTGCATTGAGATTGATAGGGAGAGGACGTGGCTGGCGTCCTCTCCGTTTAGACACTTGATTTACTAATTTTGGGGAGCATTAGGAGTACTCAGTAGTGTACAGTGCAGAGTTTTGCTGATAGTGACCAGTGACCACCACTTTTATTTATACTCCGCTCTCTGCCTGAAAAAAGCGATACACAGCACACAGTGACTCAGTCACATACCATATCTGTGTGCACTGCTCAGGCTCAGGCCAGTGTGCTGCATCATCTATTATCTATATATAATATTATATATCTGTCTGACTGCTCAGCTCACACAGCTTATAATTGTGGGGGAGACTGGGGAGCACTACTGCAGTGCCAGTTATAGGTTATAGCAGGAGCCAGGAGTACATAATATATTATATAGTGAGTGACCACCAGACACACAGTGCAGTTTATTTAATATATCCGTTCTCTGCCTGAAAAAAAGCGATACACACAGTGACTCAGTCAGTCACATACCATATCTGTGTGCACTGCTCAGGCTCAGGCCAGTGTGCTGCATCATCTATATATATTATATATCTGTCTGACTGCTCAGCTCACACAGCTTATAATTGTGGGGGAGACTGGGGAGCACTACTGCAGTGCCAGTTATAGGTTATAGCAGGAGCCAGGAGTACATAATATTATATTAAAATTAAACAGTGCACACTTTTGCTGCAGGAGTGCCACTGCCAGTGTGACTAGTGACCAGTGACCTGACCACCAGTATATATAATATTAGTAGTATACTATCTCTTTATCAACCAGTCTATATTAGCAGCAGACACAGTACAGTGCGGTAGTTCACGGCTGTGGCTACCTCTGTGTCGGCACTCGGCAGCCCGTCCATAATTGTATATACCACCTAACCGTGTTTTTTTTTCTTTCTTTATACATACATACTAGTTACGAGTATACTATCTCTTTATCAACCAGTCTATATATTAGCAGCAGACACAGTACAGTGCGGTAGTTCACGGCTGTGGCTACCTCTGTGTCGGCACTCGGCAGCCCGTCCATAATTGTATATACCACCTAACCGTGTTTTTTTTTCTTTCTTTATACATACATACCAGTTACGAGTATACTATCTCTTTATCAACCAGTCTATATATTAGCAGCAGACACAGTACAGTGCGGTAGTTCACGGCTGTGGCTACCTCTGTGTCGGCACTCGGCAGCCCGTCCATAATTGTATATACCACCTAACCGTGTTTTTTTTTTCTTTCTTTATACATACATACTAGTTACGAGTATACTATCTCTTTATCAACCAGTCTATATATTAGCAGCAGACACAGTACAGTGCGGTAGTTCACGGCTGTGGCTACCTCTGTGTCGGCACTCGGCAGCCCGTCCATAATTGTATATACCACCTAACCGTGGTTTTTTTTTCTTTCTTTATACATACATACTAGTTACGAGTATACTATCTCTTTATCAACCAGTCTATATATTAGCAGCAGACACAGTACAGTGCGGTAGTTCACGGCTGTGGCTACCTCTGTGTCGGCACTCGGCAGCCCGTCCATAATTGTATATACCACCTAACCGTGTTTTTTTTTCTTTCTTTATACATACATACTAGTTACGAGTATACTATCTCTTTATCAACCAGTCTATATATTAGCAGCAGACACAGTACAGTGCGGTAGTTCACGGCTGTGGCTACCTCTGTGTCGGCACTCGGCAGCCCGTCCATAATTGTATATACCACCTAACCGTGGTTTTTTTTTCTTTCTTTATACATACATACTAGTTACGAGTATACTATCTCTTTATCAACCAGTCTATATATTAGCAGCAGACACAGTACAGTGCGGTAGTTCACGGCTGTGGCTACCTCTGTGTCGGCACTCGGCAGCCCGTCCATAATTGTATATACCACCTAACCGTGGTTTTTTTTTCTTTCTTTATACATACATACTAGTTACGAGTATACTATCTCTTTATCAACCAGTCTATATATTAGCAGCAGACACAGTACAGTGCGGTAGTTCACGGCTGTGGCTACCTCTGTGTCGGCACTCGGCAGCCCGTCCATAATTGTATATACCACCTAACCGTGGTTTTTTTTTCTTTCTTTATACATACATACTAGTTACGAGTATACTATCTCTTTATCAACCAGTCTATATATTAGCAGCAGACACAGTACAGTGCGGTAGTTCACGGCTGTGGCTACCTCTGTGTCGGCACTCGGCAGCCCGTCCATAATTGTATATACCACCTAACCGTGGTTTTTTTTTCTTTCTTTATACATACATACTAGTTACGAGTATACTATCTCTTTATCAACCAGTCTATATATTAGCAGCAGACACAGTACAGTGCGGTAGTTCACGGCTGTGGCTACCTCTGTGTCGGCACTCGGCAGCCCGTCCATAATTGTATATACCACCTAACCGTGGTTTTTTTTTCTTTCTTTATACATACATACTAGTTACGAGTATACTATCTCTTTATCAACCAGTCTATATATTAGCAGCAGACACAGTACAGTGCGGTAGTTCACGGCTGTGGCTACCTCTGTGTCGGCACTCGGCAGCCCGTCCATAATTGTATACTAGTATCCAATCCATC
Organism: Pseudophryne corroboree; assembly: GCF_028390025.1. Lineage (NCBI taxonomy): Eukaryota > Metazoa > Chordata > Amphibia > Anura > Myobatrachidae > Pseudophryne > Pseudophryne corroboree. The sequence goes on from NC_086454.1 coordinate 210,394,196, forward strand.
CATCTCCATTGTTTACCTGAGGTGCCTTTTAGTTGTGCCTATTAAAATATGGAGAACAAAAATGTTGAGGTTCCAAAATTAGGGAAAGATCAAGATCCACTTCCACCTCGTGCTGAAGCTGCTGCCACTAGTCATGGCCGAGACGATGAAATGCCAGCAACGTCGTCTGCCAAGGCCGATGCCCAATGTCATAGTACAGAGCATGTCAAATCCAAAACACCAAATATCAGTAAAAAGCCTCTTTTTTTCTTTGCGTCATGTGCTGTTTGGGGAGGGTTTTTTGGAAGGGACATCCTGCGTGACACTGCAGTGCCACTCCTAGATGGGCCCGGTGTTTGTGTCGGCCACTAGGGTCGCTTATCTTACTCACACAGCGACCTCGGTGCAAATTTTAGGACTAAAAATAATATTGTGAGGTGTGAAGTATTCAGAATAGACTGAAAATGAGTGTAAATTATGGTTTTTGAGGTTAATAATACTTTGGGATCAAAATGACCCCCAAATTCTATGATTTAAGCTGTTTTTTAGTGTTTTTTGAAAAAAACACCCGAATCCAAAACACACCCGAATCCGACAAAAAAAATTCGGTGAGGTTTTGCCAAAACGCGTTCGAACCCAAAACACGGCCGCGGAACCGAACCCAAAACCAAAACACAAAACCCGAAAAATTTCAGGCGCTCATCTCTAATTTTGATTGGAGGTATTTTATACCGATCCCTGATAGCCTTGTGAAAATGACAAGAATATTGTTTTTCCCAGTAGTACTACAAGTCCCAGCAAGCCTCCCCCGCAAGCTGGTACTTGGAGAACCTCAAGTACCAGCATGCGGGAGAAAAACCTGTAGTACTACTGGAAAATAAATACCCAAATAAAAACAGGAGACACACACCTTGATAGTAAAACTTTATTACACAACTGCCGACACACACATACTTACCTATGTTGACCCGCCGACTGTCACAGTCTCCTTCGATCCGGGGTACCTGTGAAAAAAATTAGACTCACCTGATCCAGTGTCCAGAGATAAATCCACGTACTTGGCAAAAAAAGAAAACGACAAATCCGACCATGCCGGACTGAAAGGGGTCCCATGTTGACACATAGGACCCCTTTCCCCGAATGCCGGGACCCCACGTGACTGCTGTCACAGAGGTCCCTTCAGTCAATCAAGAAGCGCCACTCCGTGGCACTCACCTGATTGGCTCTGTGCGCGGCAGAAGTGACAGAAGCGCATCGCACAGCTCCCTCCATTATATTCAATGGTGGGAACTTTCCGGGCAGCGGTGAGGTCACCCGCGGTCAGCGGCTGATCGCGGGTAACCCCACCGCTGACCGGAAAGTTCCCACCTTTGAAACTAATGGAGGGAGCTGTGCGATGCGCTTCTGTCACTTCAGAGGCGCATACAGCCAATCAGCAGAGTGCAAGGACGTTGCGCTCGCTGATTGGCTGAAGAGACACTTCTGTGACAGCAGTCATGGGGGTATCTTTGCATTCGAGGAAAGGGGTCCCATGTGTAAACATGGGACCCCTTTCAGTCTGTGTGGTCCGGGTAATTGCGTTTTTTTTTTTTTTTTACAAGTCCGTTGATTATACTCTGGAGGACCCTGGATCAGGTGAGTATAATTTTATTCACAGGTACCCCGGATTCTACAGTGACGAGGGAGACGTGGCAGTCGGCGGATCAACATAGGTAAGTATGTATGTGTCGGCAGGTGTGAAATAAAGTTTTACTGTCACGGTGTGTGTCTCCTGTTTTTATTTGGGTATTTTTTTTCCAGTAGAACTACAGGTACCAGCGGGCCCGTTTTTCTCCCGCATGCTGGTACTTGTGGTTCTCCAAGTACCAGCTTGCTGGGACTTGTAGTACTACTGGAAAAAACAATATTCTTTCAATTTTCTGAAGGCTATCAGCCCCCCATCCGCAGCCCTTGGATGGGGGGGACAGCCTCGGGCTTCACCCCTGGCCCTTGGGTGGCTGGGGGGACGACCCCTTGATTGAAGGGGTCCCCACTCCCCCAGGGTACACCGGCCAGGGGTGACTAGTTGGATATTTAATGCCACGGCCGCAGGGCACTGTATAAAAGTGACCACCGGCTGTGGCATTATCTGTCCAGCTAGTGGAGCCCGATGCTGGTGTAAAAAATACAGGGGACCCCTACTCTTTTTGTCCCCCGTATTTTTTGCACCAGCACCAGGCGCAGAGCCCAGTGCTGGTTTTAAAAATACGGGGGATCCCCTGTCCGTTTCCCCCCGGATTTTTAGAACCAGGACCGGCTCGAAGAGCCCGAGGCTGGTTATGCTTTGGAGGGGGGACCCCACGCCATTTTTTTTCAGGTTTTTCCCATTCCATTTAAAGAATAAATAAATAAAAAAATCTTTTTAAAAATATATAAATAATACTTGTGCCTCCAAAAAAGACAAACCAAGTACCTAATCCCTTCTAATATAAATATGGTTTGTACACAGACACCGGACAAAGGCCCTCATTCCGAGTTGATCGCTCGCAAGGCGAATTTAGCAGAGTTGCTCACGCTAAGCCTACGCCTACTGGGAGTGTATCTTAGCTTCTTAAAATTGCGACCGATGTATTCGCAATATTGTGATTACAAACTACTTAGCAGTTTCAGAGTAGCTTCAGACTTACTCGCCATCTGCGATCAGTTCAGTGCTTGTCGTTCCTGGTTTGACGTCATAAACACACCCAGCGCTCGCCCAGACACTCCCCCGTTTCTCCAGCCACTCCTGCGTTTTTTCCGGAAACGGTAGCGTTTTTATCCACACGCCCCTAAAACGCCGTGTTTCCGCCCAGTAACACCCATTTCCTGTCAATCACACTACGATCGCCGGAGCGAAGAAAAAGCCGTGAGTAAAAATACTATCTTCATTGTAAAATTACTTGGCGCAGTCGCAGTGCGAATATTGCGCATGCGTACTAAGCGGAATTTCACTGCGATGCGATGAAAATTACCGAGCGAACGACTCGGAATGAGGGCCAAAATCCGTTAATAGTACAACACATCAAAACACATCATATATTTACCTGGAGTACCAACTCATAACATGGTTAGCAGTGGCATAATGGTTACAGTGTCTGCTTGCAATGCGTGCATCCTGTGTTCGAATCCTGTTGAGACCAGAATTTTTTTTTTTTTCTGGTGAATTTATTTTTATATATATTTTTTTAAATAAATACACTTGTTTGGTCTGTTTTTTCTTTCCCGCTGGGCTCCATTATGTTTTGTACACAGACACCGGATAAAATCCGTTATGGGTATACCACATTGCAGGCGGTGGGGAAGCAAATTCAGTTTGCACGCATTGTGGGTTACAGCATGGCCGCAACTAGGAGGGGGCTAGGGGGGCATGTGACCTGGGCGCCGTACTGAACAGGGCGCCGAGCTGGCACTTAATCCCCCCTAACGCCCCCTCCCTATGCGGCAGCGTTTGCTTAGAGCCAGTGCCGCCTATGAAGAAGCCGTTGCCGAGCACACAGCATCCCTGAGATGAAACTGAAAATAAACTACATCTCCCAGCAGCCCTTGCTGCCGGGAGCTGTAGTTTACTTTCAGTTTCATATTTTCAGCGTGTGATCGGTAGAGCAGAGTGGGCACCGCACAGGGGACAAGTTACCTCCTCCCCTCCCTCCCCACCAGTGCATTTAATCATTGCAGTGCACTGCTGCACTGAAAAATAAGCATCCTGAGATCTGAAAAGGGGGCGGGGCTAAACAGGACTGTACACAGTGCCATGTCAGCCAGCCAGTAGCATGGGAGAGAAGAGGGGGAGAGAACAGCAAAACAGCCTAAATAGTGAGTATGACTTTGGGAAGGGGCACTGTATGTGTGTGTGACTACTATATATGTGTGTATGAATGTGTGCTTGCGTGTGACTGTATGTGAATAGGTGTGTGACTACATATCTGTATGTGTGCTCCTGTGTCACTGTATGTATACATGTCACTATATATGTTTGGGATGTAGTTATGTGATCGGCGGTCCCCTATCGGCACCTACATCCCGCCCCCTGAACATCCCGACAGTCGGCATGCCGACTAACAGGGACTATTCCCACTCATGGGTGTCCACGACACCAATAGAGTGGGAATAGAACCTGTGGCGAGGGAATAGAACCTTTGTTGCGCTCGCCCCCCCCTCCCGCCGCCGGCATTTTACAGCTGGGATCCCTGTATCAGGATGCTGACCTTCGGTGAAACAGCCGCAACCCATATGTATGTATGTATGTATGTAGGTGTGCTTGTATGCGTTTAGGTGTGTGATTTAATGTATCACGGTATGGGTTGATATTTAATTTTTTCATCTGTAGACCAAATAAATAATACAGTTAAATGCGGGGGAGCTTGGGGCGCCGAGTTAATGTCTCGCCCCGGATGACAAAACTCCTAGTTTCGGCCCTGGCTACAGATTCAATCCACGGTTTGTGGACTGCATCCGGCGTCTTACTGTACATCAGGCAAAAATGGCAGGGAGACGCTACGTTAGAGGGGAGCTTCTGATCCTGCTTAGGTGGCGGGACCGGCCATTTACTACTAACTCGGAGAAGCGGCGTGCTTACAATAAAGCCCGCCTTGAGATCCAAGCAAAATATGGCCAGTCCTGCAGCCTCAGGTCACTCCAGAGGAAGTGGAGTGATCTGGTCACCAGGGAGCCCAGGAAACTGGAATTACTGCAGCTGTCCCTGAGGAGTAAGTACAGTCCAGTACTGCACATTATTACTACTGTATTTAAGTAATGTACATTTCTCTAATGTCCTAGAGGATGCTGGGGTCCATTTAGTACCATGGGGTATAGACAGGTCTGTAGGAGCCATCGGCACTAAATGACTTTAAACGTGTGGGCTGGCCCCTCCCTCTATGCCCCTCCTCCAGACGTCAGTTTAGAAATTGTGCCCAGAGGAATCCGTTTGGATGGGCGACCATGTTAAGGTCGACAGTCATTAGGTCATTAGGTCGGCCACTATTGGTCGACAGTGACATGGTCGACATGGACTCATGGTTGACACATGAAAATGGTCGACATGACAGGTCAGCATATGAAAGGTTTCCAGTGATGAATACTCACCACTCTTCTGACTTCTGGCTCTGTTAGGGGGTGGCGGCAGTGCTGCAGGAGTGAGCACTGGCCAGGCTTGGGCTATGTTCAGTACCCTCAGGAGCTAATGGTGTCCTGTCAGCGGAAGCAGAGCCATGGAACTTAATGAGAAGTTGGTTCCTACTTCATACCTCCCAACTTTCTTATGTTCTAAGGAGGGACACATGCCTGGCGAACCCGCGTGCTCCCGAAAAGGGGATAGGGCCTATGAAAAGGGGCGTGGCTTCGCGGATGCCCCGCAATTGCTAGCCACGCTAAGCAGGGCAGTGAGATCTAGCATGCAGGCCAATCTAGCACCAGCGATAGCGATGCGCAGAGCTGCGCAGAGCTATCGCAGTGGGAGGTACACACGGAGCGATCATGCGTAAAATCTAAGCAATCTAGTCAAATCTAAGTGATCGCTCCGTGAGTACCCCCCTTAAGTCCCACAAAGCAGAGAGACTTGCCAGCAGCATCCTCTAGGATGTTAGAGAAATACAGGCGTTCCGAAACATACAGTATCTGAGTGAGCCTAATAATGAGTATACTGTGAGATACTGTATGACATACTGTACAGTATGCTGTATCCGAAGTGGTGCATTCATGAACAAACTCCATATGCAGTAACCATTTTGGTTGCTTTAAGAAATGTCCTTCACAATATGGCTATCCCTGCCCCCCAGTCAAAACCTGTTTCTGTAGACACTAGTGTTCAATTAGCAGCAGTTGAATGTGTATTCAGATTAAAGTGGATTAACTAGTGTCTGCAGAAATGGTGTTTGACTGGGGGGAGGGACAGCCATACAATACTGTATAGTATACTGTAAATGACATTTCTTAGCAAACAGAAAGCCCTCCTTGTGATACATTTCTCTGTGAGTGAAAAATTGCACCAGCAAATCAGCTCATACAGTAACTGTCAATTTTCAAAAACAGTCTGTACCATGACAGTTAGGAGCTGATTGGCAATGGCTGAAACATTACTTACCGAGTAACAATGCAGTGGTACTGATCATCAGGGCAGTGGGCGGCAGTGGAGCATAAACCGAGAGGAGCAGCTGCAGCAGCTTATCACTGCTGCTGGGCTGCCCCTGTCACCCCAGGATCAGAGTTGGCAGCAGGTGTTGTGGCAGCCTGGATGGTGTGCATGGCTTATTACACCTGCATTAAAATAAATGTTGCCAGCATGAGGGGTATCAAATGCAAAAAGGATATACAGCATATTCTCTTGCATACTGTATATCAGTGTGCCTAAGTTCACGGCTCCCTTATATTATAAATTATCATATGTCACTTCAAATGCTGCCATAATATCTAAAAGGGGGAGCTCTGCCTGCCGTAATATCTAAAAGGGGACTCCACCTGCCGTAATGTCTAAAAGGGGGCTCCGCCTGCCATACTGTGTAAAAAGGGGCTCCACCTACATACTGTACTGTAGGGGTGTCCCTTATTCATGTTATGACACACATTAGTGCCCCTCATACACAAAGCTCACAGCAGTAGCACCCCTAATACACATAATGCCCACATTGCATAGGAGTCACTTTATAAGCGGGACATAAGGGGCACTCCTGGGGACATAAAGGGCACTACTACTGGGGGCATTTCTTTTATGGGCTCTACTGTACATAAGGGGCACTAACAGTACAGTGGCCATAGCATAAGGGGCAATACTACTGTGGGCATTGTATAAGGGGCGGTACTCCTGTGGGCATTATGTGTATTAGGGGTGCTACTGCTGTGGGCCCGCCGGACTGCCACGTCTCCCTCGTCACTGTAGAATTCGGGTTACCTGTGAATAAAATTATACTCACCTGATCCAGGGTCCAGAGTATAATCCACGGACTTGTAAAAAAAAAAAAAACGCAATTACCCGGACCACACAGACTGAAAGGGGTCCCATGTTTACACATGGGACCTCTTTCCTCGAATGCAAAGAAACCCCCATGACTGCTGTCACAGAAGTGTCTCTTTAGCCAATCAGCGAGCGCAACGTCCTTGCACTCTGCTGATTGGCTGTATGTGCCTCTGAAGTGACAGAAGCGCATCGCACAGCTCCCTCCATTAGTTTCAATGGTGGGATTTTTCCGGTCAGCGGTGGGGTTACCCGCGGTCAGCCGCTGACCGCGGGTGACCTCACCGCTGCCCGGAAAGTTCCCACCATTGAATATAATGGAGGGAGCTGTGCGATGCGCTTCTGTCACTTCTGTCACGCACAGAGCCAATCAGGTGAGTGCCACGGAGTGGCGCTTCCTGATTGGCTGAAGGGACCTCTGTGACAGCAGTCACGTGGGGTCCCGGCATTTGGGGAAAGGGGTCCCAGGTGTCAACATGGGACCCCTTTCAGTCCGGCATGGTCGAGTTTGTCGTTTTCTTTTTTTGCCAAGTACGTGGATTTATCTCTGGACACTGGATCAGGTGAGTCTAATTTTTTTCACAGGTACCCCGGATCGACAGAAACTGTGGTAGTCGGCGGGTCAACATAGGTAAGTATGTGTGTGTCGGCAGTTGTGTAATAAAGTTTTACTATCAAGGTGTGTGTCTCCTGTTTTTATTTGGGTATTTTTTTTCCAGTAGTACTACAGGTACCAGCGGGCCTGTTTTTCTCCTGCATGCTGGTACTTGTGGTTCTCCAAGTACCAGCTTGCGGGGGAGGCTTGCTGGGACTTGTAGTACTACTGGGAAAAACAATATTCTTGTCATTTTCACAAGGCTATCAGCCTCCCATCCGCAGCCCTTGGATGGGGGGGACACCCTCGGGCTTCACCCCTGGCCCTTGGGTGGCTGGGGGGGAAACCCCTTGATTGAAGGTGTCCCCACTCCCCCAGGGTACCCCGGCCAGGGGTGTCTAGTTGGATATTTAATGCCACGGCCGCAGGGCACTGTATAAATGTGACCCCCGGCTGTGGCATTTTCTGTCCAGCTAGTGGAGCCCGATGCTGGTGTAAAAAATACAGGGGACCCCTACTCTTTTTGTCCCCTGTATTTTTTGCACCAGCACCAGGCGCAGAGCCCGGTGATGGTTTTAAAAATATGGGGGACCCCCTGTCCGTTTTTTCTCCGGATTTTTAGAACCAGGACCGGCTCGAATAGCCCGAGGCTGGTTATGCTTAGGAGGGGGGACCCCACGCATTTTTTTTTATCAATTAAAAATGGCATTAAATAAATTCACAAAAAAATAATAATTCTGGTCTCAACAGGATTCGAACACGGGATGCACGCATTGCAAGCGGACACTGTAACCATTATGCCACTGCTGACCACGATATGAGCAGGCTCTCCAGGTAAATATATGATGTGTTCTACTCTTAGTGAACGCGCGGCACCGTGCTTAACATGGAGCATTCGCCACCTAGCGGTGAAATTGTGTATTACATGGCGTGGGAAACAACGCACGCCATAACGTTATTACAACTCGCGATTCAGGACCCTAAATAGCGCGCTATGAGCAACGGTGTATGAGGATACATCTGTATAACACCACCCAGGCTGCCAAGGCCTGAGTTATCCGCTTTGCAGCAGGATGACTGCTGTGATATTTCATCTTCCTTGCAAAGGACTGTTGGACAGTCAATTGCTTACTGGAAGTAGTACAAGTGGTCTTCCGACTTCCCCTCTGGGATGACGATCGACTCCCAGCAGCAACAACAGCAGCGCCAGCAGCAGTAGGTGTTACATTCAAGGATTCATCGAAGGTATCCCAGGCAGAAGAGGACTCGTCAGACTTGACAGTGACATGGCCTGCAGGACTATTGTCGGTCCTGTCTAAGGAGGAAATTGACACTGAGGGAGTTGGTGGTGTGGTTTGGAGGAGCTTGGTTACAAGAGGAAGGGATTTAGTTGTCAGTGGACTGCTTCCGCTGTCACCCAAAGTTTTTGAACTTGTCACTGACTTATGATGAATGTGCTCCAGGTGACGTATAAGAGAGAGATGTTCCTAGGTGGTTAACGTCCTTACCCCTACTTATTACAGCTTGACAAAGGCAACACACGGCTTGACAAATGTTGTCCGCATTTCTGTTAAAATAATTCCACACCGAAGAGGTGATTTTTTTTTGTAATTTGACCAGGCATGTCAATGACCATATTCGTCCCACGGACAACAGGTGTCTCCCCGGGTGCCTGACTTGAACAAACCGCCTCACCATCAGAATCCTCCTTGTCAATTTCCTCCTCAGCGCCAGCAACACCCATATCCTCATCCTGGTGTACTTCAACAGTGACATCTTCAATTTGACTATCAGGAACTGGACTGTGGGTGCTCCTTCCAGCACTTGCAGGGGGCGTTCAAATGCAAATGTTGGAAGGCGCCACCTCTTCCCATCCAGTGTTGGGAAGGTCAGGCATCACAACCGACACAATTGGACTCTCCTTGGGGATTTGTGATTTAGAAGAACGCACAGTTCTTTTCTGTGCTTTTGCCAGCTTAAGTCTTTTCATTTTTCTAGCGAGAGGATGAGTGCTTCCATCCTCATGTGAATCTGAACCACTAGCCATGAACATAGGCCAGGGCCTCAGCCGTTTCTTGCCACTCCGTGACGTAAATGGCATATTGGCAAGTTTACGCTTCTCATCAGACGCTTTTAATTTTGATTTTTGGGTCATTTTACTGGACTTTTGTTTTTTGGATTTTACATGCTCTCTACTATGACATTGGGCATCGGCCTTGGCAGACGACGTTGATGGCATTTCATCGTCTCGGCCATGACTAGTTTCAGCAGCTTCAGCACGAGGTGGAAGTGGATCTTGATCTTTCCCTATTTTGCCCTCCACATTTTTGTTCTCCATTTTTTAATGTGTGGAATTATATGCCAGTAATATATCAATAGCAATGGCCTACTGTACCGTACTGCTATATATTATATACTGGTGGTCAGCAAAATTCTGCACTGTCCTCCTACTATATATACTGCGCACAACTAAAATGCACCACAGGTATGGATGGATAGTATACTTGACGACACAGAGGTAGGTAGAGCAGTGGCCTACTGTACCGTACTGCTATATATTATATACTGGTTGTCAGCAAAATTCTGCACTGTCCTCCACCTATATATACTGCGTACAACTAAAATGCACCACAGGTATAGATGGATAGTATACTTGACAACACAGAGGTAGGTAGAGCAGTGGACTACTGTACCGTACTGCTATATATTATATACTGGTGGTCAGCAAAATTCTGCAATGTCCTCCTACTATATATACTGCGCACAACTAAAATGCACCACAGGTATGGATTGATAGTATACTTGACGACACAGAGGTAGGTAGAGCAGTGGACTACTGTACCGTACTGCTATATATTATATACTGGTGGTCAGCAAAATTCTGCACTGTCCTCCTACTATATATACTGTGCACAACTAAAATGCACCACCGGTATGGATGGATAGTATACTTGACGACACAGAGGTAGGTAGAGCAGTGGACTACTGTACCGTACTGCTATATAATACTGGTGGTCACTGGTCAGCAAAATTTTGCACTGTCCTCCTACTGTATACTACAATGCAGCACAGATATGGAGCGTTTTTCAGGCAGAGAACACAGATATTTGCAGCACACTGAACACAGAAACTGAGAGAACGCTGCACGTCCTCTCCCTATCATCTCCAATGCACGAGTGAAAATGACGGCAACTCGCGGCTCCTTATATAGAATACGAATCTCGCGAAAATCCGGCAGCGGGATGATGACGTTCGGGAGCGCTCGGGTTAACCGAGCAAGGCGGGAGGATACGAGTCTGCCTCAGAACCATGTAAAATGGGTGAAGTTCGGAGGGTTCGGATTCCGAGGAACCGAATCCGCTCATCACTAACCAAAACCAATACACAAACCACAAAAAGTGCCCACCGCTCATCTCTACCTATTTGTAAGGGCAGCACATATTTTTTATTGAAATAAAAACAAAAATTACTTCTTTAAACATCTCTTAATTTAATTATACATTAAATGTATATTGTACTAACAAACATTGCATAAATTAGAAATAAAATTAGTCTAAGAATATTTTCAGAACTGAAAATATTAAATTGAACAAATGTGTATTATTTACCCAAATGTAATATAGGCAAGAGCTGCATTTGTCTTGTTTGACATACTGCCTGAGATGGCAGTGCCTGCATAATATTATTATTATTATTATTATTATTTACTGATAAAGCACCAACATGTACTGTAAATTGCGGATATCATAAAATGAACAAAATGAGGTAATGCTACGTACAGCACTTAACCCTAGGGGGTCAATCCCATTATCCGCAAGGGGGGTGAGTTGCCATTGTGATAGCGTAGAAATGACAGCAATTACAACACAATTTGCCCCCTTCATGGTCCAATCTCACCCCAGAGTGTAGATTTTTGTACAAAACCCTATGGCTGATACATCTATGTATCTCTATCTTCTTCATACAATAATTATACATGTGTTATACATGTTTATAGTAGAAAGAGAGAGAGAGAGGAAACTGTTATATTACATTCAAACTTGCACCTCCACATACAGGTATGGGGTTAAATCCTTTTCAGGCTAGGTCTAGTTGGTGGAATCAACTCCATGTAAAATACATTTGAACCCATTCTCCAGATTTTCGATCATTTTAAGCTTAATTCATTTTTGTCTACAAGTGAAGCATACAGTTATACATTTACATTTATACATTTACTAAATAGGATGTTTTAATCTTAAATAATTATAACATAGCAATATTTGTTTACAAACTGCTAGTATTTCGATTTGCTAATACTGTACAGTGACACTGGGATTCCCCTTACAGTAAATTATACAGTGGTCCTTGCTGGAAATAAGCAGCACTGTTTCTAGGTTTTGTGCAGCATGTACAGAAATTGTACAGAATAACATTTTCTATCTCTTACTGACCTATTAAATAACCCCTTATTGGCATTACTGACAGTGAACTAGTTAACTGGAATAGGTACAATAAACATCCCCCATTCAGTCTCCAACCCTAATAATTGTGTTTCTCTCCAAGGACCATACAAGCTGGATGCGGATGCTGCTGTAGCAGAGGATAAGGACAGTGTTGAAAGCCAGATTCTTCTGCCATTGAGCTGCTCTATACTGAAGCCACTCCCCTTTTCCATAAAGGATGCTGAGAATACAGTCTGCCTGCTTTCTTTTACCCAGACTGCATGCACAGAGCACCTTATGGACCTACCAACGGATGGTGAGAAACTGCAGCACTGCACCCATCAGAGACCCAGACCCAACAGGACCAACAGACAGCCGCCCAGGAAACCCCATGTAAGCTTGTCTGTTTTTATTATAATTGATAGTGGGGGATACGTCGCCACATGCTATATGCAAAGTATGCAGTGATCACCCTACATAGACATCAGATGCATAGGGATGCAGGGCTTCCTGCTGATATTCACTGTTTACAGAATATATATATATATATATATATATATATATACTGTATATATATATATATATATATATATATATATACTGTATATATATATATATATATATATATATAAATCTTGGACTCTGAGTATGGTTATTAATGCATGTTATGTATGAAGTTTAACATGATTAACATGGTCATTTTATTACCAATAAGGCCTAGCTGGCCTGGTTTGTTTTCCTGATAGTTCTGCTGTATGCTGGAGCAAGGCTGCATAAACGCTGGTGTTTGCATTGTATTGTATTGCATATTAAAACGCCTGTTTTAAAACTTAGCATTTATGTCTGTGTTTAATATGCTTTTAATATGTTTATAAATGCAATCAGTCTAAATTGCTGCAGACATTTTTCAGTTACAATACAGGACACTATCTTGTTCAAGCCAGAGGCATGTAGAAATGTTTTTGTAAATATTTCTTTATTGCCTCTCACTGCAGTTACAACTCCTTTTGAGATAAATATAAGTTTTTAGTAGACATGTGCGGCGAGCACTTTTTGTGTTTTGGTTTTGGATCTGGATCCCCGCTCGTGTTTTGGATCTGGATTGGTTTTGCCAAAACCACCCTTTCGTGTTTTGGATCTGGATGATTTAAAAAGAAAAACCATAAAAACAGCTAAAATCACAGAATTTGGGGGGTAATGTTGTTCCTACGGTATTATTAACCTCAATAACATTAATTTCCACTTATTTCTAGTCTATTCTGAACACTTCACACCTCACAATATTGTTTTGAGGTCAAAAGGTTGCACCGAGGTTGCTGTATGACTAAGCTAAGCGACACAAGTGTGCGGCACAAACACCTTGCCCATCTAGGATAGTGGCACTGCAGTTGCAGACAGGATGGCATATTTAAAAAAGAGGCCCCAAACAGCACATCATGCAAACAAGAAAAAGAGGTGCAAAGCTAAGCGACACAAGTGTGCGGCACAAACAACATGGGACGTGCTGGAATTTGCCCAGATGCAATACACGCACAATACTGGTGGCACAGGAGAGCATACCCCTAATCCCCCGCCCCCCCCCCCCCCCCACACACACACACGGCAAAGCCTGTAAAATTTATTTGGATAGTAATAACCCTTTTATTTGGAGCTATTATAATAATATGCGGCACAGGCGAGCGTACCCCTACACCACACAGGGCAAACCCTGTAAAAATTATTTGGATAATAATATAAGTAATGTGTATATAACCCTTTAATTTGGAGTAAATAATATACAGCACAGGACACCAACACTGGACTTATGGCAGCACAAGACCCCACCGCTGGACTGATGCAACACAAGACAGCACCACTGTACTGGACTTATACGGCAGTACCCCTGGAGTTGTACGGCAGTGTCAGACAGGATGGCATTGTAAAAAACTAGTCCCTAAACAGCACGTGATGCAAAGATGAAAAAGAGGTGCAAGATGGAATTGCCCTTGGGCCCTCCCACCCACCCTTATGTTGTATAAACAAGACAAGCACACTTTAACAAACCAAAAATTTCAGTGACAGGGTCTGCCACACGACTGTGACTGAAATGACTGGTTTGTTTGGGCCCCCACCAAAAAAAGAAGCAATCAATCGCTCCTTGCACAAACTGGCTCTACAGAGGCAAGATGTCGACCTCATCCTCCGATTCTCCATCTCTTTCAATGTGAACATCCTCCTCACAGAGTATTAATTCGCCCCCACTGGAATCCACCATCACAGGTCCCTGTGTAATTTCTGGAGGTAATAGCTGGTAAAGGTCTTCCCGGAGGAATTTATAATTCATTTTGATGAACATCATCTTCTCCACATTTTGTGGAAGTAACCTCCTACGCCGTTCGCTGACAAGGTTACTGGCTGCACTAAACACTCTTTTGGAGTACACACTGGAGGGGGGGCAACTTAGGTAAAATAAAGCCAGTTTGTGCAAGGGCATCCAAATTGCCTCTTTTTCCTGCCAGTAAACATACAGACTGTCAGACATGCTTACTTGGATGCTGTCACTCATATAATCCTCCACCATTCTTTCAATGGTGACAGAATCATATGCAGTGACAGTAGATGACATGTCAGTAATCGTTGGCAGGTCCTTCAGTCCGGACCAGATGTCAGAACTCGCTCCAGACTGCCCTGCATCACCGCCAGCGGGTGGGCTAGGAAATCTTATCCTTTTCCTCGCAGCCTCAGTGGCGAAAGAAATGAAAGGAGGAGCTGTTGACGGGTCACGTTCCGCTTGAGTTGACTATTTACTCACCAGCAGGTCTTTGCACCTCTGCACACTTGTGTCTGCTGGAAAGAGAGATACAATGTAGGCTTTAAACTTAGGATCGAGCACAGTGGCCAAAATGTAGTGCTCTGATTTCAACAGATTGACCCCCCTTGAATCCTGGCAAAGTGAATGAAGGGCTCCATCCACAAGTCCCACATACTTTGTGGAATCGCTCTGTCTTAGCTCCTCCTTCAGTTTCTCCAGCTGCTTCTGCAAAAGCCTGATGAGGGGAATGACCTGACTCAAGCTAGCAGTGTCTGAACTGACTTCACGTGTGGCAAGTTCGAAGGGTTGGAGAACCTTGCACAAGACAGAAATAATTTTCCATTGCGCTTGAGTCAGGTGCATTACCCCTCCTTTGCCTATATTGTAGGTGGATGTATAGGCTTGAATGGCCCTTTGCTGCTCCTCCATCCTCTGTAGCATATAGAGTGTTGAATTTTGCCTCGTTACCACCTCTTCCTTCAGGTAATGGCAGGGCAGGTGATGGCAGAGTAGGTTCAGGCATGTTTGATGGTGCTCCAGTCTTCGGCACGCGGTGGCTGAATGCTGAAAGTGGCCTGCAATTTTTTGGTCCACCGACAACATCTCCTGCACTCCCCTGTCATTTTTCAAAAAATTCTGCACCACCAAATTAATTGTATGTGCAAAACATTGGACGTGCTGGAATTTGCCCAGATGTAATGCACGCACAATATTGGTGACGTTGTCCGATATCACAAATCACAAATCCCCAGGAGAGTCTAAATGGTGTAAGCCATTCTGCAATGATGTTCCTCGGTTTCTGTAAGAGGATGTCAGCTGTGTGCCTCTTACGGAAAGCGGTGATACATAGCGTAGCCTGCCTAGAAACGATTTGAGATGCTGCTACTGGTGCCACTGCTGATGTTGTTGCTGCGGGAGGCCATACATCTACCCAGTGGGCTGTCACAGTCATATAGTCCTTAGTCTGCCCTGTTCCACTTGTCCACATGTCTGTGGTTAAGTGGACAGTGGGTACAACTGCATTTTGTAGGATACTAAGGATACTTTTTCTGACGTCTCTGTATATTCTCAGTTTTGCCTGCCTAGAGAAGTGGAACCTACATGGGGTTTGATACCAGGGACACAGTACCTCAAACAATTCTCTAAGTCCCATTGAACAAATTGCGGATACCGGACGCACGTCTAACACCAACATAGCTGTCAAGGCCTCAGTTATCCGCTTTGCAAAAGGATGACTGCTGTAATATTTCATCTTCCTCAGAAAGGACTATTGGACAGTCAATTGCTTTGTTGAAGTAGTACAAGTGTTCTTCAGACTTCCCCTCTGGGATTACGATTGACTCGCAGCAGCAACAACAGCAGTGGCAGCAACAGCAGGTGTACCACTCAAAGATCCTCTGGAGGAATCCTGGTTAGGAGGGGAATCCTCAGTCTTGACATTTACATTGCCTGCAGGACTACTGACATTCCTGACTGAGGAGGAGGTTGATATTGAGTGAGTTGGTGCTGTGGCATGCAGGAGCTTGGGTACAGGAGGAAGAAGGAATTTAGGTGTCAATTGACTACATACGCTGTTACCCATAGTTTCACAACTTGACACTGACTTATGATGAATGCGCTGCAGGTGACGTTTAAGGGAGGATGTTCCTAGGTGGTTAACATCCTTATCCTTACTTATTTCAGATTGACAGAGGCAACACACGGCTTGACACCTGTTGTCCGGATTTGTGGAGAAATAATTCCAGACAGAAGAGGTGGCTTTTTTGGTAGTTTGCCCTGGCATCACAATGGGCTTCTTCATCCCATGGACAACACGTGTCTCCCCCGGTGCATGATTTAAACAAACCACATCACCATCAGAATCCTCATCGTCAACTTCATCCTCAGCGCCAGCAACACCCATATCCTCATCCTGATGTACTTCAACAGTGACATCTTCAATTTGAATATCAGGAACTGGACTGTGGGTGCACCTTCCAGCACTTGCAGGGGTTGTGCAAATGGTGGAAGGAGCCACCTTTTTCCATCCAGTGTTGGGAAGGTCAGGCATCGCAACCGCCACCACACTTGGATTCTCCTTGGGGATTTGTGATACCTTCTCAGAAACGCACAGTTCTTTTCTGTGCTCTTTCCAGCTTAACTCTTTAAATTTTTATAGCGGGAGGATGAGGGCTTCCATCGTCATGTGAAACTGAACCACTAGTCATGAACATAGGCCAGGGCTCAGCCGCTCCTTGCCACTCCGTGTCTTAAATGGCATATTGGCAAGTTTACATTTCTCCTCAGACCATTTAAGTTTATTTTTTTGGGTCTTTTTACTGAACTTTGGCTTTTTGGATTTTACATACCCTCTACTATCACAATGGGCATCGGCCTTGGCAGACGACACTGATGGCATTTCATCGTCTATGTCATGGCTTGTGGCAGCAGCTTCAGCACTAGGAGGAAGTGGTTCTTGATCTTTCCATATTTTATCCTCCAAATGTTTGTTCTCCATTATTTTTCTGGAGATATATAACACAATTTGTGGCACAAGAGAGCGTACCCCTACACCTCACAGGGCAAACTCTGTAAAAATTATTTGGATTAAATATTAATAAACCCCTTTATTTGGAGTAAATAATATACAGCACAGGACAGCACCACTGAATTTATATGGCAGCACCACTGGACTGGATTTATACAGAATTATATGGATTTATATGGAATTATATGGCAGGATAACTGGAATTATGTGGCATTATCATGAAAATTATATGGCAATATCACATGAATTATACGCCAGTATCACGGGAATTATATGCCAGTATTCCGAGAATTATATGGCAGTATCACAGGAATTATACACCAGTATTCCAAGAATTATACGGCAATATCACATGAATTATATAGCAATATCATAGGAATTATACGCCAGTATTCCGAGAATTATACGGCAATATCACAGGAATTATACGGCAATATCATAGGAATTATACACCAGTATTCCGAGAATTATACAGCAATGTCACAGGAATTATACGCTAGTATTCCGAGAATTATACAGCAATGTCACAGGAATTATACGCTAGTATTCCAAGAATTATACGGCAATATCACATGAGTTATACAGCAATATCATAGGAAATATACGCCAGTATTCCGAGAATTATACGGCAATATCACAGGAATTATACTGCAATATCATAGGAATTATACACCAGTATTCCGAGAATTCTACAGCAATGTAACAGGAATTATACGCCAGTATTCCGAGAATTATACGGCAATATCACATGAGTTATACAGCAATATCATAGGAATTATACGCCAGTATTTCGAGAATTATACGGCAATATCACAGGAATTATACACCAGTATCACGGGAATTATATGGCAGTATCACAGGGATTATACGGCAGTATTCCGAGAATTATATGGCAATATCACAGGAATTATACGGCAGTATTCCGAGAATTATACGGCAATATCATGGGAATTTTACAGCAATATCATAGGAATTATACGCCAGTATCACGGGAATTAAATGGCAATATCACTGGAATTATATGGCAATATCACAGGAAATATACGCCAGTATCACGGGAATTATGCAGCAACATCACGGGAATTATACGGCAGTATTACGGAAATTATACGGCAGTAACACTGGATATATGGCAGCAGAGGACACTACCACTGTGACTGGACACTGGACTGATGCTGCACAAGACACTTCCCCTGGTCTAATGCAGGACAACACAGCACCACTGAAAGGGACTTATACAGCAGCCAGCAGCAATGGGAACATATAGCAGCAGAGGACACCAACACTGTGACTGGCTGGACTGATGCAGCATAAGTCACTGACTACACTGGACTGGACAGCACAAGACAGCAC
This sequence comes from Pseudophryne corroboree, assembly GCF_028390025.1. Lineage (NCBI taxonomy): Eukaryota > Metazoa > Chordata > Amphibia > Anura > Myobatrachidae > Pseudophryne > Pseudophryne corroboree. The sequence goes on from NC_086454.1 coordinate 210,412,829, forward strand.
TAGACTCGCCACCCCACTTTCCCGTCCCCACACAGACACTAAGGACGGAGACACATCCTCTCACTATACTCTCTGAGACTGGAGTGAAAATGGCCGCGACGCACGGCTCCTTGTATGGAATCCAAATCCAGCGAGAATCCGACAGTGGTATCGTGACGTTTTGCCTCATTTGGGTTTCTGAGTCAGACGGGAAAACCCGAGCCTGACTTGGATCCGAGCTCGGGACGTGGAGTCCGGTAGGGTTAACCTGACCCGCTCATCCCTAATATATATATATATATATATAATACACTGCTCAAAAAATTAAAGGGAACACTTAAACAACACAATGTAACTCCAATCACACTACTGTGAAATCAAACTGTCCACTTAGGAAGCAACACTGATTGACAATCAATTTCACATGCTGTTGTGCAAATGGAATAGACAACAGGTGGAAATTATAGGCAATTAGCAAGACACCCCCAATAAAGGAGTTGTTCTGCAGGTGGTGACCACAGACCACTTCTCAGCTCCTATGCTTTCTGGCTGATGTTTTGGTCACTTTTGAAAGCTGACGGTGCTTTCACTCTAGTGGTAGCATGAGACAGAGTCTACAACCCACACAAGTGGCTCAGGTAGTGCAGCTTATTCAGGATGGCACATCAATGCGAGCTGTGCCAAGAAGGTTTGCTGTGTCTGTCAGCGTAGTGTCCATAGCATGGAGGCGCTACCAGGAGACAGGCCAGTACATCAGGAGACATGGAGGAGGCCGTAGGAGAGCATTAACCCAGCAGCAGGACCGCTACCTCCGCCTTTGTGCAAGTAGGAACAGGAGGAGCACTGCCAGAGCCCTGCAAAATGACCTCCAGCAAGCCACAAATATGCATGTGTCTACTCAAACGATCAGAAACAGACTTCATGAGGGTGGTATGAGGGCCCGACGTCCACAGGTGGGGGTTGTGCTTACAGCCATTTGGCATTTGCCAGAGAACACCAAGATTGGCAAATTCGCCATTGGCGTCCTGTGCTCTTCACAGATGAAAGCAGGTTCTCACTGAGCACAGTGACAGACGTGACAGAGTCTGGAGACGCCAAGGAGAACGTTCTGCTGCCTGCAACATCCTCCAGCATGACCGGTTTGGCAGTGGGTCAGTAATGGTGTGGGTTGGCATTTCTTTGGGGGGCCGCACAGCCCCCCATGTGCTCGCCAGAGGTAGCCTGACTGCCATTAGGTACCGAGATGAGATCCTCAGACCCCTTGTGAGACCATATGCTGATGCGGTTGGCCCTGGGTTCCTCCTAATGCAAAACAATGCTAGAACTCATGTGGTTGGAGTGTGTCAGCAGTTCCTGCAAGACTAAGGCATTGATGCTATGGGCTGGCCTGCCCATTCCCCAGACCTGAATCCAATTGAGCACATCTGGCACATCATGTCTCGCTCCATCTACCAATGCCACGTTGCACCACAGACTGTCCAGGAGTTGGTGGATGCTTTAGTCCAGGTCTGGGAGGAGATCCCTCAGGAGACCATCCGCCCAGAGGCAGAACTACTGCCAGTGCAACCAATGCGTTGCACTGGGTCTTGCCACTGTCCAGGAGCCCAAAGCATGTAATGAGTCAAACTGACTCATTACATGCCGCTGTGTGCTGTGGGCAACCGCTGCCCGCAGCACACATCCGCCCGGAGAGGAGAGGAGCACAGCGGACACGGGGGGAAGGAGGAGGAGGGAGGTGGAGGAGGGAGCCGCAGCAGCGCTGTTTTATTGGTTGAGGCGCTGCTGCTGCTGTCCCTCTGCTTCACTATAGGCTGTCTTCCGCCGCTGTGAAGCGCATCCCAGCATTCACAGCGGCGGAGAACAGCCTATGGTGAAGGACTGGGACAGCAGCAGCGCCTCCACCAATAACACAGCGCTGATGCGGCTCCCTCCTCCTCCTTCTCTCCTGCCCGGAAATCGTGATCTCTGCCAGAAGCTGCACCGAGGAGCCTGAGCCAGCGAAGTGAGTAAGTATAATTCTTTCTTTCTTTCTTTCTTTCTTTCTTTCTTACTTTCTCTTTCTGGACTGTCTGCCGTAATGTGTAAAATGGGGGATGCTGTCTGCCGTAATGTGTAAAATGGGGGACGCTGTGTGCCGTAATGTGTAAAATGGGGGACGCTGTCTACCGTTATGTGTAAAAAGGGCACGCTGTCTGCCGTTATGTGTAAAAAGGGGGATGCTGTCTGCCGTAATGTGTAAAAAGTTGAATCTGTCCGCGTAAGGTTTAAAAGGGTCTCTACCTGGTGTAGGGGTGCTACTGTGCGGCGTAATTTGAATAATGGAGAATACTGTGCACCGTTTTATGAATTGGTATTATTTTGTGGCCACACCCCTTCCCCGCAAAGCCATGCCCCTATGTATATTTGCACGCGCCGTAGGCGCGCACTGCCCTTATTTTGCATGCAGGGGTGGGGCTCCGATGCCGTTTCATGCACACAGTGCTAAAATGTCTAGTTACGGCACTGTTGCTAGGTATCCATTACTCTGGCCCTCAGCAGGTCCCCCTCACCAGATCCTCTCCAGGGGTGAGGGGGTGGACTTGGATGGGATGAGGGTTGAAGGGCCCAAAGCATTTTGTCGCACCTGGGCCCACCGCTCGCTAGTTCCGCCACTGCATCCACCACCTCATCAGGAGCATGCCCAGGCATTGTAGGGAGGTCATACAGGCACTTGGAGGCCACACACACTACTGAGCCTCATTTTGACTTGTTTTAAGGACATTATATCAAAGTTGGATCAGCCTGTAGTGTGTTTTTCCACTTTAATTTTGAGTGTGACTCCAAATCCAGACCTCCATGGGTTAATAAATTTGATTTCCATTGATAATTTTTGTGTGATTTTGTTGTCAGCACATTCAACTATGTAAATAACAAAGTATTTAATAAGAATATTTCATTCATTCAGATCTAGGATGTGTTATTTTAGTGTTCCTTTTATTTTTTTTGAGCAGTATAAATATATATATATATATATATATATACACACTACCGTTAAAATACCAGATTTTCCTATTTTTTTATTGAACTGTAAGCATTTCTAGTCAAATTAATAACTTGAATGTCAAACAGTAAAATGCTAGAGGTCTCGTGGGGGAAGGGTTGTGGTCTTGCAGCAGACCCCCATGCATCTTATACTAGTTTATCAGGGGCATTTTATACCAACATGTCTGAGGTATCTTATACTAGTGCAGTGGTGGCCAACCCGCGGCTCTCGAGCCACATGCAGCGCTTTCATCCTGAGCATGCGGCTCGATCCGCTCCCGGCCACCGCTGCCCGACACAGAGCCCGGCACATACAGACTTCTAAGGTCTCCTGCCCCTCTGACTTCGGCTGCGGTGTCTATCTTCAATTCGGCACCTCCCCATGAGCCAATCAGAGCTCGTGGTCCGGCAGCTAAGGCTCCTGATTGGCTGCTGGTCCGCGAGCTCTGATTGGCTTACAAGCCGGCGCCGAATTGAAGATAGACACCGCTGCCAGAGTAAGAGGAACAGGAGAGGTGTGTGCAGCGCTCTCCTCCCTTCCCCTCACAGCAGCAGTATGGTGAGCAGCACTTTTGGGAGGGGGGGGGGGGCACTTTGGGGACATGTGTGTCTGAGTAGCACTTTGGGAGGGGGTGGGGGGAGCCACTATGGGGACATGTGTATCTGCACTGGGGGCATAGCTGGCACTGTGGGGGCATATCTGGCACTGTAAGGACATGTTTGTCTGGCACTGGGGGCATATCTGGCACTGTAAGGACATGTGTATCTGGCACTGGGGGCATATGTGGCACTGTAAGAACATGTGTATCTACACTGGGGACATAGCTGGCACTGTGGGGGCATGTGTATCTGGCACTGGGGGCATGTCTGGCACTGTGGGGACATGTGTATCTGGCACTGGGGGCATAGTTGGCACTGTAGGGACGTGTGTATCTGGGACTGGGGGCATAGCTGGCACTGTGAGGACATGTGTATCTGCACTGGGGGCATAGATGGCACTGTGGGGACATGTGTATCTGGCACTGGGGGCATGTCTGGCACTGTGGGGACATGTGTATCTGGCACTGGGGGCATAGTTGGCACTGTAGGGACGTGTGTATCTGGGACTGGGGGCATAGCTGGCACTGTGGGGACATGTGTTTCTGCACTGGGGGCATAGATGGCACTGTAAGGACATGTGTATCTGGCACTGGGGGCATATTTGGCACTGTAAGAACATGTGTATCTGCACTGGGGGCATATTTGGCACTGTAAGAACATGTGTATCTGCACTGGGGGCATAGCTGGCACTGTAAGAACATGTGTATCTGCACTGGGGGCATAGCTGGCACTTTGGGGACATGTGTATCTGGCACTGGGGGCATATCTGGCACTGTGGGGACATGTGTATCTGGCACTGGGGGCATAGCTGGCACTGTGGGGACATGTATCTGCACTAAGGGCATATCTGGCACTGTAAGGACATGTGTATCTGGGACTGGGGGCATAGCTGCCACTGTGGGGACATGTGTATCTGCACTGGGGGCATAGATGGCACTGTAAGGACATGTGTATCTGGCACTGGGGGCATAGCTGGCACTGTGGGGACATGTGTATCTGCAATGGGGGCATATCTGGCAATGTAAGGACATGCGTATCTGGCATTGGGGGGCATAGATGGCACTGGGGGCATAGCTGGCACTGTAAGGACATGCATAGCTGCCACTGTGGGGACATGTGTATCTGCACTGGGGGCATATCTGGCACCTTGGGGGCATATGTATCTGGCACTGAGGGCATAGCTGGCACTGCGGGGACATGCGTATCTGGCACCGGGGGCATAGCTGGCACTGTAAGGACATGCATAGCTGGCACTGTGAGGACATGTGTAACTGCACTGGGGGCATATCTGGCACCGTGGGGGCATGTGTATCTGGCACTGAGTGAATAGCTGGCACTGCAGGGACATGTGTATCTGGCACTGGGGGCATATCTGGCATTGTAAGGACATGTGTATCAGGCACTGGGGGCATATTTGGCTCAGTGGGGCCATGTGTATCTGGCACTGGGGGCATATCTGGCACTGTGGGGGCATGTGTATCTGGCATTGGGGGCATATCTGGCACTGTAAGGACATGTGTATCTGGCACTGGGGGCATAGATGGCACTTTGGGGACATGTGTATCTGCACTGGGGGCATATCTGGCACTGCGGGGACATGCGTATCTGGCACTGGGGGCATAGATGGCACTGGGGGCATAGCTGGCACTGTAAGGACATACATAGCTGGCACTGTGGGGACATGTGTATCTGCCCTGGGGGCATATCTGGCACCATGGGGGCATGTGTATCTGGCACTGAGGGCATAGCTGGCACTGCGGGGACATGTGTATCTGGCACTGGGTGGCATATCTGGCATTGTAAGGACATGTGTATCAGGCACTGGAGGCATATCTGGCTCAGTGGGGCCATGTGTATCTGGCACTGGGGGCATAGCTGGCACTGTGGGGGCGTGTGTATCTGGCTTTGGGGGCATATCTGCCACTGTAAGGACATGTGTATCTGGCACTGGGGGGCATATCTGGCACAGTGGGGCCATGTGTATCTGGCACTAGGGGAATATCTGGCACTGTGAGGGCATGTGTATCTGGCTTTGGGGGCATATCTGGCACTAAGGATGTGTATCTGCACTGGGGGCATATCTGGCACTGTGGGGCATACATGTGGCACTGTGGGGCATACATGTATTTGGCATTGTGGGGCATACATGTATTTGGCACTGTGCAGAATATATGTATTTGGCACTGTGGGGCATGTGTATCTGGTACTGTTGGGGCATGTGTATCTGGCAATGGGGGCATATATTTATCTGGCACTATGTGGACATATGTGTATCTGGCACCGTGGGGGCGTATATGTATCTGGAACTGTGGAAGCACCCATTTTTTGGCATTTTTATATGTATGTGGCACTGTACTGTGGCATTATATGTATGTGGCACTGTACCACATTACTAAAAACGTGGTTACTTATGACACAAGGTCATACTCCTACAAATGCCCTATCGAAAGGTGTGCGCACAAAAATGGGGTGTGGCTTTGTGACAACTAGGCCACGCTCCCATTTTTGTGTGCGCACTGTAGGCGCGCACATGATAGTGGCTCTTGACCTTTACTACGGATCTTTTCTGGCTCTTTGCCACTGACTGATTGGCCACCCCTGTACTAGTGCATCAGAGTAATCTAATACCAGCATATCATGGGCATCTTATACCAGCACATCAGAGGCATCCTATATCAGCAGATCATAAGCATCCTACGGTATACTAGCTTATCAGGCAAATTTTACCTCAGTATCAGGAGCATCTTATACCAGCTTATAAGGGACATACTACACCAGAATATCAGGGGCATCCTATTGCAGCCTATCAGGGGAATCTTATACCAGTGTATCAAGGGTGTTTTATACCTCTGTATTAGGGGCATTTCATGCCAGGGTATCAGGGACATCCTATACCAGTATATCAGGTGCTTCCTATGTTGGAATATGTGGTACGGCAGAGTACTACATGCACCAGTGGATGCCCTGAGACAACAAAAAACCCAGTACTTAACCAGTGGCATGGTTTACTTTGTAGCAATGTGACAGTACAGCAGTACTTACAGTTACAGATGTGTCCTCTTTTATCTGTGCTGGCAGCATAGCAAACGTGTGTGTACATCGCAGCATGCAAATAGCTCTGCATGCCCATGGCCCAGCACGCCATGATGCGGCACCATTCGCACCATGCAATCCTATGGGATCACAGGTGTGAACACACACTGAAGAAGCTTGTCAGTGAAATGGACGTCCGATACTACACGGTCCTCACTATGCACAGTGGGTAACCCTCTCAGCACATGACCGGAGACTAGCAGTCAGAGACTCCAACATCTACCTAATGCGGCTGTTAGCCAACAGGTAACCTTTCCCCTTTCTCCCCTCCCTTTCCTTCTCTTGTTCTGCTATTATCTCTTTCTGGGGACCAAGCATTATATTAACGTTTGTGTACCATACACCTTGGGTAACATGTAACGATCTGAGATTACGTGCTGGTGTAGTCTCACATTATAAATACATTATACTTTACCTTTATCTGTTTTGTTTTCTCTCTTAAAATCTCTGATCTGCAATTACTCTCTGGGGTGCACCACCACATGACCACATGAGAGACCTCTTTTTTATTTTGGAGTGTTTGACCACTCCAACTCCTGGCGCAAATATTTGTAATAAATTAATTAACTATACATCGGCTGCAAACACTGAGGGATCGCTGGCTCCCCCAAACAAGAACACAAAATATAGACAAAATGTGTATTGCGCTTGATGTATACTTATTGATAATTAGAATATCAAAAGGTAGATACACAGGTGTCTGCTTAAATCAAAATTCAACACACATGGAACTTGCTGGTTTAATAAAAATTGAACAAATTTATTAACACACACATTTAAAACCCATACATAAAGGGAAGCTCAGGCACACTATTATATTCAGATTTCTTTGTCACTTTGTATAAGAACTTGAAACAGTGTAGCTTATATGTTGCCACACAGACCTATATGGTCTATTGAATCAATTGGACAGATTGCAACAGTTACTACAGCCTTTAGAAATTGATTAGAGCTCCCGTCCTCTATGCTACTGGCGTCCCAGTGCAGAGGTGATGCTGCTGGTAATAATTACCCGACCTGCGGGAAGATTCAGTCTCGCAGCACAGGAGGTACCGGGGAATCTTCTAAGCGTCCGCCGCCGGCACTATCACGGTGCAGATGTTACTGTCCTGGCAGGCGAGTGCGGATGCTTCAAAGGTATGCTGACCTGGCGTCCCGGTAAAAAAAGCTCCAAGGCTGAATTCAAATTCACCGCTGAATGCGGATACGGCTGGTGGCAATCTGTACGCGTGCAGGCTGAGCAGGGAAGATGACGTCAACGCGTTTCGTCCCGTCACGGTGGGGACTTCCTCAAGACGATAGGTCACATGAGAGACCTCTGTCTGATAACAGTGACTTTCTGTATTTGACTGAATATGTGGATATATTATACAATTTTTGAATCACATATAAAGCCATTGCCTGGGTGTTTAGCTTGTGCACAGCTACTACTCCCCCCCCCCCCTCCCCTTCCTCTCATCTTTTCCCTCTAAAGTTATATTAAAATATTGTGTCTCGGATTATCATTTTTGTGCACCCTCCAGAGAGCACTCAAAATAATACAAATTCAATATGCTGCTTGGCTATATATCTCACTTAAACTGACACATAAGCAAAGTCTAAATGGAGTTACAGATGGATCCGTGTTTATCTTGGCCTTTAATAGGATTAATTGAGCCAGGTCAGTCACAGGTCAGTATACTCTCTACCAATCCTATGTCAGGTGTCCATGTACACAAAAATTCACCAAATTAAAACCATGGATGACCAAAATTTCTAATGAATAGGAGATTATTGATCAACAATGTCATCAAACAATCATATCAGTTGATGAATCAAAAGATGTCTCTTAAATTTACTCTTGGAAACATTGGGATCACATGCAATTTAATATTAACATAGACACCAATGTTGGCCAATTAGCAGGCTACATATGCCAGTTACAGGTCATTCAGTCTTCAAAAATTAATGTATATATTGCCTATAATGTTATAAGCATGATTCAAGATATGTGCTAAAGTTGCATCTGGTATAACTTAGCATGAAGGACAGCTACTAAGTTAATGTGACAGATAGCAAAAGAACTAAGACTAAAGGTTTATGTCCTATGTCATATTTTCCAAAGTATGATATGCCTGATTTCTGATTTACTGTGGTCAGTATGGTATTTGCGGAGAGTGATAAAGTCCTGAAGGTACATGTATCAAGCCCATAGTTCTAATTTCTGTCTGAGCAGAATACAATTATAGTTGCCTTTTCATGGTGTGAAGGGAGTTTCTTAACAATGTCACATATAATTATTACCTGCTGTACGTATTGTGTCCATAGTGTTGCAACATAATAAAAATGTTTCATGGTAAGTCATGGAATTTCTACAAGCTCCTATCATGACTAATTGACACAAAACGGAGGTATTCAGCACTCCCCATCTGCGCTCTCTCTTACCTGTGTCGCACTGGTTCATCTGATGTCCTGCGCTATCTATCGCTGCACTGTGTCTCCATTACCGGCGCTCCCAGGCCGGGCGGCCATTATTGGTCTCCACTGCCCACTCCACGCTGGCAGTTCCCTCCGAACCCAGTCATGGACAATTCTGATCAGCTGACCGCACACAGTCTAATCAGGAATCATTTCACAGTCATGTAATTATCACCAACATTCAGCAGCAAGCCAGGTGTATAAATCCTGCTGTGAGTTCCAAACTCTCCTGTTGGGTTCTAGACAAGTGCAATTTACATCTCTAGCACTCCATGGCTTCTTGAACTAACCTGTATAGCAGTTCAGTTCAGAGACTTGCGGTGAGCTAAATGGCTCAGGAGGCACTGTCTAGCACCAGAGCCAGATTTACACACAAAATATGAGTTATAGCATACATCTGGGCATTGTACACAGGTGCAGCAGTATAAACTCCTGGAAATTTGGTGAGTTTTGATTAAAGATGTGTGGAAAGGATACACAGGTGAGGCACTCCCTTACCTGCCATAGACTTTTTACTCCAGAGTTGTGGCTATAAAAATGATTAGAATAATGCAAAGAAGATATTTCATACATATTCTTTGTATTTTACATATACTTTATACAGTCAAAACTCTGGCACAAACGTAAGTATGACAGGAAAGGCTCTGCCTTACCTGCCTCACCCCACCGCACGTCACTGGTTCAGTTTCATCATTGCCGCACATCCAGATTCACCCGTACAGCCCATCCCAGTGATCCTGAAAGGGCTGCTCAGTTCATCATTGCAGCATTTCCCAATTCAATGATACAGCCTATCCCAGAGTTCCTGAAGGGCTGCTTCTGCAACTCCATTGCAGCATTTTATAATTCGCTGGTACAGCCTATCCCAACATTCCTGAAAAGCTGCTCCTGCATATCCGTTGCAGCATTTCCAGATTCATTGGTTAATCTCATCCCAGTGATAGTGAACCCTCAGTGTTTTGAACTTCCCAGCTATTCTACTACACTGGTAATCCAATAACCCAGTGTTTCAGTTCCCCATATAATGTAGCTGGTACCACATTTCCAACTCTACTCACCTGAAACAGTATCCAGTCAGGTGTTCCTGAATAACCAAACTGCCATGTCAATGAATGAGTAGACTCTATATTAATGCTGCCCAATTCCGACCTAATATCTCAGGCCAAAACCCAGCAGCTCAACCTAGTCCGGATTCACAAACAACCTTAGCCGTGGCAGTGGTGAAAGGATAAGTATAAAGATGTGTGAGATTACCCAGTAGTGACCCGTTCAATAATATATAGAGATGAGCAGGTTCGGTTCGTCGAGATCTGCCCCCCCCCCCCCCAAATTAACGTGTTTTACACGGGTCCGAGGCAGCCTCATATCTTCTCGCCTTGCTCGGTTAACCCGAACGACGCCGAACGTCATCATCCCGCTGTCGGATTCATATTCCATATAAAGAACCGCGTGTCACCGCCATTTTCACTCGTGCATTGGAGATTGAGCGGAGAGGACGAGGCTACGTTCTCTAGCTGAAAAGCTTAATATCTGGAATCAGTGTGCTGCAAATGTCTGTGCTCACTGTGCTGCATTGTGGTGACCACCAGTATATTATACCAGTAGTAGTAGTACAGTAGGCCATTGCTGTATCTTGCAGCTCAATGTCAGACTCAGTTCTAGTATCCTGATCAGCGCTCAATATCTGCTGCATTGTTGTGTGAACGGTATATACTATATAGTAGTACAGTTCAGCATTTTGGTAACCACCAGTATATAGTAGTACAGTACAGTAGGCCATTGCTGTATCTTGCAGCTCCGTGTCTCTTCAAGTATCCATATATGTGCTGCATTGTTGTGAGCAGTATATAGTAGTACAGTGCAGCATTTTGGTGATCACCAGTATATAGTAGTACAGTACAGTAGGCCATTGCTGTATCTTGTAGCTCCATGTCACTTCAAGAATCCATATCTGTGCTGCATTGTTGTGAGCAGTATAAAGAAGTACAGTGCGGCATTTTGGTGACCACCTGTATACATAGTAGTATAGTACAATAGGCGATTGCTGTATCTTGCAGCTCTGTGTGATTTCAAGTATACATATCTGTGCTGCATTGTTGTGAGCAGTATATAGTAGTACAGTGCAGCATTTTGGTGACCACCAATATATATAGTAGTACAGTACAGTAGGCCATTGCTGTATCTTGCAGCTCAGTGTCAGACTCAGTTCTAGTATCCTGATCAGCGCTCAATATCTGCTGCATTGTTGTGTAAACAGTATATAATATATAGTAGTACAGTGCAGCATTTTATTAACCACCAGTATATAGTAGTACAGTACAGTAGGCCATTGCTGTATCTTGCAGCTCCGTGTCTCTTCAAGTATCCATATCTGTGCTGCATTGCTGTGAGCAGTATATAGTAGTACAGTGCAGCATTTTGGTGACCACCAGTTATTTAGTAGTATAGTACAATATTCCATTGCTGTATCTTGCAGCTCCATGTCACTTCAAGTATCCATATCTGTGCTGCATTGTTGTGAGCAGTATAAAGTAGTACAGTGCAGCATTTTGGTGACCACCAGTATATATAGTAGTACAGTACAGTAGGCCATTGCTGTATCTTGCAGCTCTGTGTCTCTTCAAGTATCCATAACTATGCTGCATTGTTGTGAGCAGTATATAGTAGTACAGTGCAGCATTTTGGTGACAACCAGTATATAGTAGTAAAGTACAGTAGGCCATTTCTGTATCTTGCAGCTCCGTGTAACTTCAAGTATCCATATCTGTGCTGCATTGTTGTGAGCAGTATAAAGTAGTACAGTGCAGCATTTTGGTGACCACCAGTATATATAGTAGTACAGTACAGTAGGCCATTGCTGTATCTTGCAGCTCTGTGTCTCTTCAAGTATCCATAACTATGCTGCATTGTTGTGAGCAGTATATAGTAGTACAGTGCTGCATTTTGGTGACCACCAGTATATATTAGTACAGTACAGTACAGTACAGTAGGCCATTGCTGTATCTTGCAGCTCCTTGTCAATTCAAGTATCCATATCTGTGCTGCATTGTTGTGAGCAGTATATAGTAGTACATTGCAGCATTTTGGTGACCACCAGTATATATATATATATATATATATATATATTAATATAGTACAGTAGGCCATTGTGTATCTTGCAGCTCCGTGTCATTTCAATTAACCATATCTGTGCTGCATTGTTGTGAGCAGTATATAGTAGTATAGTGCAGCATATTGGTGACCACCAGTATATAGTAGTATAGTACAGTAGGCCATTGCTGTATCTTGCAGCTCTGTGTCACTTCAAGTATCGATATCTGTGCTGCATTGTTGTGAGCAGTATATTGTAGTACAGTGCAGCATTTTGGTGACCACCAGTATATAGTAGTACAGTACAGTAGGCCAATGCTGTAACTTGCAGCTCCATGTCACTTCAAGTATCCATATCTGTGCTGCATTGTTGTGAGCAGTATATAGTAGTACAGTGCAGCATTTTGGTGACCACCAGTATATAGTAGTACAGTACAGTAAGCCATTGCTGTATCTCGCAGCTCCGAGTCATTTCAAGTATCCATATCTGTGCTGCATTGTTGTGAGCAGTATATAGTAGTACAGACCAGCATTTTGGTGACCACCAGTATATAGTAGTACAGTACAGTAGGCTATTGCTGTATCTTGCAGCTCTGTGTCTCTTCAAGTATCCATATCTGTGCTGCATTGTTGTGAGCAGTTTAAAGTAGTACAGTGCAGCAATTTGGTGACCACCAGTATATATAGAAGTACAGTACAGTAGGCTATTGCTGTATCTTGCAGCTCTGTGTCTCTTCAAGTATCCATATCTGTGCTGCATTGTTGTGAGCAGTATATAGTAGTACAGTGCAGCATTTTGGTGACCACCAGTATATAGTAGTACAGTACAGTACAGAATGCCATTGCTGTATCTTGCAGCTCCGTGTCAATTCAAGTATCTATATCTTTGCTGCATTGTTATGAGCAGTATATAGTAGTACAGTGCAGCATTTTGGTGACCACCAGTATGTATAGTAGTACAGTACAGTAGGCCATTGTTGTATTTTGCAGCTCCGTGTGACTTCAAGTATCCATATCTGTGCTGCATTGTTGTGAGCAGTATTTAGTAGTACAGTGCAGCATTTTGGTGACCACCAGTATATATAGTAGTACAGTACAGTAGGCCATTGCTGTATCTTGCAGCTCCGTGTCAGACTCAGTTCTAGTATTTTGATCAGAGCTCAATATCTGCTGCATTGTTGTGTGACCAGTTTATACTATATAGTAGTACAGGACATCATTTTGGTGACCACCAGTATATAGTAGTACAGAATAGAAGGCCATTGCTGTATCTTGCAGCTCCGTGTCACTTCAAGTATCCATATCTGTTCTGCATTGTTGTGAGCAGTATATAGTAGTACAGTGCAGCATTTTGGTGACCACCAGTATATATAGTAGTACAGTACAGTAGGCCATTGCTGTATCTTGCAGCTCTGTGTCTCTTCAAGTATCCATATCTGTTCTGCATTGTTGTGAGCAGTATATAGCAGTACAGTGCTGCATTTTGGTGACCCCCAGTATATATAGTAGTACAGTACAGTAGGCCATTGCTGTATCTTGCAGCTCCTTCTCACTTCAAGTATCCATATCTGTGCTGCATTGTTGTGAGCAGTATATATTAGTACAGTGCAGTATTTTGGTGACCACCAGTATATAGTAGTACAGTACAGTAGGCCATTGCTGTATCTTGCAGCTCCGTGTCACTTCAAGTATCCATATCTGTGCTGCATTGTTGTGAGTAGCATATAGTAGTACAGTGCAGTATTTTTGTGACCACCAGTATATATTAGTACAGTATAAAAGGCTATTGCTGTATCTTGCAGCTTCGTGTCACTTCACGTATCCATATCTTTGCTGCATTGTTGTGAGCAGTATATAGTAGTACAGTGCAGCATTTTGGTGACCACCAGTATATATAGTAGTATAGTACAATATTCCATTGCTGTATCTTGCAGCTCCATGTCACTTCAAGTATCCATATCTGTGCTGCATTGTTGTGAGCAGTATAATAGTAGTACAGTGCAGCATTTTGGTGACCACCAGTATATAGTAGTACAGTACAGTAGGCCATTGCTGTTTCTTGTGGCTCCGTGTCACTTCAAGTGTCCATACCTGTGCTGCATTGTTGTGAGCAGTTTATAGTAGTACAGGTTGAGTATCCCTTATCCAAAATGCTTGGGACCAGAGGTATTTTGGATATCGGATTTTTCCGTATTTTGGAATAATTGCATACCCAGTGGCAAATGCAGGATTTTGCAAGGGGGGTTTCCGTGGGTGTGTATGTATATGTGCATGTATGTGTAATATATATATATATATATATATATATATACACAGTGGTCGAAGTGGAAATTTTGAAGTGGGGTTATGCAAAAGTCAAGAATGTAATTATTCGGCACGCTCCAGAAAAGGGGCGTGGTCACCCATAGGGGGGGGGTGTCCAGTGTAGTAGAACCCCTTATACTATCTAGTACATGTGCCCCTTTCACCTTATAGCACACGGTACAAGCTGAAATTCACATTATAGCACACGGTACGATCTGAAATTCAAATTATAGCACACAGTACAAGCTGAAACTCACATTGTAGCACACTGAATGAGCCGAAATTCACATTGTAGCACACTTAACAAACCTGAAATTCACATTATAGCACACGGTACGAGCCGAATTCACATTCTAGCACGCTGAATGAGCCGAAATTCACATTGTAGCACACTGAATGAGACGAAATTCACATTATAGCACACGGTACGAGCCGAAACTCACATTGTAGCACACTGAATGAGCCGACATTCACATTGTAGCACACTGAATGAGCCGAAATTCACATTGTAGCACACTAAATGAGCCGAAACTCACATTGTAGCACACTGAATGAGCCGAAATTCACATTGTAGCACACTGAATTAGCCGAAACTCACATTGAAGCACACTGAATGAGCCGAAATTCACATTGTAGCACACTGAATGAACCAAAATTCACATTGTAGCACACTGAATGAGCCGAAACTCACATAGTAGCACACTGAATTAGCCGAAATTCACATTGTAGCACACTGAATGAGCTGAAATTTTGACAGCAGGGACAGCCAGAGTGACGACAGGGAGTGAGAGAGAGAGAGTGACAACAGGGAGAGAGAGAGAGTGACGACAGTGACGACAGAGAGAGAGAGTGACGAAAGTGAGAGAGTGACGACAGGGAGAGAGAGTGATGACAGGGAGAGAGAGTGATGACAGTGACGACAGGGAGAGAGAGTGACGACAGGGAGAGTGACGACAGGGAGAAAGTGACGATAGCGATGACAGGGAGAGAGAGTGACGACACAGAGGGAGAGTGATGACAGTGACGACAGGGAGAGAGAGTGATGACAGGAAGAGAGTGACATTGGAGAGAGAGGGATGAAAGGCAGAGAGAGTGATGACAGGGTGAGAGTGATGACAGGGAGAGAGAGTGACGACAGGGAGAGAGAGTGACGACAGTGACGACAGGGAGAGAGAGTGATGACAGTGACGACAGTGAGAGAGAGTGACGACAGTGACGACAGGGAGAGAGAGTGACGACAGGGAGAGAGAGTGATAACAGGGAGAGAGAGTGACGACAGTGATGACAGGGAGAGGGAGTGATGGCAGGGAGAGAGGTGACAGCAGGGGAACATTACCTAATTTGTTGCTGGTGGCTGGCAGCGGTGAGCGATGGGCTGCTGGTGGCGGCAGGCGGCTGGTGGCTGGCTGCGAGCAGCGTGCGGTGAGCGTCTGGCGGCGGCTGGAGGTGAGCGGCGTGCGGTGGGCACCGGCCGCCGCACAGGGACAGGGAGCACAATGTGTAGCAGGATGGCCACTTCCCTCGCCTCCTGCTGCACTTTCAGTGCATTCCGCCCCACTTCGACCACTATATATATATATATATATATATATATATATACACAGTATATACATATATATATATATATATATATATATAAATATACACATACATACATGTGTGTATATATATATATATATATATATATACACACACAAGCACACATACATACATACATACATACATACATATATACCATATTGAAACATACATACACAAACACACACATATACACAAGTACACATCCATACATACATACATACATACTGTACATACACCAGTGCACAAACACACAGGCATACTGTACATACAAACATACAAATACAGACATAAACACTAGCTGCAAACTTACATGATACACCAGGGCCTGGGAGAGCAGAATTATGGCAGAGTGGGGACGGAGCGGAGGGAGCTGCTGTTCCTGAGCATGCGCAGCCAGCAGCTCCCCTGGCACATTCTGCAAGCAGAGAGCTCCACAGCTCTCTCTTGCTGCTGCAGCTCCGCGATCGCGGTAGCAGCTTTTGCTGAGACGCAGCTGTCTCCGTCTCAAAATAGAAAACTCGGCTCATCAGGGGAGTTTCCGGGTACTCGGAAACCCCCCCTGCGTGCGCCACTGATACCATAATGATATATCATGGTGATGGGACCTAAATATAAGCACAGAATGCATTTATGTCTCATATACACCTTATACACACAGCCTGAAGGTAATTTTAGACAATATTTTTTATAACTCTGTGCATTAAACAAAATGTGTGTACCTTCACACAATTCATTTATGTTTCATATACACCTTATACACACAGCCTAAAGGTCTTTTAATACAATATTTTTAATAACTTTGTGTATTAAACAAAGTTTGTGTACATTGAACGATCAAAAACAAAGGTTTCACTATTTCACTCTCACTCAAAAAAGTCTGTATCTCGGAATATTCCGTATTTCAGAATATTTGGATATGGGATACTCAACCTGTACATGCATCATTTTGGTGACCACCAGTATATAGTAGTACAGTACAGAAGGCCATTGCTGGATCTTGCAGCTCCGTGTCACTTCAAGTATCCATATCAGTGCTGCATTGTTGTGAGCAGTATAAAGTAGTACAGTGCAGCATTTTGGTGACCACCAGTTTATATAGTAGTACAGTACAGTAGGCCATTGCTGTATTTTGCAGCTCCGTGTCACTTCAAGTATCCATATCTGTGCTGCATTATTGTGAGCAGTACATAGTAGTACATTGCAGCATTTTGGTGACCACCAGTATATAGTAGTACAGTACAGTAGGCCATTGCTGTATCTTGAAGCTCCGTGTCACGTCAAGTATCCATATCTGTGCTGCATTGTGAGCAGTATATAGTAGTACAGTGCAGCATTTTGGTGACCACCAGTATATATAGTAGTACAGTACAGTAGGCCATTGCTATATCTTGCAGCTACTTGTCACTTCAAGTATATCCATATCTGTGCTGCATTGTTGTGAGCAGTATATAGTAGTATAGTGCAGCATTTTGGTGACCACCAGTATATATAGTAGTACAGTACAGTAGGCCATTGCTGTATCTTGCAGCTCCTTGTCACTTCAAGTATATCCATATCTGTGCTGCATTGTTGTGAGCAGTATATAGTAGTACATTGCAGCATTTTGGTGACCACCAGTATATATAGTAGTATAGTGCAGTAGGCCATTGTGTATCTTGCAGCTCTGTGTAATTTCAAGTAACCATATCTGTGCTGCATTGTTGTGAGCAGTATTTAGTAGTACATTGCAGCATTTTGGTGACCACCAGTATACAGTAGTACAGTAGTAGGCCTTTGCTGTATCTTGCAGCTCCGTGTCATATCAATTGTCCATATCTGTGCTGCATTGTTGTGAGCAGTATATAATTGTACAGTGCAGCATTTTGGTGACCACCAGTATATATTAGTACAGTACAGTAGGCCATTGCTGTATCTTGCAGCTCCATGTCACTTCAAGTATCTATATATGTGCTGCTTTGTTGTGAGCAGTATATAGTAGTACATTGCAGCATTTTGGTGACCACCAGTATAGAGTAGTACAGTACAGTAGGCCATTGCTGTATCTTGCAGCTCCCTGTCATGTCAATTGTCCATATCTGTGCTGCATTGTTGTGAGCAGTATATAGTAGTACAGTGCAGCATTTTGGTGACCACCAGTATATAGTAGTACAGTACAGTAGGCCATTGCTGTATCTTGCAGCTCCATGTCACTTCAAGTATCTATATATGTGCTGCTTTGTTGTAAACAGTATATAGTAGTACATTGCAGCATTTTGGTGACCACCAGTATATATAGTAGTATAGTACAGTAGGCCATTGTGTATCTTGCAGCTCCGTGTCATTTCAAGTAACCATATCTGTGCTGCATTGTTGTGAGCAGCATATAGTAGTACAGTCCATCATTTTGGTGACCACCAGTATATAGTAGTACAGTACAGTAGACCAATGCTGTATCTTGCAGCTCCGTGTCACTTCAAGTATCCATATCTGTGCTGCATTGTTGTGAGCAGTATATAGTTTTACAGTGCTGTGTTTTGGTGACCACCAGTATATATTGTAGTACAGTACAGTAGCTCATGGCTGTATCTTGCAGCTCCGTGTCATTTCAAGTATCCACATAGGTGCTGCATTGTTGTCAGCAGTATATAGTAGTGCAGTGCAGCATTTTGGTGACCACCAGTATATATAGCAGTACAGTACAGTAGGCTATTGCTGTATCTTGCAGCTCCTTTTCACTTCAAGTATCCATATCTGCTGCATTGTTGTGAGTAGTATATAGTAGTACAGTGCAGCATTTTGGTGACCACCAGTATATAGTAGTACAGTACAGTAGGTCATGGCTGTATCTTGCAGCTCCGTGTCATTTCAAGTATCCATGTATGTGCTGCATTGTTGTCAGCAGTATATAGTAGTACAGTCCAGCATTTTGGTGACCACCAGTATATAGTAGTACAGTACAGTAGATCATTGCTGTATCTTGCAGCTCTGTGTCACTTCAAGTATCCATATCTGTGCTGCATTGTTGTGAGCAGTTTATAGTAGTACAGGTTGAGTATCCCTTATCCAAAATGCTTGAGACCAGAGGTATTTTGGATATCGTATTTTTCCGTATTTTGGAATAATTGCATACCCACTGGCAAATGCAGGATTTTGCAAGGGGGGTTTCCGTGGGTGTGTATGTATATGTGCATGTATGTGTTATATATATATATATATATATATATATATATATACACACAGTGGTCGAAGTGGAAATTTTGAAGTGGGGTTATGCAAAAGTCAAGAACGTAATTATTCGGCACGCTCCAGAAAAGGGGCGTGGTCACCCAAAAGGGGGGGGGTCCAGTGTGGTAGAAGGCTAACCGAGTAAAACCGAGTAAAACCGAATCCGCTCATCACTAAGTAGAACCCCTTATACTATCTAGTACATGTGCCCCTTTCACCTTATAGCACATGGTACAAGCTGAAATTCACATTATAGCACACGGTACAATCTGAAATTCAAATTATAGCACACAGTACAAGCTGAAACTCACATTGTAGCACACTGAATGAGCCGAAATTCACATTGTAGCGCACTTAACAAACCTGAAATTCACATTATAGCACACGGTACGAGCCGAAATTCACATTGTAGCACACTGAATGAGACGAAATTCACATTATAGCACACGGTACGAGCCGAAACTCACATTGTAGCACACTGAATGAGCCGACATTCACATTGTAGCACACTGAATGAACCGAAATTCACATTGTAGCACACTGAATGAGCCGAAACTCACATAGTAGCACACTGAATTAGCCGAAATTCACATTGTAGCACACTGAATGAGCTGAAATTTTGACAGCAGGGACAGCCAGAGTGACGACAGGGAGTGAGAGAAAGAGAGTGACAACAGGGAGAGAGAGAGTGACGACAGTGACGACAGAGAGAGAGAGTGACGACAGTGAGAGAGTGACGATAGTGAGAGAGTGACGACAGTGAGAGAGTGACGACAGGGAGAGAGAGTGATGACAGGGAGAGAGAGTGATGACTGACGACAGGGAGAGAAAGTGACGACAGAGTGAGAGTGACGACAGGGAGAGTGACGACAGGGAGAAAGAGTGACGATAGTGATGACAGGGAGAGAGAGTGACGACACGGAGGGAGAGTGATGACAGTGACGACAGGGAGAGAGAGTGATGACAGGAAGAGAGAGTGACGACAGGGAGAGAGAGTGACGTTGGAGAGAGAGTGACGAAAGGCAGAGAGAGTGATGACAGGGTGAGAGAGTGATGACAGGGAGAGAGAGTGACGCAGGGAAAGAGAGTGATGACAGTGACGACAGGGAGAGAGAGTGATGACAGTGACGACAGGGAGAGAGAGTGACGACAGGGAGGGAAAGTGACGACAGTGACGACAGGGAGAGAGAGTGACGACAGTGACGACAGGGAGAGAGAGTGACGACAGGGAGAGAGAGTGATAACAGGGAGAGAGAGTGACGACAGTGATGACAGGGAGAGGGAGTGATGGCAGGGAGAGAGGTGACAGCAGGGGAACATTATTTGTTGCTGGTGGCTGGCAGCGGTGAGTGATGGGCTGTTGGTGGCAGCGGGCGGCTGGTGGCTGGCTGCGAGCAGCGTGCGGTGAGCGGCTGGCGGCGGCTGGAGGTGAGTGGCGTGCGGTGGGCACCGGCCACCGCACAGGGACAGGGAGCACAATGTGCAGCAGGATGGCCACTTCCCTCGCCTCCTGCTGCACTTTCAGTGCATTTCCGCCCCACTTCGACCACTATATATATATATATATATATGTATAGTATGTAACCCACATATATGGACTGGACTGAATATGTATATATATAGCACTATTTGAAATGCCTGTGAATATATGTATATGCATAAAGATAAATAGTAATAATATTGTAGTGTGTAATATGTATATAATATATAAGAATATATGGGCACTAGTATAGAATGATCTAGAAATATAAGCTCACGAGGGACCTAACTGCCATACCTGAGCTCACGGGAGTTGCACGAGCAGTCCAGGAGGAGGTTAGAAATAGGACTGCCGGAGCTGAGCGAGAGCAGAGGCTGTTCGGTTGGAGCTGTGGTCGGATGTCTGAGGAAAGGAGAGCGTGATTGCCAAGAGAAAGGAGGCGGCTGAGGACCCGGAGTGGACGGACGTGACTGTGTTTGACGGAGATAACTCGGGATCTAAGGAGTGGAGGCGGAGCCGCAAAGCCGCTGCTGTCAGCGGCGGAATAGATATATCAGTGTAAGCCGCCAGTATTAAGGGAGGAGACGCTGGGAGTAGCGAGACAGCGAGACGAGACTCCTGGGAGGAGCAATACTGTTGGACAGCCAAGGTCTCCGTGTTACAGTTGAGCGGCTTAGGTCCTCTGGAGTGGGGAGCGGAGACGGAGCAGCCTCCTGAGCCGGGAGCTACCATACCGCTGCATCCGCTGTACTTGTGAGTACGTACTGTATACGCACCGACCATATAATCAAATACAGGCTAACATCAGTATAGTTAGAGAGCGTGGATAGTGTACAACACTACTACTACCCTACCCGAAGTGCTCGCGACAGCAGGAGGGTATCTGTACGTCAAGCTTCATTTACACAGTACGCGTCTATGAGTGACAACAGTAGGATAACTACACAGCTCAGTTGGAAGATAGGAACACTGTATCTTTTGCAATAGATACTATAGGTACTTTTGGCCACTAAGTATTTCTGCTCAGTAAGAGGCTGGGGGAGTAAGTTGTCAGCAGTTGAACTGTATAGCTGCCGTCTGCCATTCTCTACTGCATCTGATCCAACAACTCATGTAACCCCTGCTATAGTTATTAAATTGAGATGGATCAAGAGAATATATATTTATAGTAAGAGCAAGAGTGGATACAAAATACTACCTATTGACTCAGAGTAATGGTAACAGATAGTAACAGTTACCGTATAACTACATGCTTCCTATCTTATGAATAAAAGGAAATGCAATTGCTTATGCTGAATTGAATACTAAGGGAACCCAGTGAACATTGAATCTACAAGATATATATGTATATACATACTATATTCTCAGACACATCTGGAATTAATTTGACTCTCTTTAGTAGTTACTTAACTAAGGGCCCCAACGTATCTACACTGCAATTATAAGAGTTGCTCGAGTTACTGGTAACTTATTCATAGAATACCCGGGTATTCAGGTATAAGCCTCTATTACACAAGATGTACATTTTTTGGTCTATTGATAATTACACTTTTTGTATTGCATGCAGATGTTTTTGTATATGGAATAGCGAAAACTGTATGTCTATATAATTTTACCTTATATTGATTGTATGGATGTAGGTATTAATAAAGCCCTTATTGTGTTGAACCTATATGACAGAAACATACAATTATACTTACCGTCGATGGGTTCGGCAGGACGTGAATGACCTGGAAAAGAAGAGGAAGGTATTTACTTTATAATTATAACTTATTATACTGCCTTAACAAACACAATATCACTCCCTGCTCACAACAGTTTCCTTCTGAAAGGCTAAGAAAGGCTAGGGAGGTTTTGGGCTTACCTGAGCAAGCCCAAAATTATAATAGCTCAGGTGGAGGCACATCATACTAATAATACTAACCATCTGGTGTTAGCGGATACTGACACAGATAAAGGGGTGGTTACAAGTACATATATATATATATATATATATATATATAAATATACACATACATACATGTGTGTGTGTATATATATATATATATATATATACACACGCACACACATACATACATACATACATACATACATATATACCACATTCAAACATACATACACAAACACACACATATACACAAGTACACATCCATACATACATACATACATACTGTACATACACCAGTGCACAAACACACAGGCATACTGTACATACAAACATACAAATACAGACATGAACACTAGCTGCAAACTTACATGATGAACAAGGGCCTGGGAGAGCAGAATGACGGCAGAGTGGGGACGGAGCTGAGGGAGCTGCTGTTGCTGAGCATGCGCAGCCAGCAGCTCCCCTGGCACATTCTGCAAGCAGAGAGCTCCACAGCTCTCTCTTGCTGCTGCAGCTCAGCGATCGCGGTAGCGGTTTTTGCTGAGACGGAGACACAGCTGTCTCCGTCTCAAAATAGAAAACTCGGCTCATCAGGGGGGGTTTCCGGGTACTCGGAAACCCCCCCTGCGTGCGCCACTGATACCATAATGAGATATCATGGTGATGGGACCTAAATATAAGCACAGAATGCATTTATGTCTCATATACACCTTATACACACAGCCTGAAGGTAATTTTAGACAATATTTTTTATAAATTTGTGCATTAAACAAAATGTGTGTACCTGCACACAATTCATTTATGTTTCATATACACCTTATACACACAGCCTAAAGGTCATTTAATACAATATTTTTAATAACTTTGTGTATTAAACAAAGTTTGTGTACATTGAACGATCAAAAACAAAGGTTTCACTATTTCACTCTCACTCAAAAAAGTCTGTATCTCGGAATATTCCGTATTTCAGAATATTTGGATATGGGATACTCAACCTGTACATGCATCATTTTGGTGACCACCAGTATATAGTAGTACAGTACAGAAGGCCATTGCTGGATCTTGCAGCTCCGTGTTACTTCAAGTATCCATATCTGTGCTGCATTGTTGTAAGCAGTATAAAGTATTACAGTGCAGCATTTTGGTGACCACCAGTATATATAGTAGTACAGTACAGTAGGCCATTGCTGTATTTTGCAGCTTCGTGTCATTTCAAGTATCCATATCTGTGCTGCATTGTTGTGAGCAGTATATAGTAGTACATTGCAGCATTTTGGTGACCACCAGTATATCGTAGTACAGTACAGTAGGCCATTGCTGTATCTTGAAGCTCCGTGTCACGTCAAGTATCCATATCTGTGCTGCATTGTGAGCAGTATATAGTAGTACAGTGCAGCATTTTGGTGATCATCAGTATATATAGTAGTACAGTACAGCAGGCCATTGCTATATCTTGCAGCTACTTGTCACTTAAAGTATCCATATCAGTGCTGCATTGTTGTGAGCAGTATATAGTAGTACAGTGCAGTATTTTGGTGACCACCAGTATATATAGTAGTACAGTACAGTAGGCCATGGCTGTATCTTGCAGCTCCGTGTCATTTCAAGTATCCATATCTGTGCTGCTTTGTTGTGAGCAGTATATAGTAGTACAGTGCAGCATTTTGGTGACCACCAGTATATATAGTCATACAGTACAGTAGGCCATTGCTGTATCTTGCAGCTCCTTGTCACTTCAAGTATCCATATCTTTGCTGCATTGTTGTGAGCAGTATATAGTAGTACATTGCAGCATTTTGGTGACCACCAGTGTATATAATAGTATAGTACAGTAGGCCATTGTGTATCTTGCAGTTCCGTGTCATTTCAATTAAACATATCTATGCTGCATTGTTGTGAGCAGTATATAGTAGTACAGTGCAGCATATTGGTGACCACCAGTATATAGTAGTACAGTACAGTAGGCTATTGCTGTATCTTGCAGCTCTGTGTCATTTCAAGTATCCATATCTGTGCTGCATTGCTGTGAGCAGTATATAGTAGTACAGTCTATAATTTTGGTGACCCCCTGCATTTATAGTAGTATAGAACACAAAAAGAAAACCAATAATAGCAGCGCTGAATTCAATTAATACTAAAAATTAAAAAATGAGATGTATTGAATGAAAACAGATTAAAAAATGTATTAATCATTCTGATTAATAACCAATTAAAAGTAGTATAGAACAGTAGGCCATTGCTGTATCTTGCAGCTCTGTGTCATTTCAAGTATACATATCTGTGCTGCATTGTTGTGAGCAGTATATAGTAGTACAGTGCCGCATTTTGGTTACCACCAGTATATATATTAATATAGTACAGTAGGCCATTGTGTATCTTGCAGCTCTGTGTCATTTCAAGTAAACATATCTATGCTGCATTGTTGTGAGCAGTATACAGTAGTACAGTGCAGCATATTGGTGACCACAGTACAGTACTGTAGGCCATTGCTGTATCTTGCAGATCAGTGTCACTTCAAATATCCATATCTGTGCTGCATTGTTGTGTGCAGCATATAGTAGTACAGTCCAGCATTTTGGTGACCACCAGTATATATTAGTACAGTACAGTAGGCAAATGCTGTATCTTGCAGCTCCATGTCACTTCAAGTATCCATATCTGTGCTGCATTGTTGTGAGCAGTATATAGTAGTACAGTGCAGCATTTTGGTGACCACCAGTATATAGTAGTACAGTACAGTAAGCCATTGCTGTATCTTGCAGCTCCGTGTCATTTCAAGTATCCATATCTGTGCTGCATTGTTGTGAGCAGTATATAGTAGTACAGACCAGCATTTTGGTGACCACCAGTATAAAGCAGTACAGTACAGTAGGCCATTGCTGTATCTTGCAGCTCCTTCTCACTTCAAGTATCCATATCTGTGCTGCATTGTTGTGAGCAGTATATAGTAGTACAATGCAGCAATTTGGTGACCACCAATATATATTGTACTACAGCACAGTAGGCCATTGCTGTATCTAGCAGCTACTTGTCACTGCAAGTATCCATATCTGTGCTGCATTGTTGTGAGAAGTATACAGTAGTACAGTGCAGCATTTTGGTGACCACCAGTATATAAAATTACAGTACAGTAGGCTATTGCTGTATCTTGCAGCTCCGTGTCTCTTAAAGAATGCATATCTGTGCTGCATTGTTGTGAGCAGTATATAGCAGTACAGTGCAGCATTTTGGTGAACACCAGTATATAGTAGTACAGTACAGTAGGCTATTGCTGTATCTTGCTGCTCCGTTTCAGACTCAGTCCTAGTATTTTGATCAAAGCTCAATATCTGCTGCATTGTTGTGTGACCAGTTTATACTATATAGTAGTACAGGACATCATTTTGGAGACCACCAGTATATAGTAGTACAGAACAGAAGGCCATTGCTGTTTCTTGCAGCTCCGTGTCTCTTCAAGTATTCATATCTGTGCTGCATTGTTGTGAGCAGTATATAGTAGTACAGTGCAGCATTTTGGTGACCTCCATTATATAGTAGTACAGTACAGTAGGCCGTTTCTGTATCCTGCAGCTCCGTGTCAATTCAAGTATCCATATCTTTGCTGCATTGTTGTGAGCAGTATATAGTAGTACATTGCAGCATTTTGGTGACCACCAGTGTATATAATAATATAGTACAGTAGGCCATTGTGTATCTTGCAGCTCCGTGTCATTTCAAGTATCCATATCTGTGCTGCATTGTTGTGAGCAGCATATAGTAGTACAGTCCATCATTTTGGTGACCACCAGTATATAGTAGTACAGTACAGTAGACCATTGCTGTATCTTGCAGCTCCGTGTTACTTCAAGTATCCATATCAGTGCTGCATTGTTGTGAGCAGTATTTAGTAGTACAGTGCAGTATTTTGGTGACCACCAGTATATATAGTAGTACAGTACAGTAGGCCATGGCTGTATCTTGTAGCTCCGTGTCATTTCAAGTATCCATATCTGTGCTGCATTGTTGTCAGCAGTATATAGTAGTACAGTGCAGCATTTTGGTGACCACCAGTATATATAGTAGTACAGTACAGTAGGCCATTGCTGTATCTTGCAGCTCTGTGTCATTTCAAGTATCCATATCTGTGCTGCATTGCTGTGAGCAGTATATAGTAGTACAGTCTAGCATTTTGGTGACCACCAGTATATATAGAAGTATAGTACAGTATTCCATTGCTGTGTCTTGCAGCTCCATGTCTCTTCAAGTATCCATATCTGTGCTGCATTTTTGTGAGCAGTATATAGTAGTATAGTTCAGCATTTTGGTGACCACCAGTATATAGTAGTACAGTACACTAGGCCATTGCTGTATCTTGCAGCTCTATGTCACTTCAAGTATCCATATCTGTGCTGCATTGTTGTGAGCAGTATAAAGAAGTACAGTTAAGCATTTAGTAAACCACCAGTATTTATAGTAGTACAGTACAGTAGGCCATTGCTGTATCTTGCATCTCCTTGTCACTTCAAGTATCCATATCTGTGCTGCATTGTTGTGAGCAGTATATAGAAGTACATTGCAGCATTTTGGTGACTACCAGTATATATATTAATATAGTACAGTAGGCCATTGTGTATCTTGCAGTTCCATGTCATTTCAATTAAACATATCTATGCTGCATTGTTGTGAGCAGTATATAGTAGTACAGTGCAGCATATTGGTGACCACCAGTATATAGTAGTACAGTACAGTAGGCTATTGCTGTATCTTGCAGCTCTGTGTCATTTCAAGTATCCATATCTGTGCTGCATTGCTGTGAGCAGTATATGGTAGTACAGTCTATAATTTTGGTGACCACCTGCATTTATAGTAGTATAGAACACAAAAAGAAAACCAATAATAGCAGCGCTGAATTCAATTAATACTAAAAATTAAAAAATTAGATGGATTGAATGAAAACAGATTAAAAAATGTATTAATAACTCTGATTAATAACCAATTAAAAGTAGTATAGAACAGTAGGCAAATGCTGTATCTTGCAGCTCCATGTCACTTCAAGTATACATATCTGTGCTGCATTGTTGTGAGCAGTATATAGTAGTACAGTGCAGCATTTTGGTGACCACCAGTATATAGTAGTACAGTACAGTAAGCCATTGCTGTATCTTGCAGCTCTGTGTCATTTCAAGTATCCATATCTGTGCTGCATTGTTGTGAGCAGTATATAGTAGTACAGACCAGCATTTTGGTGACCACCAGTATAAAGCAGTACAGTACAGTAGGCCATTGCTGTATCTTGCAGCTTCGTGTCACTTCAAGTATCCATATCTGTGCTGCATTGTTGTGAGCAGTATATAGTAGTACAATGCAGCAATTTGGTGACCACCAATATATATTGTACTACAGCACAGTAGGCCATTGCTGTATCTAGCAGCTACTTGTCACTGCAAGTATCCATATCTGTGCTGCATTGTTGTGAGAAGTATATAGTAGTACAGTGCAGCATTTTGGTGACCACCAGTATATAAAATTACAGTACAGTAGGCTATTGCTGTATCTTGCAGCTCCGTGTCTCTTAAAGAATGCATATCTGTGCTGCATTGTTGTGAGCAGTATATAGCAGTACAGTGCAGCATTTTGGTGAACACCAGTATATAGTAGTACAGTACAGTAGGCCATTGCTGTATCTTGCAGCTCCGTGTCAGACTCAGTCCTAGTATTTTGATCAAAGCTCAATATCAGCTGCATTGTTGTGTGACCAGTTTATACTATATAGTAGTACAGTGCAGCATTTTTCATTACCACCAGTATATAGTAGTACAGAACAGAAGGCCATTGCTGTTTCTTGCAGCTCCGTGTCTCTTCAAGTATTCATATCTGTGCTGCATTGTTGTGAGCAGTATATAGTAGTACAGTGCAGCATTTTGGTGACCTCCATTATATAGTAGTACAGTACAGTAGGCCGTTTCTGTATCCTGCAGCTCCTTGTCAATTCAAGTATCCATATCTTTGCTGCATTGTTGTGAGCAGTATATAGTAGTACATTGCAGCATTTTGGTGACCACCAGTGTATATAATAGTATAGTACAGTAGGCCATTGTGTATCTTGCAGCTCCGTGTCATTTCAAGTATCCATATCTGTGCTGCATTGTTGTGAGCAGTATTTAGTAGTACAGTGCAGTATTTTGGTGACCACCAGTATATATAGTAGTACAGTACAGTAGGCCATGGCTGTATCTTGTAGCTCAGTGTCATTTCAAGTATCCATATCTGTGCTGCATTGTTGTCAGCAGTATATAGTAGTACAGTCCATCATTTTGGTGACCACCAGTATATAGTAGTACAGTACAGTAGACCATTGCTGTATCTTGCAGCTCCGTGTTACTTCAAGTATCCATATCAGTGCTGCATTGTTGTGAGCAGTATTTAGTAGTACAGTGCAGTATTTTGGTGACCACCAGTATATATAGTAGTACAGTACAGTAGGCCATGGCTGTATCTTGTAGCTCCGTGTCATTTCAAGCATCCATATCTGTGCTGCATTGTTGTCAGCAGTATATAGTAGTACAGTGCAGCATTTTGGTGACCACCAGTATATATAGTAGTACAGTACAGTAGGCCATTGCTGTATCTTGCAGCTCTGTGTCATTTCAAGTATCCATATCTGTGCTGCATTGCTGTGAGCAGTATATAGTAGTACAGTCTAGCATTTTGGTGACCACCAGTATATATAGAAGTATAGTACAGTATTCCATTGCTGTGTCTTGCAGCTCCATGTCTCTTCAAGTATCCATATCTGTGCTGCATTTTTGTGAGCAGTATATAGTAGTATAGTTCAGCATTTTGGTGACCACCAGTATATAGTAGTACAGTACACTAGGCCATTGCTGTATCTTGCAGCTCTATGTCACTTCAAGTATCCATATCTGTGCTGCATTGTTGTGAGCAGTATAAAGAAGTACAGTTCAGCATTTAGTAAACCACCAGTATTTATAGTAGTACAGTACAGTAGGCCATTGCTGAATCTTGCATCTCCTTGTCACTTCAAGTATCCATATCTGTGCTGCATTGTTGTGAGCAGTATATAGAAGTACATTGCAGCATTTTGGTGACTACCAGTATATATATATTAATATAGTACAGTAGGCCATTGTGTATCTTGCAGTTCCGTGTCATTTCAATTAAACATATCTATGCTGCATTGTTGTGAGCAGTATATAGTAGTACAGTGCAGCATATTGGTGACCACCAGTATATAGTAGTACAGTACAGTAGGCTATTGCTGTATCTTGCAGCTCTGTGTCATTTCAAGTATCCATATCTGTGCTGCATTGCTGTGAGCAGTATAAAGTAGTACAGTCTATAATTTTGGTGACCACCTGCATTTATAGTAGTATAGAACACAAAAAGAAAACCAATAATAGCAGCGCTGAATTCAATTAATACTAAAAATTAAAAAATGAGATGGATTGAATGAAAACAGATTAAAAAAATTATTAATAACTCTGATTAATAACCAATTAAAAGTAGTATAGAACAGTAGGCCATTGCTGTATCTTGCAGCTCTGTGTCATTTCAAGTATACATATCTGTGCTGCATTGTTGTGAGCAGTATATAGTAGTACAGTGCAGCATTTTGGTTACCACCAGTATATATATTAATATAGTACAGTAGGCCATTGTGTATCTTGCAGCTCCGTGTCATTTCAAGTAAACATATCTATGCTGCATTGTTGTGAGCAGTATACAGTAGTACAGTGCAGCATATTGGTGACCACCAGTATATAGTAGTACAGTACTGTAGGCCATTGCTGTATCTTGCAGCTAAGTGTCACTTCAAGTATCCATATCTGTGCTGCATTGTTGTGAGCAGTATATAGTAGTACAGTGCAGCATTTTGGTGACCACCAGTATATAGTAGTACAGTACAGTAAGCCATTGCTGTATCTTGCAGCTCAGTGTCATTTCAAGTATCCATATCTGTGCTGCATTGTTGTGAGCAGTATATAGTAGTACAGACCAGCATTTTGGTGACCACCAGTATAAAGCAGTACAGTACAGTAGGCCATTGCTGTATCTTGCAGCTTCGTGTCACTTCAAGTATCCATATCTGTGCTGCATTGTTGTGAGCAGTATATAGTAGTACAATGCAGCAATTTGGTGACCACCAATATATATTGTACTACAGCACAGAAGGCCATTGCTGTATCTAGCAGCTACTTGTCACTGCAAGTATCCATATCTGTGCTGCATTGTTGTGAGAAGTATATAGTAGTACAGTGCAGCATTTTGGTGACCACCAGTATATAAAATTACAGTACAGTAGGCTATTGCTGTATCTTGCAGCTCCGTGTCTCTCAAAGAATGCATATCTGTGCTGCATTGTTGTGAGCAGTATATAGCAGTACAGTGCAGCATTTTGGTGAACACCAGTATATAGTAGTACAGTACAGTAGGCCATTGCTGTATCTTGCAGCTCCGTGTCAGACTCAGTCCTAGTATTTTGATCAAAGCTCAATATCTGCTGCATTGTTGTGTGACCAGTTTATACTATATAGTAGTACAGGACATCATTTTGGAGACCACCAGTATATAGTAGTACAGAACAGAAGGCCATTGCTGTTTCTTGCAGCTCTGTGTCTCTTCAAGTATTCATATCTGTGCTGCATTGTTGTGAGCAGTATATAGTAGTACAGTGCAGCATTTTGGTGACCTCCATTATATAGTAGTACAGTACAGTAGGCCGTTTCTGTATCCTGCAGCTCCGTGTCAATTCAAGTATCCATATCTTTGCTGCATTGTTGTGAGCAGTATATAGTAGTACAGTGCAGCATTTTGGTGACCACCAGTGTATATAGTAGTACAGTACAGTAGGCCATTGCTGTATCTTGCAGCTCCGTGTCATTTCAAGTATCCATATCTGTGCTGCATTGTTGTGAGCAGTATTTAGTAGTACAGTCCAGCTTTTTGGTGACCACCAGTATATATAGTAGTACAGTACAGTAGGCCATTGCTGTATCTTGCAGCTCCTTCTCACTTCAAGTATCCATATCTGTGCTGCATTGTTGTGAGCAGTATATATTAGTACAGTGCAGCATTTCGGTGACCACCAGTATATATAGTAGTATAGGGGGTAATTTCAAGTTGATCGCAGCAGGAATTTAGCTAGCAATTGGGCAAAACCATGTGCACTGCAGGGGAGGCAGATTTAACATGTGCAGATAGAGTTAGATTTGGTTGTGTTATTTTATTTCTGTGCAGGGTAAATACTGGCTGCTTTATTTTTACACTGCAAATTAGATTGCAGATTGAACACACCACACCCAAATCTAACTCTCTCTGCACATGTTAAATCTGCCTCCCCTGCAGTGCACAAGGTTTTGACCAATTGCTAACTAAATTCCTGCTGCGATCAACTTGGAATTACCCCCATAGTACAGTAAGCCATTGTATATCTTGCAGCTCTGTGTCATTTCAAGTATCCATATATTTGCTGAATTGTTTGGAGCAGTATATAGTAGTACAGTGCAGCATTTTGGTGATCAGCAGTATATAGTAGTACAGTACAGTAGGCCATTGCTGTATCTTGCAGCTCCATGTCACTTCATGTATCCATATCTGTGCTGCATTGTTGTGAGCAGTATATAGTAGTACAGTGCAGTATTCTGGTGACCACCACTATATACTAGTAAAGTACAGTAGGCCATTGCTGTATCTTGCACCTCCATGTCACTTCAAGTATCCATTTATTTGCTGAATTGTTTGGAATCGTATATAGTATTACAGTGCAGCATTTTGGTAACCACCAGTATATAGTAGTACAGTACAGTAGGCCATTGCTGTATTTTGCAGCTCTGTGTCATTTCAAGTATACATATCTGTGCTGCATTGTTGTGAGCAGTATATAGTAGTACAGTGCAGCATTTTGGTTACCACCAGTATATATATTAATATAGTACAGTAGGCCATTGTGTATCTTGCAGCTCCGTGTCATTTCAAGTAAACATATCTATGCTGCATTGTTGTGAGCAGTATACAGTAGTACAGTGCAGCATATTGGTGACCACCAGTATATAGTAGTACAGTACTGTAGGCCATTGCTGTATCTTGCAGCTAAGTGTCACTTCAAGTATCCATATCTGTGCTGCATTGTTGTGAGCAGTATATAGTAGTACAGTGCAGCATTTTGGTGACCACCAGTATATAGTAGTACAGTACAGTAAGCCATTGCTGTATCTTGCAGCTCAGTGTCATTTCAAGTATCCATATCTGTGCTGCATTGTTGTGAGCAGTATATAGTAGTACAGACCAGCATTTTGGTGACCACCAGTATAAAGCAGTACAGTACAGTAGGCCATTGCTGTATCTTGCAGCTTCGTGTCACTTCCAGTATCCATATCTGTGCTGCATTGTTGTGAGCAGTATATAGTAGTACAATGCAGCAATTTGGTGACCACCAATATATATTGTACTACAGCACAGTAGGCCATTGCTGTATCTAGCAGTTACTTGTCACTGCAAGTATCCATATCTGTGCTGCATTGTTGTGAGAAGTATATAGTAGTACAGTGCAGCATTTTGGTGACCACCAGTATATAAAATTACAGTACAGTAGGCTATTGCTGTATCTTGCAGCTCCGTGTCTCTTAAAGAATGCATATCTGTGCTGCATTGTTGTGAGCAGTATATAGCAGTACAGTGCAGCATTTTGGTGAACACCAGTATATAGTAGTACAGTACAGTAGGCCATTGCTGTATCTTGCAGCTCCGTGTCAGACTCAGTCCTAGTATTTTGATCAAAGTTCAATATCTGCTGCATTGTTGTGTGACCAGTTTATACTATATAGTAGTACAGGACATCATTTTGGAGACCACCAGTATATAGTAGTACAGAACAGAAGGCCATTGCTGTTTCTTGCAGCTCCGTGTCTCTTCAAGTATTCATATCTGTGCTGCATTGTTGTGAGCAGTATATAGTAGTACAGTGCAGCATTTTGGTGACCTCCATTATATAGTAGTACAGTACAGTAGGCCGTTTCTGTATCCTGCAGCTCCGTGTCAATTCAAGTATCCATATCTTTGCTGCATTGTTGTGAGCAGTATATAGTAGTACAGTGCAGCATTTTGGTGACCACCAGTGTATATAGTAGTACAGTACAGTAGGCCATTGCTGTATCTTGCAGCTCCGTGTCATTTCAAGTATCCATATCTGTGCTGCATTGTTGTGAGCAGTATTTAGTAGTACAGTCCAGCTTTTTGGTGACCACCAGTATATATAGTAGTACAGTACAGTAGGCCATTGCTGTATCTTGCAGCTCCTTCTCACTTCAAGTATCCATATCTGTGCTGCATTGTTGTGAGCAGTATATATTAGTACAGTGCAGCATTTCGGTGACCACCAGTATATATAGTAGTATAGGGGGTAATTTCAAGTTGATCGCAGCAGGAATTTAGTTAGCAATTGGGCAAAACCATGTGCACTGCAGGGGAGGCAGATTTAACATGTGCAGATAGAGTTAGATTTGGTTGTGTTATTTTATTTCTGTGCAGGGTAAATACTGGCTGCTTTATTTTTACACTGCAAATTAGATTGCAGATTGAACACACCACACCCAAATCTAACTCTCTCTGCACATGTTAAATCTGCCTCCCCTGCAGTGCACAAGGTTTTGACCAATTGCTAACTAAATTCCTGCTGCGATCAACTTGGAAATACCCCCATAGTACAGTAAGCCATTGTATATCTTGTAGCTCTGTGTCATTTCAAGTATCCATATATTTGCTGAATTGTTTGGAGCAGTATATAGTAGTACAGTGCAGCATTTTGGTGATCAGCAGTATATAGTAGTACAGTACAGTAGGCCATTGCTGTATCTTGCAGCTCCATGTCACTTCATGTATCCATATCTGTGCTGCATTGTTGTGAGCAGTATATAGTAGTACAGTGCAGTATTCTGGTGACCACCACTATATACTAGTAAAGTACAGTAGGCCATTGCTGTATCTTGCACCTCCATGTCACTTCAAGTATCCATTTATTTGCTGAATTGTTTGGAATCGTATATAGTATTACAGTGCAGCATTTTGGTAACCACCAGTATATAGTAGTACAGTACAGTAGGCCATTGCTGTATCTTGCAGCTATGTGTCATATCAAGTATCCATATCTGTGCTGCATTGTTGTGAGCATTATATAGTAATACAGTCAAGCATTAAGGTAACAACCAGTATATAGTAGTACAGTACAGTAGACCATTGCTGTATCTTGCAGCTCCATGTCTATACAAGTGTCCTGAACTGTGCTGCATTGTTGTGAGCAGTATATAGTAGTACAGAGCAGCATTTAGTGACCACCAGTATATAGTAGTATAGTACAGTAGGCTATTGCTGTATTTCCAGCTCTGTGTCACTTCAAGTGTCCATATCTGTGCAGAATTGTTTGGAGAAGTATATAGTAGTACAGTGCAGCATTTTGGTGACCATCAGTATATAGTACTACAGTACAGTAGGCATTGCTGTATCTTGCAGCTCAGTGTCATTTCAAGTCTCCATATCTGTGCTGCATTGTTGTGAGCATTTTATAGTAGTACAGTCCAGCATTAAGGTAATCACCAGTATAAAGAAGTACGGTACAGTAGGCCATTGCTGTATCTTGCAGCTCTATGTGTCTTCAAGTATTCATAACTGTGCTGCATTATTGTGAGCAGTATATAGTAATACAGAGCAGCATTTTAGTGACCACCAGAATATAGTAGTATTGTACAGTAGGCCATTGCTGTATCTTGCAGCTCCGTGTCACTTCAAGTATCCATATCTGTGCTGCATTGTTGTGATAAATATATAGTAGTATAGTGCAGCATTTTGGCGACCACCAGTATATATAGTAGTACAGTACAGTAGGCCATAGCTGTATCTTGCAGCTCCGTGTCATTTCAAGTATCCATATATGTGCTTCATTGTTGTGAGCAGTATATAGTAGTACATTGCAGCATTTTGGTGACCACCAGTGTATATAGTAGTATATTACAGTAGGCCATTGTGTATCTTGCAGCTCTGTGTCATTTCAAGTAACCATATCTGTGCTGCATTGTTGTGAGCAGTATATAGTAGTATAGTGCAGCATATTGGTGACCACCAGTATATAGTAGTACAGTACAGTATGCCATTGCTGTGTCTTGCAGCTCCGTGTCACTTCAAGTATCCATATCTGTGCTGCATTGTTGTGAGCAGCATATAGTAGTACTGTCCAGAATTTTGGTGACCACCAGTATATAGTAGTACAGTACAGTAGGCCATTGCTGTATCTTGCAGCTCCATGTCACTTCATGTATCCATATCTGTGCTGCATTGTTTTGAGCAGTATATAGTAGTACAGTGCAGCATTTTGGTGACCACCAGTATATATAGAAGTATAGTACAGTAGGCCATTGCTGAATCTTGCAGCTCCATGTCACTTAGTATCCATATCTGTGCTGCATTGTTGTGATAAATATATAGTAGTACAGTGCAGCATTTTGGTTACCACCAGTATATAGTAGTACAGTACATTAGGCCATTGCTTTATCTTGCAGCTCCGTGTCACTTCAAGTATCCATATCTGTGCTGCATTGTTGTGAGCAGTATAAAGTAGTACATTACATTATTTTGGTGACCACCAGTATATATAGTAGTATAGTACAGTAGGCCATTGCTGTATCTTGCATCTCCGTGTCATTTCAAGTATCCATATCAGTGCTGCATTGTTGTGAGCAGTATATAGTAGTACATTGCAGTATTTTGGTGACCACCAGTATATATAGTACAGTAGGCCATGGCTGTATCTTGCAGCTCCGTGTCATTTCAAGTATCCATATCTGTGCTGCATTGTTGTGAGCAGTATATAGTAGTACATTGCAGCATTTTGGTGACCACCAGTATATATAGCAGTATAGTGCAGTAGGCCATTGTGTATCTTGCAGCTCTGTGTCATTTCAAGTAACTATATCTGTGCTGCATTGTTGTGAGCAGTATATAGTAGTACATTGCAGCATTTTGGTGACCACCAGTATATAGTAGTACAGTACAGTAGACCATTGCT
This sequence comes from Pseudophryne corroboree, assembly GCF_028390025.1. NCBI lineage: Eukaryota > Metazoa > Chordata > Amphibia > Anura > Myobatrachidae > Pseudophryne > Pseudophryne corroboree. The sequence goes on from NC_086454.1 coordinate 210,449,579, forward strand.
GTATCTTGCAGCTCCATGTCTCTTCAAGTGTCCTGAATTGTGCTGCATTGTTGTGAGCAGTATATAGTAGTACAGAGCAGCATTTTAGTGACCACCAGTATATAGTAGTACAGTACAGTAGGCTATTGCTGTATTTTACAGCTCCGTGTCACTTCAAGTATCCATATCTGTGCTGAATTGTTTGGAGAAGTATATAGTAGTACAGTGCAGCATTTTGGTGACCACCAGTATATAGTAGTACAGTACAGTAGGCCATTGCTGTATCTTGCAGTGCAGTGTCATTTCAAGTATCCATATCTGTGCTGCATTGTTGTGAGCATTATATAGAAGTACAGTCCAGCATTAAGGTAACCACCAATATATAGTAGTACAGTACAGTAGGCGATTGCTGTATCTTGCAGCTCAGTGTCATTTCAAGTATCCATAACTATGCTCCATTGTTGTGAGCAGTATATAGTAGTACAGTGCAGCATTTTGGTGACCACCAGTATATAGTAGTACAGTACAGTAGGCCATTGCTGTGTCTTTCAGCTCCATGTTACTTCAATTATTCATATCTGTGCTGCATTGTTGTGCCCAGTATATAGTAGTACAGTGCAGCATTTTGGTGACCACCAGTATATAGTAGTACAGTACAGTAGGCCATTGCTGTATCTTGCAGCTCTGTGTCTCTTCAAGTATCCATAACTTTGCTGCATTGTTGTGTGCAGTATATAGTAGTATAGTGCAGCATTTTGGTTACCACCAGTATATAATAGTACAGTACAGTAGGCCATTGCTTTATCTTGCAGCTCCGTGTCATTTCAAGTATCCATATCTGTGCTGCATTATTGTGAGCAGTATATAGTAGTACAGTGCAGCATTTTGGTGATCATCAGTATATATAGTAGTAAAGTACAGTAGACCATTGCTATATCGTGCAGCTACTTGTCACTTAAAGTATCCATATCAGTGCTGCATTGTTGTGAGCAGTATATAGTAGTACATTGCAGTATTTTGGTGACCACCAGTATATATAGTAGTATAGTGCAGTAGGCCATTGTGTATCTTGCAGCTCTGTGTCATTTCAAGTAACTATATCTGTGCTGCATTGTTGTGAGCAGTATATAGTAGTACAGTGCAGCATTTTGGTGACCACCAGTATATAGTAGTACAGTACAGTAGACCACTGCTGTATCTTGCAGCTCCATGTCTCTTCAAGTGTCCTAAATTGTGCTGCATTGTTGTGAGCAGTATATAGTAGTACAGAGCAGCATTTTAGTGACCACCAGTATATAGTAGTACAGTACAGTAGGCTATTGCTGTATTTTGCAGCTCCGTGTCACTTCAAGTATCCATATCTGTGCTGTATTGTTTGGAGAACTATATAGTAGTACAGTGCAGCATATTGGTGACCATCAGTATATAGTAGTACAGTAGGCCATTGCTGTATCTAGCAGCTCCGTGTCTCTTAAGTATCCATATATGTGCTGCATTGTTGTGAGCAGCATATAGTAGTACAGTCCAGCATTTTGGTGACCACCAGTATATAGTTGTACAGTACAGTAGGCCACTGCTGTATCTTGCAGCTCCGTGTCACATTTCAAGTGTCCATATCTGTGCTGCATTGTTGTGAGCAGTATATAGTAGTACAGTGCAGCATTTTGGTGACCACCAGTATATAGTAGTACAGTACAGTAGGCCATTGCTGTATCTTGCAGCTTAGTGTCATCTCAAGTATCCATATCTGTGCTGCATTGTTGTGAGCAGTATATAGTAGTACAGTGCAGCATTTTGGTGACCACCAGTATATTGTAGTACAGTACAGTAGGTCATTGCTGTATCTTGCAGCTCCGTGTCACTTCAAGGGATATCTGTGTCTCTTCAAGTATCCATAACTATGCTGCATTGTTGTGAGCAGTATATAGTAGTACAGTGCAGCATTTTGGTGACCACCAGTATATATAGTAGTACTGTACAGTAGGCCACTGCTGTATCTTGCAGCTCCGTGTCATTTCAAGTATCCATATCTGTGCTGCATTGTTGTGAGCAGTATATAGTAGTACAGTGCAGCATTTTGGTGACCACCAGTATATTGTAGTACAGTACAGTAGGTCATTGCTGTATCTTGAAGCTCCGTGTCACTTCAAGTATCCATATCTGTGCTGCATTGTTGTGAGCAGTATATAGTAGTATAGTGCAGCATTTTGGGGATCATCAGTATATATAGTAGTACAGTACAGTAGGCCATTGCTGTATCTTGCAGCTCCATGTCACTAAATGTATCCATATCTGTGCTGCATTGTTGTGAGCAGTATATAGTAGTACAGTGCAGCATTTTGGTGACCACCAGTATATTGTAGTACAGGACAGTAGGCCATTTCTGTATCTTGAAGCTCCGTGTCACTTCAAGTATCCATATCTGTGCTGTTTTGTTGTGAGCAGTATATAGTATTACAGTTCAGCATTTTGGTAACCACCAGTATATGTATCGTAGTACAGTACAGTAGGCCATTGCTGTATTTTGCAGCTTCTTGACACTACAAGTATCCCATATCTGTGCTGTATTGTTTAGAGCAGTATATAGTAGTACATTGCAGCATTTTGGTGACCACCAGTATATATAGTAGTACAGTACAGTACAGTAGGCCATTGCTATATCTTGCAGCTACTTGTCACTTAAAGTATCCATATCAGTGCTGCATTGTTGTGAGCAGTATATAGTAGTATATTGCAGTATTTTGGTGACCACCAGTATATATAGTAGTACAGTACAGTAGACCATGGCTGTATCTTGCAGCTCCATGTCATTTCAAGTATCCATATCTGTGCTGCATTGTTGTGAGCAGTATATAGTAGTACATTGCAGCATTTTGGTGACCACCAGTATATATAGTAGTATAGTGCAGTAGGCCATTGTGTATCTTGCAGCTCTGTCATTTCAAGTAACCATATCTGTGCTGCATTGTTGTGAGCAATATATAGTAGTACAGTGCAGCATTTTGGTGACCACCAGTATATAGTAGTACAGTACAGTAGGCCATTGCTGTATCTTGCAGCTCTGTATAACGTCAACTGTCCATATCTGTGCTGCATTGTTGTGAGCAGCATATAGTAGTACAGTCCAGCATTTTGGTGACCACCAGTATATAGTTGTACAGTACAGTAGGCCATTGCTGTATCTTGCAGCTCCGTGTCACTTCAAGTGTCCATATATGTGCTGCATTGTTGTGAGCAGTTTATAGTAGTATAGTGCAGCATATTGGTGACCATCAGTATATAGTAGTACAGTAGGCCATTGCTGTATCTAGCAGCTCCGTGTCTCTTAAGTATCCATAAATGTGCTGCATTGTTGTGAGCAGCGTACAGTAGTACAGTCCAGCATTTTGGTGACCACCAGTATATAGTTGTACAGTACAGTAGGCCACTGCTGTATCTTGCAGCTCCGTGTCACATTTCAAGTGTCCATATCTGTGTTGCATTGTTGTGAGCAGTATATAGTAGTACAGTGTAGCATTTTGGTGACCACCAGTATATAGTAGTACAGTACAGTAGGCCATTGCTGTATCTTGCAGCTCTTTGTCTCTTCAAGTATCCATAACTATGCTGCATTGTTGTGAGCAGTATATAATAGTACAGTGCAGCATTTTGGTGACCACCAGTATATATAGTAGTATAGTACAGTAGGTCATTTCTGTATCTTGCAGCTTAGTGTCATTTCAAGTATCCATATCTGTGCTGCATTGTTGTGAGCAGTATATAGTAGTACAGTGCAGCATTTTGGTGACCACCAGTATATTGTAGTACAGTACAGTAGGTCATTGCTGTATCTTGCAGCTCCGTGTCATTTCAAGTATCCATATCTGTGCTGCATTGTTGTGAGCAGTATATAGTAGTATAGTGCAGCATTTTGGTGATCATCAGTATATATAGTAGTACAGTACAGTAGGCCATTGCTGTATCTTGCAGCTCCATGTCACTAAATGTATCCATATCTGTGCTGCATTGTTGTGAGCAGTATATAGTAGTACAGTGCAGCATTTTGGTGACCACCAGTATATTGTAGTACAGGACAGTAGGCCATTTCTGTATATTGAAGCTCCGTGTCACTTCAAGTATCCATATCTGTGCTGTTTTGTTGTGAGCAGAATATAGTATTACAGTTCAGCATTTTGGTAACCACCAGTATATGTATCGTAGTACAGTACAGTAGGCCATTGCTGTATTTTGCAGCTTCTTGACACTACAAGTATCCCATATCTGTGCTGTATTGTTTAGAGCAGTATATAGTAGTACATTGCAGCATTTTGGTGACCACCAGTATATATAGTAGTACAGTACAGTAGGCCATTGCTATATCTTGCAGCTACTTGTCACTTAAAGTATCCATATCAGTGCTGCATTGTTGTGAGCAGTATATAGTAGTATATTGCAGTATTTTGGTGACCACCAGTATATATAGTAGTACAGTACAGTAGACCATGGCTGTATCTTGCAGCTCCATGTCATTTCAAGTATCCATATCTGTGCTGCATTGTTGTGAGCAGTATATAGTAGTACATTGCAGCATTTTGGTGACCACCAGTATATATAGTAGTATAGTGCAGTAGGCCATTGTGTATCTTGCAGCTCTGTCATTTCAAGTAACCATATCTGTGCTGCATTGTTGTGAGCAATATATAGTAGTACAGTGCAGCATTTTGGTGACCACCAGTATATAGTAGTACAGTACAGTAGGCCATTGCTGTATCTTGCAGCTCTGTATAACGTCAACTGTCCATATCTGTGCTGCATTGTTGTGAGCAGCATATAGTAGTACAGTCCAGCATTTTGGTGACCACCAGTATATAGTTGTACAGTACAGTAGGCCATTGCTGTATCTTGCAGCTCCGTGTCACTTCAAGTGTCCATATATGTGCTGCATTGTTGTGAGCAGTTTATAGTAGTATAGTGCAGCATATTGGTGACCATCAGTATATAGTAGTACAGTAGGCCATTGCTGTATCTAGCAGCTCCGTGTCTCTTAAGTATCCATAAATGTGCTGCATTGTTGTGAGCAGCGTACAGTAGTACAGTCCAGCATTTTGGTGACCACCAGTATATAGTTGTACAGTACAGTAGGCCACTGCTGTATCTTGCAGCTCCGTGTCACATTTCAAGTGTCCATATCTGTGTTGCATTGTTGTGAGCAGTATATAGTAGTACAGTGTAGCATTTTGGTGACCACCAGTATATAGTAGTACAGTACAGTAGGCCATTGCTGTATCTTGCAGCTCTTTGTCTCTTCAAGTATCCATAACTATGCTGCATTGTTGTGAGCAGTATATAATAGTACAGTGCAGCATTTTGGTGACCACCAGTATATATAGTAGTATAGTACAGTAGGTCATTTCTGTATCTTGCAGCTTAGTGTCATTTCAAGTATCCATATCTGTGCTGCATTGTTGTGAGCAGTATATAGTAGTACAGTGCAGCATTTTGGTGACCACCAGTATATTGTAGTACAGTACAGTAGGTCATTGCTGTATCTTGCAGCTCCGTGTCATTTCAAGTATCCATATCTGTGCTGCATTGTTGTGAGCAGTATATAGTAGTATAGTGCAGCATTTTGGTGATCATCAGTATATATAGTAGTACAGTACAGTAGGCCATTGCTGTATCTTGCAGCTCCATGTCACTAAATGTATCCATATCTGTGCTGCATTGTTGTGAGCAGTATATAGTAGTACAGTGCAGCATTTTGGTGACCACCAGTATATTGTAGTACAGGACAGTAGGCCATTTCTGTATATTGAAGCTCCGTGTCACTTCAAGTATCCATATCTGTGCTGTTTTGTTGTGAGCAGAATATAGTATTACAGTTCAGCATTTTGGTAACCACCAGTATATGTATCGTAGTACAGTACAGTAGGCCATTGCTGTATTTTGCAGCTTCTTGACACTACAAGTATCCCATATCTGTGCTGTATTGTTTAGAGCAGTATATAGTAGTACATTGCAGCATTTTGGTGACCACCAGTATATATAGTAGTACAGTACAGTAGGCCATTGCTATATCTTGCAGCTACTTGTCACTTAAAGTATCCATATCAGTGCTGCATTGTTGTGAGCAGTATATAGTAGTATATTGCAGTTTTTTGGTGACCACCAGTATATATAGTAGTACAGTACAGTAGACCATGGCTGTATCTTGCAGCTCCATGTCATTTCAAGTATCCATATCTGTGCTGCATTGTTGTGAGCAGTATATAGTAGTACATTGCAGCATTTTGGTGACCACCAGTATATATAGTAGTATAATGCAGTAGGCCATTGTGTATCTTGCAGCTCTGTCATTTCAAGTAACCATATCTGTGCTGCATTGTTGTGAGCAATATATAGTAGTACAGTGCAGCATTTTGGTGACCACCAGTATATAGTAGTACAGTACAGTAGGCCATTGCTGTATCTTGCAGCTCTGTATAATGTCAACTGTCCATATCTGTGCTGCATTGTTGTGAGCAGCATATAGTAGTACAGTCCAGCATTTTGGTGACCACCAGTATATAGTTGTACAGTACAGTAGGCCATTGCTGTATCTTGCAGCTCCGTGTCACTTCAAGTGTCCATATATGTGCTGCATTGTTGTGAGCAGTATATAGTAGTACAGTGCAGCATTTTGGTGACCACCAGTATATAGTAGTACAGTACAGTAGGCCATTGCTGTATCTTGCAGCTCTTTGTTTCTTCAAGTATCCATAACTATGCTGCATTGTTGTGAGCAGTATATAGTAGTACAGTGCAGCATTTTGGTGACGACCAGTATATATAGTAGTACAGTACAGTAGGCCACTGCTGTATCTTGCAGCTCTTTGTCTCTTCAAGTATCCATAACTATGCTGCATTGTTGTGAGCAGTATATAGTAGTACAGTGCAGCATTTTGGTGACAACCAGTATATATAGTAGTACAGTACAGCAGGCCACTGCTGTATCTTGCAGCTCCGTGTCATTTCAAGTATCCATATCTGTGCTGCATTGTTGTGAGCAGGTTATAGTAGTACAGTGCAGCATTTTAGTGACCACCAGTATATAGTAGTACAGTACAGTAGGCCATTGCTGTATCTTGCAGCTCCGTGTCACTTCAAGTGTCCATATCTGTGCCGCATTGTTGTGAGCAGTTTATATTTGTACATTGCACCATTTCGGTGACCACCAGTATATAGTAGTAAAGTACAGTAGGCCATTGCTGTATCTTGCAGCTCTTTGTCTCTTCAATTTTCCATAACTATGCTGCATTGTTTTGAGCAGTATATAGTAGTACAGTGCAGCATTTTGGTGACCACCAGTATATATAGTAGTATAATACATAAGGCCACTGCTGTATCTTGCAGCTTAGTGTCATTTCAAGTATCCATATCTGTGCTGCATTGTTGTGAGCAGTATATAGTAGTACAGTGCAGCATTTTGGTGACCACCAGTATATTGTAATACAGGACAGTAGGCCATTTCTGTATCTTGAAGCTCCGTGTCACTTCAAGTATCCATATCTGTGCTGTTTTGTTGTGAGCAGTATATAGTAGTACAGTTCAGCATTTTGGTAACCACCAGTATATATATCGTAGTACAGTACAGTAGGCCATTGCTGTATCTTGCAGCTTCTTGACACTACAAGTATCCCATATCTGTGCTGTATTGTTTAGAGCAGTATATAGTAGTACATTGCAGCATTTTGGTGACCACCAGTATATATAGTAGTACAGTACAGTACAGTACAGTAGGCCATTGCTATATCTTGCAGCTACTTGTCACTTAAAGTATCCATATCAGTGCTGCATTGTTGTGAGCAGTATATAGTAGTATATTGCAGTATTTTGGTGACCACCAGTATATATAATAGTACAGTACAGTAGGCCATGGCTGTATCTTGCAGCTCCGTGTCATTTCAAGTATCCATATCTGTGCTGCATTGTTGTGAGCAGTATATAGTAGTACAGTGCAGCATTTTGGTGATCATCAGTATATATAGTAGTAAAGTACAGTAGACCATTGCTATATCGTGCAGCTACTTGTCACTTAAAGTATCCATATCAGTGCTGCATTGTTGTGAGCAGTATATAGTAGTACATTGCAGCATTTTGGTGACCACCAGTATATATAGTAGTATAGTGCAGTAGGCCATTGTGTATCTTGCAGCTCTGTGTCATTTCAAGTAACCATATCTGTGCTGCATTGTTGTGAGCAATATATAGTAGTACAGTGCAGCATTTTGGTGACCACCAGCATATAGTAGTACAGTACAGTAGGCCATTGCTGTATCTTGCAGCTCTGTGTAACGTCAACTGTCCATTTCTGTGCTGCATTGTTGTGAGCAGTATAGAGTAGTACAGTGCAGCATTTTGGTGACCACCAGTATTTCTCTAACGTCCTAAGTGGATGCTGGGACTCCGTAAGGACCATGGGGAATAGCGGCTCCGCAGGAGACTGGGCACAAAAGTAAAAGCTTGAACTAGCTGGTGTGCACTGGCTCCTCCCCCTATGACCCTCCTCCAAGCCTCAGTTAGATTTTTGTGCCCGAACGAGAAGGGTGCATGCTAGGTGGCTCTCCTGAGCTGCTTAGAGTAAAAGTTTATTTTAGGTTTTTTATTTTCAGTGAGTCCTGCTGGCAACAGGCTCACTGCATCGTGGGACTAAGGGGAGAAGAAACGAACTCACCTGCGTGCAGAGTGGATTGGGTTTCTTAGGCTACTGGACATTAGCTCCAGAGGGACGATCACAGGTTCAGCCTGGATGGGTCCCGGAGCCGCGCCGCCGCCCCCCTTACAGAGCCAGAAGAACGAAGAGGTCCAGTGAAATCGGCGGCAGAAGACGTTCCTGTCTTCAACTAAGGTAGCGCACAGCACTGCAGCTGTGCGCCATTGCTCTCAGCACACTTCACACTCCGGTCACTGAGGGTGCAGGGCGCTGGGGGGGAGCGCCCTGAGACGCAATAAAAACAGAAATACCTTAGGATGGCAAAAGAAATACATCACATATAGCTCCTGGGCTATATGGATGTATTTAACCCCTGCCAGTTTTCCAGAAAAAAGCGGAAGATAAGGCCGTCGTGAAGGGGCGGAGCCTATCTCCTCAGCACACAAGCGCCATTTTCCCTCACAGTTCCGCTGGAAGGACGGCTCCCTGACTCTCCCCTGCAGTCCCTACAGAATCAGGGTAAAAACGAGAGAGGGGGGGCACTATTGGCAGCTAAATTATAAACAGCAGCTATAAAAGGGAGTAACACTTATATAAGGTTATCCCTATAGATATATATAGCGCTCTGGTGTGTGCTGGCAAACTCTCCCTCTGTCTCCCCAAAGGGCTAGTGGGGTCCTGTCCTCTATCAGAGCATTCCCTGTGTGTGTGCTGGGTGTCGGTACGATTGTGTCGACATGTATGAGGAGGAAAATGATGTGGAAGCAGAGCAATTGCCTGTATTAGTGATGTCACCCCCTAGGGAGTCGACACCTGACTGGATGGTTGTATTTAAAGAACTACGTGACAATGTCAGCACTTTACAAAAATCTGTTGATGACATGAGACAGCCGACAAATCAATTAGTGCCTGTCCAGGCGTCTCAGACACCGTCAGGGGCGATAAAACGCCCGTTACCTCAGTGGGTCGACACAGACCCAGACACGGATACTGAGTCCAGTGTCGACGGTGAGGAGACAAACGTAATGTCCAGTAGGGCCACACGTTACATGATCACGGCAATGAAGGAGGCATTGAACATTTCTGACACTACAAGTACCACAAAGAAGGGTATTATGTGGGGAGTGAAAAAACTACCAGTAGCTTTTCCTGAGTCAGATGAATTAAATGAGGTGTGTGATAAAGCGTGGGTTTCCCCCGATAAAAAAGTGCTAATTTCTAATAAATTATTGGCACTATACCCTTTCCCGCCAGAGGTTAGGGCGCGTTGGGAAACACCCCCTAGAGTAGATAAAGCGCTCACACGTTTATCTAAACAAGTAGCGTTACAGTCTCCTGATACGGCCGCCCTCAAAGAACCAGCGGATAGAAGGCTGGAAAATATCCTGAAGGGTATATACACACACATACTGGTGTTATACTGCGACCAGCAATCGCATCAGCCTGGATGTGCAGTGCTGGAGTTGCGTGGTCGGATTCCCTGACTGAAAATATTGATACCCTGGATAGGGACAGTATATTACTAACTATAGAGCATTTGAAGGATGCATTACTATATATGCGTGATGCACAGAGGGATATTTGCACCCTGGCATCAAGAGTGAGTGCTATGTCCATTTCTGCCAGAAGAGTGTTATGGACGCGACAGTGGTCAGGGGATGCGGATTCCAAACGACATATGGAAGTATTGCCGTTTAAAGGGGAGGAGTTATTTGGGGCCGGTCTATCGGACCTGGTGGCCACGGCAACGGCCGGAAAGTCCACCTTTTTACCCCAGGTCACCTCTCAGCAGAAAAAGACACCGTCTTTTCAAACTCAGTCCTTTCGTTCCCATAAGTACAGGCGGGCAAAAGGCCACTCATTTCTGCCCCGGGGCAGAGGAAGAGGAAAAAGACTGCACCAGGCAGCCTCTTCCCAGGAGCAGAAGCCCTCCTCTGCTTCTGCCAAGTCTTCAGCATGACGCTGGGGCTTTACAAGCGGACTCGGACACGGTGGGGGCCCGTCTCAAAAATTTCAACGCGCAGTGGGCTCACTCGCAAGTGGACCCCTGGATTCTGCAGGTAGTATCACAGGGGTACAAACTGGAATTCGAGACGTCTCCCCCTCGCCGGTTCCTGAAGTCTGCTCTACCAAAGTCTCCCTCCGACAGGGAGGCAGTTTTGGAAGCCATTCACAAGCTGTATTCCCAGCAGGTGATAATCAAGGTACCTCTCCTACAACAGGGAAAGGGGTATTATTCCACGCTGTTTGTGGTACCAAAGCCGGACGGCTCGGTGAGACCAATTTTAAATCTAAAATCCTTGAACACTTACATAAAGAGGTTCAAATTCAAGATGGAGTCACTCAGAGCAGTGATAGCAAACCTGGAAGAAGGGGACTATATGGTGTCTCTGGACATCAAAGATGCTTATCTCCACGTCCCAATCTACCCTTCTCACCAAGGGTACCTCAGGTTTGTAGTACAAAACTGTCATTATCAGTTTCAGACGCTGCCGTTTGGATTGTCCACGGCACCTCGGGTCTTTACCAAGGTAATGGCCGAAATGATGATTCTTCTTCGAAGAAAAGGCGTTTTAATTATCCCTTACTTGGACGATCTCCTGATAAGGGCAAGGTCCAGGGAACAGTTAGAAGTCGGAGTAGCACTATCTCAGTTAGTGTTACGTCAGCACGGGTGGATTCTAAATATTCCAAAATCGCAGCTGATTCCAACGACACGTCTCCTGTTCCTAGGAATGATTCTGGACACAGTCCAGAAAAAGGTGTTTCTCCCAGAGGAGAAGGCCAGGGAGTTATCCGAGCTAGTAGCGGTGGACGCTCTGGTAACACCATGGGTGTACCAGTCAGTGTATGTGTTCCCTCCTCTGCCTCTCATACCAAAAGTACTGAGAATCATAAAAAGGAGAGGAGTAAGAACTATACTCGTGGTTCCGGATTGGCCAAGAAGGACTTGGTACCCGGAACTTCAAGAGATGCTCACGGAGGACCCGTGGCCTCTACCTCTAAGAAAGGACTTGCTCCAGCAGGGACCTTGTCTGTTCCAAGACTTACCGCGGCTGCGTTTGACGGCATGGCGGTTGAACGCCGGATCCTGACGGAAAAAGGCATTCCAGAAGAAGTCATCCCTACCCTGATAAAGGCCAGGAAGGATGTAACCGCGAAACATTATCACCGCATTTGGCGAAAATATGTTGCGTGGTGTGAGGCCAAAGAGGCCCCTACAGAGGAATTTCAACTGGGTCGCTTCCTACATTTCCTGCAAACAGGACTGTCTATGGGCCTAAAATTAGGGTCCATTAAGGTTCAAATTTCGGCCCTGTCGATTTTCTTCCAAAAAGAACTGGCTTCAGTGCCTGAAGTCCAGACGTTTGTCAAAGGGGTACTGCATATACAGCCTCCTTTTGTGCCCCCGGTGGCACCTTGGGATCTCAATGTGGTTTTGGGGTTCCTAAAATCACATTGGTTTGAACCACTTACCACTGTGGAATTAAAATATCTCACATGGAAGGTGGTAATGCTGTTAACCCTGGCTTCAGCCAGGCGTGTCTCAGAATTGGCGGCTTTATCTTATAAAAGCCCTTACCTGATTTTTCACACGGATAGGGCAGAATTGAGGACTCGTCCTCAATTTCTCCCAAAGGTGGTTTCAGCGTTTCACGTGAACCAGCCTATTGTGGTGCCTGCGGCTACTAGGGACTTGGAGGACTCCAAGTTACTGGACGTAGTCAGAAAATATATATTTCCAGGACGGCTGGAGTCAGGAAATCTGACTCGCTGTTTATCCTGTAGGCACCCAACAAGCTGGGTGCTCCTGCTTCTAAGCAGACGATTGCTCGTTGGATTTGTAGTACAATTCAGCTTGCACATTCTGTGGCAGGCCTGCCACAGCCAAAATCTGTAAAAGCCCATTCCACAAGGAAGGTGGGCTCATCTTGGGCGGCTGCCCGAGGGGTCTCGGCTTTACAACTTTGCAGAGCAGCTACTTGGTCAGGGGCAAACACGTTTGCTAAATTCTACAAATTTGATACCCTGGCTGAGGAGGACCTGGAGTTCTCTCATTCGGTGCTACAGAGTCATCCGCACTCTCCCGCCCATTTGGGAGCTTTGGTATAATCCCCATGGTCCTTACGGAGTCCCAGCATCCACTTAGGACGTTAGAGAAAATAAGAATTTACTTACCGATAATTCTATTTCTCATAGTCCGTAGTGGATGCTGGGCGCCCATCCCAAGTGCGGATTGTCTGCAATACTTGTATATAGTTATTGTTACAAAATTCGGGTTATTATTGTTGTGAGCCATCTTTTCAGAGGCTCCTTCGTTTATCATACTGTTTACTGGGTTCAGATCACAGGTTGTACGGTGTGATTGGTGTGGCTGGTATGAGTCTTACCCGGGATTCAATATCCTTCCTTATTATGTACGCTCGTCCGGGCACAGTATCCTAACTGAGGCTTGGAGGAGGGTCATAGGGGGAGGAGCCAGTGCACACCAGCTAGTTCAAGCTTTTACTTTTGTGCCCAGTCTCCTGCGGAGCCGCTATTCCCCATGGTCCTTACGGAGTCCCAGCATCCACTACGGACTATGAGAAATAGAATTATCGGTAAGTAAATTCTTATTATCGTAGTACAGTACAGTAGGCCATTGCTGTATATTGCAGCTCCATGTCACTTCAAGTATCCATATCTGTGCTGCATTGTTGTGAGCAGCATATAGTAGTACAGTCCAGCATTTTGGTGACCACCAGTATATAGTTGTACAGTACAGTAGGCCATTGCTGTATCTTGCAGCTCCGTGTCACTTCAAGTGTCCATATATGTGCTGCATTGTTGTGAGCAGTATATAGTAGTACAGTGCAGCATTTTGGTGACCACCAGTATATAGTAGTACAGTACAGTAGGCCATTGCTGTATCTTGCAGCTCTTTGTCTCTTCAAGTATCCATAACTATGCTGCATTGTTGTGAGCAGTATATAGTAGTACAGTGCAGCATTTTGGTGACCACCAGTATATATAGTAGTATAGTACAGTAGGCCACTGCTGTATCTTGCAGCTTAGTGTCATTGCAAGTATCCATATCTGTGCTGCATTGTTGTGAGCAGTATATAGTAGCACAGTGCAGCATTTTGGTGACCACCAGTATATTGTAGTACAGGACAGTAGGCCATTTCTGTATCTTGAAGCTCCTTGTCACTTCAAGGGATATCTGTGTCTCTTCAAATATCCATAACTATGCTGCATTGTTGTGAGCAGTATATAGTAGTACAGTGCAGCATTTTGGTGGCCACCAGTATATATAGTAGTACAGTACAGTAGGCCACTGCTGTATCTTGCAGCTCCGAGTCATTTCAAGTATCCATATCTGTGCTGCATTGTTGTGAGCAGTATATAGTAGTACAGTGCAGCATTTTGGTGACCACCAGTATATTGTAGTACAGTACAGTAGGCAATTGCTGTATCTTGAAGCTCCGTGTCACTTCAAATATCCATGTCTGTGCTGCATTGTTGTGAGCAGTATATAGTAGTATAGTGCAGCATTTAGGTGATCATCAGTATATATAGTAGTACAGTACAGTAGGCCATTGCTGTATCTTGCAGCTCCATGTCACTAAATGTATCCATATCTGTACTACTTTGTTGTGAGCAGTATATAGTGGTACAGTTTAGCATTTTGGTGACCAGCAGTATATATATCGTAGTACAGTACAGTAGGCCATTGCTGTATCTTGCAGCTTTTTGACACTACAAGTATCCATATCTGTGCTGCATTGTTGTGAGCAGTATATAGTAGTATAGTGCAGCATATTGGTGACCATCAGTATATAGTAGTACAGTACAGTAGGCCATTGCTGTATCTAGCAGCTCCGTGTCTCTAAAGTATCCATATATGTGCTGCATTGTTGTGAGCAGCATATAGTAGTACAGTCCAACATTTTGGTGACCACCAGTATATAGTAGTACAGTACAGTAGGCCATTGCTGTATCTTGCAGCTCCGTGTCACTTCAAGTGTCCATATCTGTGCTGCATTGTTGTGAGCAGTTTATATTTGTACATTGCATCATTTCAGTGACCACCAGTATATAGTAGTACAGTACAGTAGGCCATTGCTGTATCTTGCAGCTCTTTGTCTCTTCAAGTATCCATAACTATGCTGCATTGTTGTGAGCAGTATATAGTAGTACAGTGCAGCATTTTGGTGACCACCAGTATATATAGTAGTATAGTACAGTAGGCCATTTCTGTATCTTGCAGCTTAGTGTCATTTCAAGTATCCATATCTGTGCTGCATTGTTGTGAGCAGTATATAGAAGTACAGTTCAGCATTTTGGTAACCACCAGTATATATATCGTAGTACAGTACAGTAGGCCATTGCTGTATCTTGCAGCTTCTTGACACTACAAGTATCCATATCTGTGCTGCATTGTTGTGAGCAGTATATAGTAGTACAGTGCAGCATTTTGGTGACCACCAGTATATTGTAGTACAGGACAGTAGGCCATTTCTGTATCTTGAAGCTTCGTGTCACTTCAAGTATCCATATCTGTGCTGTTTTGTTGTGAGCAGTATATAGTAGTACAGTTCAGCATTTTGGTAACCACCAGAATATATATCGTAGTACAGTACAGTAGGCCATTGCTGTATCTTGCAGCTTCTTGACACTACAAGTATCCCATATCTGTGCTGTATTGTTTAGAGCAGTATATAGTAGTACATTGCAGCATTTTGGTGACCACCAGTATATATAGTAGTACAGTAGAGTACAGTAGGCCATTGCTATATCTTGCAGTTACTTGTCACTTAAAGTATCCATATCAGTGCTGCATTGTTGTGAGCAGTATATAGTAGTACAGTGCAGCATTTTGGTGACCACCAGTATATTGTAGTACAGGACAGTAGGCCATTTCTGTATCTTGAAGCTCCGTATCACTTCAAGGGATATCTGTGTCTCTTCAAATATCCATAACTATGCTGCATTGTTGTGAGCAGTGTATAGTAGTACAGTGCAGCATTTTGGTGACCACCAGTATATATAGTAGTACAGTACAGTAGGCCACTGCTGTATCTTGCAGCTCTGTGTCATTTCAAGTATCCATATCTGTGCTGCATTGTTGTGAGCAGTATATAGTAGTACAGTGCAGCATTTTAGTGATCACCAGTATATAGTAGTACAGTACAGTAGGCCATTGCTGTATCTTGCAGCTCCATGTCACTTCAAGTGTCCATATCTGTGCTGCATTGTTGTGAGCAGTTTATATTTGTACATTGCATCATTTCGGTGACCACCAGTATATAGTAGTACAGTACAGTAGGCCATTGCTGTATCTTGCAGCTCTTTGTCTCTTCGAGTATCCATAACTATGCTGCATTGCTGTGAGCAGTATATAGTAGTACAGTGCAGCATTTTGGTGACCACCAGTATATATAGTAGTATAGTACAGTAGGCCACTGCTGTATCTTGCAGCTTATTGTCATTTCAAGTATCCATAGCTGTGCTGCATTGTTGTGAGCAGTATATAGTAGTACAGTGCAGCATTTTGGTGACCACCAGTATATTGTAGTACAGGACAGTAGGCCACTTCTGTATCTTGAAGCTCCGTGTCACTTCAAGTATCCATATCTGTGCTGTTTTGTTGTGAGCAGTATATAGTAGTACAGTTCAGCATTTTGGTAACCACCAGTATATATATCGTAGTACAGTACAGTAGGCCATTGCTGTATCTTGCAGCTTCTTGACACTACAAGTATCCCATATCTGTGCTGTATTGTTTAGAAAAGTATATAGTAGTACATTGCAGCATTTTGGTGACCACCAGTATATATAGTAGTACAGTACACTACAGTAGGCCATTGCTATATCTTGCAGCTACTTGTCACTTAAAGTATCCATATCAGTGCTGCATTGTTGTGAGCAGTATATAGTAGTATAGTGCAGTATTTTGGTGACCACCAGTATATATAGTAGTACAGTACAGTAGGCCATGGCTGTATCTTGCAGCTCCGTGTCATTTCAAGTATCCATATCTGTGCTGCATTGTTGTGAGCAGTATATAGTAGTATATTGCAGCATTTTGGTGACCACCAGTATATATAGTAGTACAGTGCAGCATTTTGGTGACCACCAGTATATAGTAGTACAGTACAGTAGGCCATTGCTGTATCTTGCAGCTCTGTGTAACGTCAACTGTCCATTTCTGTGCTGCATTGTTGTGAGCAGTATAGAGTAGTACAGTGCAGCATTTGGTGACCACCAGTATATAGTAGTACAGTACAGTAGGCCATTGCTGTATATTGCAGCTCCATGCCACTTCAAGTATCCCTATCTGTGCTGCATTGTTGTGAGCAGCATATAGTAGTACAGTCCAGCATTTTGGTGACCACCAGTATATAGTTGTACAGTACAGTAGGCCATTGCTGTATCTTGCAGCTCCGTGTCACTTCAAGTGTCCATATCTGTGCTGCATTGTTGTGAGCAGTATATAGTAGTACAGTGCAGCATTTTGGTGACCACCAGTATATAGTAGTACAGTACAGTAGGCCATTGCTGTATCTTGCAGCTCTTTGTCTCTTCAAGTATCCATAACTATGCTGCATTGTTGTGAGCAGTATATAGTAGTACAGTGCAGCATTTTGGTAACCACCAGTATATTGTAGTACAGGACAGCAGGCCATTTCTGTATCTTGAAGCTCCGTGTCACTTCAAGGGATATCTGTGTCTCTTCAAATATTCATAACTATGCTGCATTGTTGTGAGCAGTATATAGTAGTACAGTGCAGCATTTTGGTGACCACCAATATATATAGTAGTACAGTACAGTAGGCCACTGCTGTATCTTGCAGCTCCGTGTCATTTCAAGTATCCATATCTGTGCTGCATTGTTGTGAGCAGTATATAGTATTATATTGCAGTATTTTGGTGACCACCAGTATATATAGTAGTACAGTACAGTAGGCCATGGCTGTATCTTGCAGCTCCGTGTCATTTCAAGTATCCATATCTGTGCTGCATTGTTGTGAGCAGTATATAGTAGTATATTGCAGCATTTTGGTGACCACCAGTATATATAGTAGTACAGTGCAGCATTTTGGTGACCACCAGTATATAGTAGTACAGTACAGTAGGCCATTGCTGTATCTTGCAGCTCTGTGTAACGTCAACTGTCCATTTCTGTGCTGCATTGTTGTGAGCAGTATAGAGTAGTACAGTGCAGCATTTTGGTGACCACCAGTATATAGTAGTACAGTACAGTAGGTCATTGCTGTATATTGCAGCTCCATGTCACTTCAAGTATCCATATCTGTGCTGCATTGTTGTGAGCAGCATATAGTAGTACAGTCCAGCATTTTGGTGACCACCAGTATATAGTTGTACAGTACAGTAGGCCATTGCTGTATCTTGCAGCTCCGTGTCACTTCAAGTGTCCATATCTGTGCTGCATTGTTGTGAGCAGTATATAGTAGTACAGTGCAGCATTTTGGTGACCACCAGTATATAGTAGTACAGTACAGTAGGCCATTGCTGTATCGTGCAGCTCTTTGTCTCTTCAAGTATCCATAACTATGCTGCATTGTTGTGAGCAGTATATAGTAGTACAGTGCAGCATTTTGGTAACCACCAGTATATATAGTAGTACAGTACAGTAGGCCACTGCTGTATCTTACAGCTTAGTGTCATTTCAAGTATCCATATCTGTGCTGCATTGTTGTGAGCAGTATATAGTAGTACAGTGCAGCATTTTGGTGACCACCAGTATATTGTAGTACATTACAGTAGGCCATTGCTGTATCTTGAAGCTCTGTGTCACTTCAAGTATCCATATCTGTGCTGCATTGTTGTGAGCAGTATATAGTAGTATAGTGCAGCATTTTGGTGATAATCAGTATATATAGTAGTACAGTACAGTAGGCCATTGCTGTATCTTGCAGCTCCATGTCACTAAATGTATCCATATCTGTGCTACTTTGTTGTGAGCAGTATATAGTGGTACAGTTTAGCATTTTGGTGACCACCAGTATAAATATCGTAGTACAGTACAGTAGGCCATTGCTGTATCTTGCAGCTTCTTGACACTACAAGTATCCATATCTGTGCTGCATTGTTGTGAGCAGTATATAGTAGTATAGTGCAGCATATTGGTGACCATCAGTATATAGTAGTACAGTACAGTAGGCCATTGCTGTATCTAGCAGCTCCGTGTCTCTTAAGTATCCATATATGTGCTGCATTGTTGTGAGCAGCATATAGTAGTACAGTCCAGCATTTTGGTGACCACCAGTATATAGTAGTACAGTACAGTAGGCCATTGCTGTATCTTGCAGCTCTTTGTCTCTTCAAGTATCCATAACTATGCTGCATTGTTGTGAGCAGTATATAGTAGTACAGTGCAGCATTTTGGTAACCACCAGTATATATATCGTAGTACAGTACAGTAGGCCATTGCTGTATCTTGCAGCTTCTTGACACTACAAGTATCCATATCTGTGCTGCATTGTTGTGAGCAGTATATAGTAGTACAGTGCAGCATTTTGGTGACCACCAGTATATTGTAGTACAGGACAGTAGGCCATTTCTGTATCTTGAAGCTCCGTGTCACTTCAAGTATCCATATCTGTGCTGTTTTGTTGTGAGCAGTATATAGTAGTACAGTTCAGCATTTTGGTAACCACCAGTATATGTATCGTAGTACAGTACAGTAGGCCATTGCTGTATCTTGCAGCTTCTTGACACTACAAGTATCCCATATCTGTGCTGCATTGTTGTGAGCAATATATAGTAGTACAGTGCAGCATTTTGGTGACCACCAGTATATAGTAGTACAGTACAGTAGGCCATTGCTGTATCTTGCAGCTCTGTGTAACGTCAACTGTCCATTTCTGTGCTGCATTGTTGTGAGCAGTATAGAGTAGTACAGTGCAGCATTTTGGTGACCACCAGTATATCGTAGTATAGTACAGTAGGCCATTGCTGTATATTGCAGCTCCGTGTCACTTCAAGTGTCCATATCTGTGCTGCATTGTTGTGAGCAGTATATAGTAGTACAGTGCAGCATTTTGGTGACCACCAGTATATAGTAGTACAGAACAGTAGGCCATTGCTGTATCTTGCAGCTTTGTCTCTTCAAGTATCCATAACTGTGCTGCATTGTTGTGAGCAGTATATAGTAGTACAGTGCAGCATTTTGGTGACCACCAGTATATATAGTAGTATAGTACAGTAGGCCACTGCTGTATCTTGCAGCTTAGTGTCATTTCAAGTATCCATATCTGTGCTGCATTGTTGTGAGCAGTATATAGTAGTACAGTGCAGCATTTTGGTGACCACCAGTATTATGTAGTACAGGACAGTAGGCCATTTTTGTATCTTGAAGCTCCATGTCACTTCAAGGGATATCTGTGTCTCTTTAAATATCCATAACTATGCTGCATTGTTGTGAGCAGTATATAGTAGTACAGTGCAGCATTTTGGTGACCACCAGTATATAGTTGTACAGTACAGTAGGCCATTGCTGTATCTTGCAGCTCCGTGTCACTTCAAGTGTCCATATCTGTGCTGCATTGTTGCGAGCAGTATATAGTAGTACAGTGCAGCATTTTGGTGACCACCAGTATATAGTAGTACAGTACAGTAGGTCATTGCTGTATATTGCAGCTCCATGTCACTTCAAGTATCCATATCTGTGCTGCATTGTTGTGAGCAGCATATAGTAGTACAGTCCAGCATTTTGGTGACCACCAGTATATAGTTGTACAGTACAGTAGGCCACTGCTGTATCTTACAGCTTAGTGTCATTTCAAGTATCCATATCTGTGCTGCATTGTTGTGAGCAGTATATAGTAGTACGGTGCAGCATTTTGGTGACCACCAGTATATTGTAGTACATTACAGTAGGCCATTGCTGTATCTTGAAGCTCCGTGTCACTTCTAGTATCCATATCTGTGCTGCATTGTTGTGAGCAGTATATAGTAGTATAGTGCAGCATTTTGGTGATCATCAGTATATATAGTAGTACAGTACAGTAGGCCATTGCTGTATCTTGCAGCTCCATGTCACTAAATGTATCCATATCTGTGCTACTTTGTTGTGAGCAGTATATAGTGGTACAGTTTAGCATTTTGGTGACCACCAGTATATATATCGTAGTACAGTACAGTAGGCCATTGCTGTATCTTGCAACTTCTTGACACTACAAGTATCCATATCTGTGCTGCATTGTTGTGAGCAGTATATAGTAGTATAGTGCAACATATTGGTGACCATCAGTATATAGTAGTACAGTACAGTAGGCCATTGCTGTATCTAGCAGCTCCGTGTCTCTTAAGTATCCATATATGTGCTGCATTGTTGTGAGCAGCATATAGTAGTACAGTCCAGCATTTTGGTGACCACCAGTATATAGTAGTACAGTACAGTAGGCCATTGCTGTATCTTGCAGCTCTTTGTCTCTTCAAGTATCCATAACTATGCTGCATTGTTGTGAGCAGTATATAGTAGTACAGTGCAGCATTTTGGTAACCACCAGTATATATATCGTAGTACAGTACAGTAGGCCATTGCTGTATCTTGCAGCTTCTTGACACTACAAGTATCCATATCTGTGCTGCATTGTTGTGAGCAGTATATAGTAGTACAGTGCAGCATTTTGGTGACCACCAGTTTATTGTAGTACAGGACAGTAGGCCATTTCTGTATCTTGAAGCTCCGTGTCACTTCAAGTATCCATATCTGTGCTGTTTTGTTGTGAGCAGTATATAGTAGTACAGTTCAGCATTTTGGTAACCACCAGTATATGTATCGTAGTACAGTACAGTAGGCCATTGCTGTATCTTGCAGCTTCTTGACACTACAAGTATCCCATATCTGTGCTGCATTGTTGTGAGCAATATATAGTAGTACAGTGCAGCATTTTGGTGACCACCAGTATATAGTAGTACAGTACAGTAGGCCATTGCTGTATCTTGCAGCTCTGTGTAACGTCAACTGTCCATTTCTGTGCTGCATTGTTGTGAGCAGTATAGAGTAGTACAGTGCAGCATTTTGGTGACCACCAGTATATCGTAGTATAGTACAGTAGGCCATTGCTGTATATTGCAGCTCCGTGTCACTTCAAGTGTCCATATCTGTGCTGCATTGTTGTGAGCAGTATATAGTAGTACAGTGCAGCATTTTGGTGACCACCAGTATATAGTAGTACAGTACAGTAGGCCATTGCTGTATCTTGCAGCTTAGTGTCATTTCAAGTATCCATATCTGTGCTGCATTGTTGTGAGCAGTATATAGTAGTACAGTGCAGCATTTTGGTGACCACCAGTATATTGTAGTACAGTACAGTAGGCAATTGCTGTATCTTGAAGCTCCGTGTCACTTCAAGTATCCATATCTGTGCTGCATTGTTGTGAGCAGTATATAGTAGTATAGTGCAGCATTTTGGTGATCATCAGTATATATAGTAGTACAGTACAGTAGGCCATTGCTGTATCTTGCAGCTCCATGTCACTAAATGTATCCATATCTGTGCTACTTTGTTGTGAGCAGTATATAGTGGTACAGTTTAGCATTTTGGTGACCACCAGTATATATATCGTAGTACAGTACAGTAGGCCATTGCTGTATCTTGCAACTTCTTGACACTACAAGTATCCATATCTGTGCTGCATTGTTGTGAGCAGTATATAGTAGTATAGTGCAACATATTGGTGACCATCAGTATATAGTAGTACAGTACAGTAGGCCATTGCTGTATCTAGCAGCTCCGTGTCTCTTAAGTATCCATATATGTGCTGCATTGTTGTGAGCAGCATATAGTAGTACAGTCCAGCATTTTGGTGACCACCAGTATATAGTAGTACAGTACAGTAGGCCATTGCTGTATCTTGCAGCTCTTTGTCTCTTCAAGTATCCATAACTATGCTGCATTGTTGTGAGCAGTATATAGTAGTACAGTGCAGCATTTTGGTAACCACCAGTATATATATCGTAGTACAGTACAGTAGGCCATTGCTGTATCTTGCAGCTTCTTGACACTACAAGTATCCATATCTGTGCTGCATTGTTGTGAGCAGTATATAGTAGTACAGTGCAGCATTTTGGTGACCACCAGTTTATTGTAGTACAGGACAGTAGGCCATTTCTGTATCTTGAAGCTCCGTGTCACTTCAAGTATCCATATCTGTGCTGTTTTGTTGTGAGCAGTATATAGTAGTACAGTTCAGCATTTTGGTAACCACCAGTATATGTATCGTAGTACAGTACAGTAGGCCATTGCTGTATCTTGCAGCTTCTTGACACTACAAGTATCCCATATCTGTGCTGCATTGTTGTGAGCAATATATAGTAGTACAGTGCAGCATTTTGGTGACCACCAGTATATAGTAGTACAGTACAGTAGGCCATTGCTGTATCTTGCAGCTCTGTGTAACGTCAACTGTCCATTTCTGTGCTGCATTGTTGTGAGCAGTATAGAGTAGTACAGTGCAGCATTTTGGTGACCACCAGTATATCGTAGTATAGTACAGTAGGCCATTGCTGTATATTGCAGCTCCGTGTCACTTCAAGTGTCCATATCTGTGCTGCATTGTTGTGAGCAGTATATAGTAGTACAGTGCAGCATTTTGGTGACCACCAGTATATAGTAGTACAGTACAGTAGGCCATTGCTGTATCTTGCAGCTTAGTGTCATTTCAAGTATCCATATCTGTGCTGCATTGTTGTGAGCAGTATATAGTAGTACAGTGCAGCATTTTGGTGACCACCAGTATATTGTAGTACAGTACAGTAGGCAATTGCTGTATCTTGAAGCTCCGTGTCACTTCAAGTATCCATATCTGTGCTGCATTGTTGTGAGCAGTATATAGTAGTATAGTGCAGCATTTTGGTGATCATCAGTATATATAGTAGTACAGTACAGTAGGCCATTGCTGTATCTTGCAGCTCCATGTCACTAAATTTATCCATATCTGTGCTACTTTGTTGTGAGCAGTATATAGTGGTACAGTTTAGCATTTTGGTGACCACCAGTATATATATATATATATCGTAGTACAGTACAGTAGGCCATTACTGTATCTTGCAGCTTCTTGACACTACAAGTATCCATATCTGTGCTGCATTGTTGTGAGCAGTATATAGTAGTATAGTGCAGCATATTGGTGACCATCAGTATATAGTAGTACAGTACAGTAGGCCATTGCTGTATCTAGCAGCTCAGTGTCTCTTAAGTATCCATATATGTGCTGCATTGTTGTGAGCAGCATATAGTAGTACAGTCCAGCATTTTGGTGACCACCAGTATATAGTAGTACAGTACAGTAGGCCATTGCTGTATCTTGCAGCTCTTTGTCTCTTCAAGTATCCATAACTATGCTGCATTGTTGTGAGCAGTATATAGTAGTACAGTGCAGCATTTTGGTGACCACCAGTATATATAGTAGTATAGTACAGTAGGCCATTTCTGTATCTTGCAGCTTAGTGTCATTTCAAGTATCCATATCTGTGCTGCATTGTTGTGAGCAGTATATAGTAGTACAGTTCAGCATTTTGGTAACCACCAGTATATATATCGTAGTACAGTACAGTAGGCCATTGCTGTATCTTGCAGCTTCTTGACACTACAAGTATCCATATCTGTGCTGCATTGTTGTGAGCAGTATATAGTAGTACAGTGCAGCATTTTGGTGACCACCAGTATATTGTAGTACAGGACAGTAGGCCATTTCTGTATCTTGAAGCTCCGTGTCACTTCAAGTATCCATATCTGTGCTGTTTTGTTGTGAGCAGTATATAGTAGTACAGTTCAGCATTTTGGTAACCACCAGAATATATATCGTAGTACAGTACAGTAGGCCATTGCTGTATCTTGTAGCTTCTTGGCACTACAAGTATCCAATATCTGTGCTGTATTGTTTAGAGCAGTATATAGTAGTACATTGCAGCATTTTGGTGACCACCAGTATATATAGTAGTACAGTACAGTACAGTACAGTAGGCCATTGCTATATCTTGCAGCTACTTGTCACTTAAAGTATCCATATCAGTGCTGCATTGTGAGCAGTATATAGTAGTACAGTGCAGCATTTTGGTGACCACCAGTATATATAGTAGTACAGTACAGTAGGCCACTGCTGTATCTTGCAGCTCTGTGTCATTTCAAGTATCCATATCTGTGCTGCATTGTTGTGAGCAGTATATAGTAGTATAGTGCAGCATTTTAGTGACCACCAGTATATAGTAGTACAGTACAGTAGGCCATTGCTGTATCTTGCAGCTCCGTGTCACTTCAAGTGTCCATATCTGTGCTGCATTGTTGTGAGCAGTTTATATTTGTACATTGCATCATTTTGGTGACCACCAGTATATAGTAGTACAGTACAGTAGGCCATTGCTGTATCTTGCAGCTCTTTGTCTCTTCAAGTATCCATAACTATGCTGCATTGTTGTGAGCAGTATATAGTAGTACAGTGCAGCATTTTGGTGACCACCAGTATATATAGTAGTATAGTACAGTAGGCCACTGCTGTATCTTGCAGCTTAGTGTCATTTCAAGTATCCATATCTGTGCTGTTTTGTTGTGAGCAGTATATAGTAGTACAGTTCAGCATTTTGGTAACCACCAGTGTATATATCGTAGTACAGTACAGCAGGCCATTGATGTATCTTGCAGCTTCTTGACACTACAAGTATCCCATATCTGTGCTGTATTGTTTAGAGCAGTATATAGTAGTACATTGCAGCATTTTGGTGACCACCAGTATATATAGTAGTACAGTACAGTACAGTACAGTACAGTACAGTAGGCCATTGCTATATCTTGCAGCTACTTGTCACTTAAAGTATCCATATCAGTGCTGCATTGTTGTGAGCAGTATATATAGTATTTTGCAGTATTTGTGACCACCAGTATACATAGTAGTAGAGTGCAGTAGGCCATTGTGTATCTTGCAGCTCTCTGTGTCGTTTCAAATAACCATATCTGTGCTGCATTGTTGTGAGCAATATATAGTAGTACAGTACAGCATTTTGGTGACCACCAGTATATAGTAGTACAGTACAGTAGGCCATTGCTGTATCTTGCAGCTCTTTGTCTCTTCAAGTATCCATAACTATGCTGCATTGTTGTGAGCAGTATATAGTAGTACAGTGCAGCATTTTGGTGACCACCAGTATATATAGTAGTACAGTACAGTAGGCCACTGCTGTATCTTGCAGCTCCGTGTCATTTCAAGTATCCATATCTGTGCTGCATTGTTGTGAGCAGTATATAGTAGTACAGTGCAGCATTTTGGTGACCACCAGTATATTGTAGTACAGTACAGTAGGCCATTGCTGTATCTTGAAGCTCCGTGTCACTTCAAGTATCCATATCTGTGCTGCATTGTTGTGAGCAGTATATAGTAGTATAGTGCAGCATTTTGGTGATCATCAGTATATATAGTAGTACAGTACAGTAGGCCATTGCTGTATCTTGCAGCTCCTTGTCACTAAATGTATCCATATCTGTGCTACTGTGTTGTGAGCAGTATATAGTGGTACCGTTTAGCATTTTGGTGACCACCAGTATATATATCGTAGTACAGTACAGTAGGCCATTGCTGTATCTTGCAGCTTCTTGACACTACAAGTATCCATATCTGTGCTGCATTGTTTTGAGCAGTATATAGTAGTATAGTGCAGCATATTGGTGACCATCAGTATATAGTAGTACAGTACAGTAGGACATTGCTGTATCTAGCAGCTCCGTGTCTCTTAAGTATCCATATATGTGCTGCATTGTTGTGAGCAGCATATAGTAGTACAGTCCAGCATTTTGGTGACCACCAGTATATAGTAGTACAGTACAGTAGGCCATTGCTGTATCTTGCAGCTCTTTGTCTCTTCAAGTATCCATAACTATGCTGCATTGTTGTGAGCAGTATATAGTAGTACAGTGCAGCATTTTGGTGACTACCAGTATATATAGTAGTATAGTACAGTAGGCCATTTCTGTATCTTGCAGCTTAGTGTCATTTCAAGTATCCATATCTGTGCTGCATTGTTGTGAGCAGTATATAGTAGTACAGTTCAGCATTTTGGTAACCACCAGTATATATATCGTAGTACAGTACAGTAGGCCATTGCTGTATCTTGCAGCTTCTTGACACTACAAGTATCCATATCTGTGCTGCATTGTGAGCAGTATATAGTAGTACAGTGCAGCATTTTGGTGACCACCAGTATATTGTAGCACAGGACAGTAGGCCATTTCTGTATCTTGAAGCTCCGTGTCACTTCAAGTATCCATATCTGTGCTGTTTTGTTGTGAGCAGTATATAGTAGTACAGTTCAGCATTTTGGTAACCACCAGTATATATATCGTAGTACAGTAAAGTAGGCCACTGCTGTATCTTGCAGCTCTGTGTCATTTCAAGTAACCATATCTGTGCTGCATTGTTGTGAGCAATATATAGTAGTACAGTGCAGCATTTTGGTGACCACCAGTGTATAGTAGTACAGTACAGTAGGCCATTGCTGTATCTTGCAGCTCTGTGTAACGTCAACTGTCCATATCTGTGCTGCATTGTTGTGAGCAGTATAGAGTAGTACAGTTCAGCATTTTGGTAACCACCAGTATATATATCGTAGTACAGTAAAGTAGGCCATTGCTGTATCTTGCAGCTTCTTGACACTACAAGTATCCCATATCTGTGCTGTATTGTTGAGAGCAGTATATATTAGTAGTACATTGCAGTATTTTGGTGACGACCAGTATATAGTAGTACAGTACAGTAGGCCATTGCTGTATCTTGAAGCTCCGTGTCACTTCAAGTATCCATATCTGTGCTTCATTGTTGTAAGCCGTATATAGTAGTACAGTGCAGCATTTTGGTGATTATCTGTATATATAGTAGTACAGTACAGTAGGCCATTGCTATATCGTGCAGCTACTCGTCACTTAAAGTATCCTTATCAGTGCTGCATTGTTGTGAGCAGTATATAGTTGTACATTGTAGTATTTTGGTGACCACCAGTATATATAGTAGTATAGTGAAGTAGGCCATTGTGTATCTTGCAGCTCTGTGTCATTTTAAGTATCCATATCTGTGCTGCATTGTTGTGAGCAGTATATAGTAGTACAGTGCAGCATTTTGGTGACCACCAGTATATAGTAGCACAGTACAGTAGGCCATTGCTATATCTTGCTGCTCCGTGTCACGTCAAGTGTCCATATCTGTGCTGCATTGTTGTGAGCAGTATATAGTAGTACAGTGCAGCATTTTGGTGACCACCAGTATATAGTAGTACAGTACAGTAGGCCATTGCTGTATCTTGCAGCTCCATGTCGCTTAATGTATCCATATCTGTGCTGCTTTGTTGTGAGCAGTATATAGTAGTACAGTTCAGCATTTTGGTGACCACCAGTATATATATTGTAGTACAGTACAGTAGGCCATTGCTGTATCTTGCAGCTTCTTGACACTACAAGTATCCATATCTGTGCTGCATTGTTGTGAGCAGTATATAGTAGTACATTGCAGCATTTTGGTGAACACCAGTATATATAGTAGTATAGTACAGTAGGACATTGCTGTATATTTCAGCTATGTGTCATTTCAAGTAACCATATCTGTGCTGCATTGTTGTGAGCAGCATATAGTAGTACAGTCCAGCATTTTGGTGACCACCAGTATATAGTACTACAGTACAGTAGGCCATTGCTGTATCTTGCAGCTCCGTGTCACATCAAGTGTCCATATCTGTGCTGCATTGTTGTGAGCAGTATAAAGTAGTACATTGCAACATTTTGGTGACCACCAGTATGTATAGTAGTACAGTACAGAGGGCCATTGCTGTATCTTGCAGCTCCGTGTCATTTCAAGTATCCATATCTGTGCTGCATTGTTGTGAGCATTATATAGTAGTACAGTGCAGCAGTTTTGTGACCACCAGTATATAGTAGTACAGTACAGTAGGCCATTGCTGTATCTTGCAGCTCCGTGTCATTTCAAGTATCCATATCTGTGCTGCATTGTTGTGAGCAGTATATAGTAGTACAGTACAGTAGGCCATTGCTGTATAATGCAGCTCCATGTCACTTCAAGTTTCCATATCTGTGCTGCTTTGTTGTGAGCAGTATATAGTAGTACAGTTCAGCATTTTGGTGACCACCAGTATATATATATATATATATATATATACATATCGTAGTACAGTACAGTAGGCCATTGATGTATCTTGCAGCTCCATATCACTTCAAGTATCCATATCTGTGCTGCATTGTTGTAAGCAGTATGTAGTAGTACATTGCAGGATTTTGGTGACCACCAGTATATAGTAGTATAGTACAGTAGGGCATTGCTGTATCTTGAAGCTCCGTGTCACTTCAAGTATTCATATCTGTGCTGCATTGTTGTGAGCAGTATATAGTAGTACAGTGCAGCATTTTGGTGATCATCAGTATATATAGTAGTACAGTACAGTAGGCCATTGCTATATCGTGCAGCTACTCGTCACTTAAAGTGTCCATATCTGTGCTGCATTGTTGTGAGCAGTTTATAGTTGTACAGTTCATCATTTTGGTGACCACCAGTATATAGTAGTACAGTACAGTAGGCCATTGCTGTATCTTGCAGCTCCGTGTCAATTCAAGTAACCATACCTATGCTGCATTGTTGTGAGCAGTATATAGTAGTATAGTGCAGCATTTTGGTGACCACCAGTATATAGTAGTACAGTACAGTAGGCCATTGCTGTATCTTGCTGCTCCATGTCACTAAATGTATCCATATCTGTGCTGCTTTGTTGTGAGCAGTATATAGTAGTACAGTTTAGCATTTTGGTGACCACCAGTATATATATCGTAGTACAGTACAGTAGGCCATTGCTGTATCTTGCAGATTCTTGACACTACAAGTATCCCATGTCTGTGCTGTATTGTTGAGAGCAGTATATAGTAGTACATTGCAGCATTTTGGTGACCACCAGTATATAGTACTACAATACAGTATGCCATTGCTGTATCTTGAAGCTCCGTGTCATTTCAAGTATTCATATCTGTGCTGCATTGTTGTGAGCAGTATATAGTAGTATAGTGCAGCATTTTGGTGATCATCAGTATATATAGTAGTACAGTACAGTAGGCCATTGCTGTATCTTGCAGCTCCATGTCACTAAATGTATCCATATCTGTGCTGCTTTGTTGTGAGCAGTATATAGTAGTGATGTGCACCGGAAATTTTTCAGGTTTTGCGTTTTGGTTTTGGGTTCGGTTCCGCGGCCGTGTTTTGGGTTCGAACGCGTTTTGGCAAAACCTCACCGAATTTTTGTTGTTGGATTCGGGTGTGTTTTGGATTCGGGTGTTTTTTTAAAAAAAACCTAAAAAACAGCTTAAATCATAGAATTTGGGGGTCATTTTGATCCCATAGTATTATTAACCTCAATAACCATAATTTCCACTCATTTTCAGTCTATTCTGAACACCTCACACCTCACAATATTATTTTTAGTCCTAAAATTTGCACCGAGGTCGCTGGATGGCTAAGCTAAGCGACACAAGTGGCCGACACAAACACCTGGCCCATCTAGGAGTGGCAATGCAGTGTCAGGCAGGATGGCCCTTCAAAAAAATACTCCCCAAACAGCACATGATGCAAAGAAAAATAGAGGCGCAATGAGGTAGCTGTGTAACTAAGCTAAGCGACCCTAGTGGCCGACACAAACACCTGGCCCATCTAGGAGTGGCACTGCAGTGTCACGCAGGATGGCCCTTCAAAAAAATACTCCCCAAACAGCACATGACGCAAAGAAAAAAAGAGGCGCAATGAGGTAGCTGTGTGACTAAGCTAAGCAACCCTAGTGGCCGACACAAACACCTGGCCCATCTAGGAGTGGCACTGCAGTGTCACGCAGGATGGCCCTTCAAAAAAATTCTCCCCAAACAGCACATGACGCAAAGAAAAAAAGAGGCGCAATGAGGTAGCTGTGTGACTAAGCTAAGCGACCCTAGTGGCCGACACAAACACCTGGCCCATCTAGGAGTGGCACTGCAGTGTCACGCAGGATGGCCCTTCAAAAAAATACTCCCCAAACAGCACATGACGCAAAGAAAAAAAGAGGCGCAATGAGGTAGCTGTGTGACTAAGATAAGTGACCCAAGTGGCCGACACAAACACCTGGTCCACCTAGGAGTGTCACTGCAGTGTCACGCAGGATGGCCCTTCAAAAAAATACTCCCCAAACAGCACATGACGCAAAGAAAAATGAAAGAAAAAAGAGGTGCAAGATGGAATTGTCCTTGGGCCCTCCCACCCACCCTTATGTTGTATAAACAGGACATGCACACTTTAACCAACCCATCATTTCAGCGACAGGGTCTGCCACACGACTTTGACTGAAATGACTGGTTGGTTTGGGCCCCCACCAAAAAAGAAGCAATCAATCTCTCCTTGCACAAACTGGCTCTACAGAGGCAAGATGTTCACCTCATCATCATTGTCCGATTCATCACCCCTTTCACTGTGTACATCCCCCTCCTCACAGATTATTAATTCATCCCCACTGCTGAAATCCACCATCTCAGGTCCCCGTGCAATCTCTGGAGGCAATTGCTGCTGGTGAATGTATCCACGGAGGAATTGATTATAATTCATTTTAATGAACATCATCTTCTCCACATTTTCTGGAAGTAACCTCGTACGCCGATTGCTGACAAGGTGAGCGGCGGCACTAAACACTCTTTCGGAGTACACACTGGAGGGAGGGCAACTTAGGTAGAATAAAGCCAGTTTCTGCAAGGGCCTCCAAATTGCCTCTTTTTCCTGCCAGTATACGTACGGACTGTCTGATGTGCCTACGTGTACATTTTCAGTATCGCCTGCCTAGAGAAATGGAACCTAGATGGTATTTGGTACCGGGGACACAGTACCTCAATCAAGTGTATAGTTGGCTCTGAAGTAACGATGGATACCGGAACCACGTTTCTCACCGCCCAGGCTGCCAAGGCCTCAGTTATCCGCTTTGCAGCAGGATGACTGCTGTGATATTTCATCTTCCTCGCAAAGGACTGTTGGACAGTCAATTGCTTACTGGAAGTAGTACAAGTGGTCTTCCGACTTCCCCTCTGGGATGACGATCGACTCCCAGCAGCAACAACAGCAGCGCCAGCAGCAGTAGGCGTTACACTCAAGGATGCATCGGAGGAATCCCAGGCAGGAGAGGACTCGCCAGACTTGCCAGTGATATGGCCTGCAGGACTATTGGCATTCCTGGGTAAGGAGGAAATTGACACTGAGGGAGTTGGTGGTGTGGTTTACGGGGGCTTGGTTACAAGAGAAAGGGATTTACTGGTCAGTGGACTGCTTCCGCTGTCGCCCAAAGTTTTTGAACTTGTCACTGACTTATGATGAATGCGCTGCAGGTGACGTATAAGGGAGGATGTTCCGAGGTGGTTAACGTCCTTACCCCTACTTATTACAGCTTGACAAAGGTAACACACGGCTTGACACCTGTTGTCCGCATTTGTGTTGAAATAATTCCACACCAAAGAGCTGATTTTTTTTGTATTTTGACCAGGCATGTCAATGGCCATATTCCTCCCACGGACAACAGGTGTCTCCCCGGGTGCCTGACTTAAACAAACCACCTCACCATCAAAATCCTCCTTGTCAATTTCCTCCCCAGCGCCAGCAACACCCATATCCTCATCCTGGTGTACTTCAACACTGACATCTTCAATTTGACTATCAGGAACTGGACTGCGGGTGCTCCTTCCAGCACTTGCAGGGGGCATGCAAATGGTGGAAGGCGCAAGCTCTTCCCGTCCAGTGTTGGGAAGGTCAGGCATCGCAACCGACACAATTGGACTCTCCTTGGGGATTTGTGATTTCGAAGAACGCATAGTTCTTTGCTGTGCTTTTGCCAGCTTAAGTCTTTTCATTTTTCTAGCGAGAGGCTGAGTGCTTCCATCCTCATGTGAAGCTGAACCACTAGCCATGAACATAGGCCAGGGCCTCATCCGTTCCTTGCCACTCCGTGTCGTAAATGGCATATTGGCAAGTTTACGCTTCTCTTCAGACGCTTTTAATTTAGATTTTTGGGTCATTTTTTTACTGATCTTTTGTGTTTTGGATTTTACATGCTCTGTACTATGACATTGAGCATCGGCCTTGGCAGACGACGTTGATGGCATTTCATCGTCTCGGCCATGACTAGTGGCAGCAGCTTCAGCACGAGGTGGAAGTGGATCTTGATCTTTCCCTATTTTTTCAACCTCCACATTTTTGTTCTCCATATTTTAATGCGCACAACTAAAAGCCACCACAGGTATACAATGTAGATGGATGGATAGTATAGTATTATATTACTTATGGAGGATGACTGACGACACAGAGGTAGGTACAGCCGTGGCCTACCGTACTGCTATATATATATAATATACTGTATAATAATAACGGACCTGGTGGACACTGTCAGTAGACTGCTAAACTAGTATGAAGAAAAAAAAAGCCACCACAGGTATACAATGTAGATGGATGGATAGTATAGTATTATATTACTTATGGAGGACGAGTGACGACACAGAGGTAGGTACAGCCGTGGCCTACCGTACTGCTATATATATATATATATATAATATACTGTATAATAATAACGGACCTGGTGGACACTATCAGCAGACTGCTAAACCAGTGTGAAGAAAAAAAAAGCCACCACAGGCATACAATGTAGATGGATGGATAGTATAGTATTATATTACTTATGGACGACGACTGACGACACAGAGGTAGGTACAGCCGTGGCCTACCGTACTGCTATATATATATATATAATATACTGTATAATAATAACGGACCTGGTGGACACTGTCAGCAGACTGCTAAACTATTATGAAGGGAAAAAAAGCCACCACAGGTATACAATGTAGATGGATGGATAGTATAGTATTATATTACTTATGGAGGACGAGTGACGACACAGAGGTAGGAACAGCCGTGGCCTACCGTACTGCTATATATATATATATATATATATATATATATATATAATATACTGTATAATAATAACGGACCTGGTGGACACTGTCAGCAGACTGCTAAACTAGTATGAAGAAAAAAAAAGCCACCACAGGTATACAATGTACATGGATGGATAGTATAGTATTATATTACTTATGGACGACGACTGACGACACAGAGGTAGGTACAGCCGTGGCCTACCGTACTGCTATATATATATATATATATATATATATATATATATAATATACTGTATAATAATAACGGACCTGGTGGACACTGTCAGTAGACTGCTAAACTAGTATGAAGGAAAAAAAAAGCCACCACAGGAGTGTTTTTCAGGCAGACAAACGTATACTGGACAGGTGGTCACTGTCAGCAAAACTGTGCACTGTACTCCTGCTATAACTGCTCCCCAGTCCCCACAATTAGGCAGTGTGAGCAGTGCACTCAGCACAGATATATCATGCAGCAGTGCAGCACACTGAGCACAGATATGGTGGAGCGTTTTTTTCAGGCAGAGAAACAACGGATTAAACTCACTGGTGGTATTATAATCAAAACCCTGCACTGTACTCCCTAACAGCTGCTCCCCGTCCCCAGTCCTCCCCACAATTATAACTAAGTCACTCTTTTCTACTATAACGGAGAGGACGCCAGCCACGTCCTCTCCCTATCAATCTCAATGCACGTGTGAAAATGGTGGCGACGCGCGTCTGCTTATATAGAATCCGAGTCTCGCGAGAATCCGACAGCGGGATGATGACGTTCGGGGCGCGCTCGGTTTACCCGAGCCACATGGGAGAATCCGAGAATGGCTCGGACCCGTGTAAAAAGGCTGAAGTTCTGGGGGGTTCGGTTTCCGAGAAACCGAACCCGCTCATCACTAGTATATAGTAGTACAGTTCAGCATTTTGGTAACCACCAGTATATATATTGTAGTACAGTACAGTAGGCCATTGATGTATCTTGCAGATTCTTGACACTACAAGTATCCCATATCTGTGCTGTATTGTTGAGAGCAGTATATAGTAGTACATTGCAGCATTTTGGTGACCACCAGTATATAGTAGTACAGTACAGTAGGCCATTGCTGTATCTTGAAGCTCCGTGTCACTTCAAGTATCCATATCTGTGCTGCATTGTTGTGAGCAGTATATAGTAGTACAGTGCAGCATTTTGGTGATCATCAGTATATACAGTATTACAGTACAGTAGGCCATTGCTATATCATGCATCTACTCGTCACTTAAAGTATCCTTATCAGTGCTGCATTGTTGTGAGCAGTATATAGTAGTACATTGCAGCATTTTGGTGACCACCAGTATATATAGTAGTACAGTACAGTAGGCCATTGCTGTATCTTGCAGCTCTGTGTCATTTCAAGTATCCATATCTGTGCTGCATTGTTGTGAGCAGTATATAGTAGTACAGTGCAGCATTTTGGTGACCACCAGTATATATAGTAGTATATTGCAGTAGGCCATTGTGTATCTTGCAGCTCTGTGTCATTTCAAGTAACCATATCTGTGCTGCATTGTTGTGAGCAATATATAGTAGTACAGTGCAGCATTTTGGTGACCACCAGTATATAGTAGTACAGTACAGTAGGCCATGGCTGTATCTTGCAGCTCCATGTCACTTAATGTATCCACATCTGTGCTGCTTTGTTGTGAGCAGTATATAGTAGTATAGTTCAGCATTTTGGTGACCACCAGTATATAGTAGTACAGTACAGTAGGCCGTTGCTGTATCTTTCAGCTATGTGTCATTTCAAGTAACCATATCTGTGCTGCATTGTTGTGAGCAGTATATAGTATTATAGTGCAGCATATTGGTGACCACCAGTATATAGTAGTACAGTACAGTAGGACATTGCTGTATCTAGCAGCTCCATGTCTCTTAAGTATCCATATATGTGCTGCATTGCTGTGAGCAGCATATAGTAGTACAGTCCAGCATTTTGGTGACCACCAGTATATAGTTGTACAGTACAGTAGGCCATTCCTGTATCTTGCAGCTCCGTGTCACTTTAAGTATCCATATCTGTGCTGCATTGTTGTGAGCAAGATAAAGTAGTACAGTGCAACATTTTGGTGACCACCAGTATGTATAGTAGTACAGTACAGTAGGCCATTGCTGTATTTTGCAGCTCCATGTCATTTCAAGTATCCATATCTGTGCTGCATTGTTGTGAGCAGTATATAGTAGTACAGTGCAGCAGTTTTGTGACCACCAGTATATAGTAGTACAGTACAGTAGGCCATTGCTGTATCTTGAAACTCCGTGTTACTTCAAGTATCCATATCTGTGCTTCATTGTTGTGAGCAGTATATAGTAGTACAGTGCAGCATTTTGGTGATCATCATTATATATATAGTAATACAGTACATTAGGCCATTGCTGTATCTTGCAGCTCTGTGTCATTTCAAGTATCCATATCTGTGCTGCATTGTTGTGAGCAGTATATAGTAGTACATTGCAGCATTTTGGTGACCACCAGTATGTATAGTAGTATAGTGCAGTAGGTCATTGTGAATCTTGAAGCCCTGTGTCATTTCAAGTAACCATATCTGTGCTGCATTGTTGTGAGCAGTATATAGTAGTACAGTGCAGCAGTTTGGTGACCACCAGTATATAGTAGTACAGTACAGTAGGCCATTGCTGTATCTTGCAGCTCCGTGTAACTTCAAGTGTCCATATATGTGCTGCATTGTGTTGAGCAGTATATAGTAGTACAGTACAGTAGGCCATTGCTGTATCTTGCAGCTCCATGTCACTTCAAGTATCCATATCTGTACTGCATTGTTGTGAGCAGTATGTAGTAGTACATTGCAGCATTTTGGTGACCACCAGTATATAGTAGTACAGTACAGTAGGCCATTGCTGTATCTTGAAGCTCCGTGTCACTTCAAGTATTCATGTCTGTGCTGCATTGTTGTGAGCAGTATACAGTAGTACAGTGCATCATTTTGGTGATCATCAGTATATATAGTAGTACAGTACAGTAGGCCATTGCTATATCGTGCAGCTCTGTGTCTCTTCAAGTATCCATAACTATGCTGCATTGTTGTGAGCAGTATATAGTAGTACAGTGCAGCATTTTGGTGACCACCAGTATATATAGTAGTACAGTACAGTAGGCCACTGCTGTATCTTGCAGCTCCGTGTCATTTTAAGTATCCATATCTGTGCTGCATTGTTGTGAGCAGTATATAGTAGTACAGTGCAGCATTTTGGTGACCACCAGTATATTGTAGTACAGTAGGCCATTGCTGTATCTTAAAGCTCCGTGTCACTTCAAGTATCCATATCTGTGCTGCATTGTTGTGAGCAGTATGTAGTAGTACATTGCAGCATTTTGGTGACCACCAGTATATAGTAGTACAGTACAGTAGGCCATTGCTGTATCTTGAAGCTCCGTGTCACTTCAAGTATTCATATCTGTGCTGCATTGTTGCGAGCAGTATACAGTAGTACAGTGCATCAATTTGGTGATCATCAGTATATATAGTAGTACAGTACAGTAGGCCATTGCTATATCGTGCAGCTACTCGTCACTTAAAGTGTCCATATCTGTGCTGCATTGTTGTGAGCAGTTTATAGTTGTATAGTGCATCATTTTGGTGACCACCAGTATATAGTAGTACAGTACAGTAGGCCATTGCTGTATCTTGCAGCTCTGTGTCTCTTCAAGTATCCATAACTATGCTGCATTGTTGTGAGCAGTATATAGTAGTACAGTGCAGCATTTTGGTGACCACCAGTATATATAGTAGTACAGTACAGTAGGCCACTGCAGTATCTTGCAGCTCCATGTCATTTTAAGTATCCATATCTGTGCTGCATTGTTGTGAGCAGTATATAGTAGTACAGTGCAGCATTTTGGTGACCACCAGTATATTGTAGTACAGTAGGCCATTGCTGTATCTTAAAGCTCCGTGTCACTTCAAGTGTCCATATCTGTGCTGCATTGTTGTGAGCAGTATATAGTAGTACATTGCAGCATTTTGGTGACCACCAGTATATATAGTAGTATATTGCAGTAGGCCGTTGTGTATCTTGCAGCTCTGTGTCATTTCAAGTAACCATATCTGTGCTGCATTGTTGTGAGCAGTATATAGTAGTACAGTGCAGCATTTTGGTGACCACCAGTATATAGTAGTACAGTACAGTAGGCCATTGCTGTATCTTGCAGCTCTGTGTCACGTCAAGTGTCCATATCTGTGCTGCATTGTTGTGAGCAGTATATAGTAGTACAGTGCAGCATTTTGGTGACCACCAGTGTATAGTAGTACAGTACAGTAGGTCTTTGCTGTATCTTGCAGCTCCGTGTCACTTCAAGTATAATTATGTGCTGCTTGCAGCTCCGTGTCACTTCAAGTATCCATATATGTGCTACATTGTTGTGAGCAGTATATAGTAGTACAGTGCAGCATTTTGGTGATCATCAGTATATATATAGTAGTATAGTACAGTAGGCCATTCCTGTATCTTGCAGCTCCGTGTCACTTCAAGTATCCATATCTGTGCTGCATTGTTGTGAGCAGTATAAAGTAGTACAGTGCAACATTTTGGTGACCACCAGTATGTATAGTAGTACAGTTCAGTAGGCCATTGCTGTATCTTGCAGCTCCGTGTCATTTCAAGTATCCATATCTGTGCTGCATTGTTGTGAGCATTATATAGTAGTACATTGCAGCATTTTGGTGACCACCAGTATATATAGTAGTATAGTGCAGTAGGCCATTGTGAATCTTGCAGCTCTGTGTCATTTCAAGTAACCATATCTGTGCTACATTGTTGTGAGCAGTATATAGTAGTACAGTGCAGCATTTTGGTGACCACCAGTATATAGTAGTACAGTACAGTAGGACATTGCTGTATCTAGCAGCCCCGTGTCTATCAAGTATCCATATCTGTGCTGCATTGTTGTGAGCAGCATCTAGTAGTACAGTCCAGCATTTTGGTGACCACCAGTATATAGTAGTACAGTACACTAGGCCATTTCTGTATCTTGCAGCTCTGTGTCACTTCAAGTATCCATATCTGTGCTGCATTGTTGTGAGCAGTATATAGTAGTACAGTGCAGCATGTTGGTGACCACCAGTATATAGTAGTACAGTACAGTAGGTCATTGCTGTATCTTGCAGCTCCGTGTCACTTCAAGTATCCATATCTGTGCTGCTTGCAGCTTCGTGTCACTTCAAGTATCGATATCTGTGCTACATTGTTGTGAGCAGTATATAGTAGTACAGTGCAGCATTTTGTTGACCACCAGTATATATAGTAGTACAGTACAGTAGGCCACTGCTGTATCTTACAGCTTAGTGTCATTTCAAGTATCCATATCTGTGCTGCATTGTTGTGAGCAGTATATAGTAGTACAGTGCAGCATTTTGGTGACCACCAGTATATTGTAGTACATTACAGTAGGCCATTGCTGTATCTTGAAGCTCTGTGTCACTTCAAGTATCCATATCTGTGCTGCATTGTTGTGAGCAGTATATAGTAGTACAGTGCAGCATGTTGGTGACCACCAGTATATAGTAGTACAGTACAGTAGGTCATTGCTGTATCTTGCAGCTCCGTGTCACTTCAAGTATCCATATCTGTGCTGCTTGCAGCTTCGTGTCACTTCAAGTATCGATATCTGTGCTACATTGTTGTGAGCAGTATATAGTAGTACAGTGCAGCATGTTGGTGACCACCAGTATATAGTAGTACAGTACAGTAGGTCATTGCTGTATCTTGCAGCTCCGTGTCACTTCAAGTATCCATATCTGTGCTGCTTGCAGCTTCGTGTCACTTCAAGTATCGATATCTGTGCTACATTGTTGTGAGCAGTATATAGTAGTACAGTGCAGCATTTTGTTGACCACCAGTATATATAGTAGTACAGTACAGTAGGCCATTGCGGTATCTTGCAGCTCTGTGTCACGTCAAGTGTCCATATCTGTGCTGCATTGTTGTGAGCAGTATATAGTAGTACAGTGCAGCATTTTGGTGACCACCAGTATATTGTAGTACAGTACAGTAGGCCATTGCTGTATCTTGCAGCTCCATGTCTCTTCAAGTATCCTTATCTGTGCTGCTTTGTTGTGAGCAGTATATAGTAGTACATTTCAGCATTTTGATGACCACCAGTGTTTATAGTAGTACAGTACAGTAGGCCATTGCTATATCTTGCAGCTACTTGTCAACTAAAGTATCCATATCTGTGCTGCATTGTTGTGAGCAGTATATAGTAGTACATTGCAGCATTTTGGTGACCACCAGTATATATAGTAGTATATTGCAGTAGGTCGTTGTGTATCTTGCAGCTCTGTGTCATTTCAAGTAACCATATCTGTGCTGCATTGTTGTGAGCAGTATATAGCAGTACAGTGCAGCATTTTGGTGACCACCAGTATATAGTAGTACAGTACAGTAGGCCATTGCTGTATCTTGCAGCTCTGTGTCACGTCAAGTGTCCATATCTGTGCTGCATTGTTGTGAGCAGTATATAGTAGTACAGTGCAGCATTTTGGTGACCACCAGTATATAGTAGTACAGTACAGTAGGTCTTTGCTGTATCTTGCAGCTCCGTGTCACTTCAAGTATAATTCTGTGCTGCTTGCAGCTCCGTGTCACTTCAAGTATCCATATCTGTGCTACATTGTTGTGAGCAGTATATAGTAGTACAGTGCAGCATTTTGGTGACCACCAGTATATATAGTAGTACAGTACAGTAGGCCATTGCTATATCGTGCAGCTACTCGTCACTTAAAGTGTCCATGTCTGTGCTGCATTGTTGTGAGCAGTTTATAGTTGTATAGTGCATCATTTTGGTGACCACCAGTATATAGTAGTACAGTACAGTAGGCCATTGCTGTATCTTGCAGCTCTGTGTCTCTTCAAGTATCCATAACTATGCTGCATTGTTGTGAGCAGTATATAGTAGTACAGTGCAGCATTTTGGTGACCACCAGTATATATAGTAGTACAGTACAGTAGGCCACTGCTGTATCTTGCAGCTCCGTGTCATTTTAAGTATCCATATCTGTGCTGCATTGTTGTGAGCAGTATATAGTAGTACAGTGCAGCATTTGGTGACCACCAGTATATTGTAGTACAGTAGGCCATTGCTGTATCTTAAAGCTCCGTGTCACTTCAAGTGTCCATATCTGTGCTGCATTGTTGTGAGCAGTATATAGTAGTACATTGCAGCATTTTGGTGACCACCAGTATATATAGTAGTATAGTGCAGTAGGCCATTGTGAATCTTGCAGCTCTGTGTCATTTCAAGTAACCATATCTGTGCTGCATTGTTGTGAGCAGTATATAGTAGTACAGTGCAGCATTTTGGTGACCACCAGTATATAGTAGTACAGTACAGTAGGACATTGCTGTATCTTGCAGCTCTGTGTAACGTCAAGTGTCCATATCTGTGCTGCATTGTTGTGAGCAGTATGTAGTAGTATAGTGCAGCATTTTGGTGACCACCAGTATATAATAGTACAGTACAGTATGCCATTGCTGTATAATGCAGC
Source organism: Pseudophryne corroboree (assembly GCF_028390025.1). NCBI lineage: Eukaryota > Metazoa > Chordata > Amphibia > Anura > Myobatrachidae > Pseudophryne > Pseudophryne corroboree. Next base: position 210,490,742 of record NC_086454.1, read on the forward strand.
TCCATATCACTTCAAGTATCCATATCTGTGCTGCTTTGTTGTGAACAGTATATAGTAGTACAGTTCAGCATTTTGGTGACCACCAGTAAATATATCGTAGTACAGTACAGTAGGCCATTGTGTATCTTGCAGCTCCGTGTCATTTCAAGTAACCATACCTATGCTGCATTTTTGTGAGCAGTATATAGTAGTATAGTGCAGCATATTGGTGACCACCAGTATATAGTAGTACAGTACAGTAGGCCATTGCTGTATCTAGCAGCCCCGTGTCTATCAAGTATCCATAACTATGCTGCATTGTTGTGAGCAGTATATAGTAGTACAGTGCAGCATTTTGGTGACCACCAGTATATATAGTAGTACAGTACAGTAGGCCACTGCTGTATCTTGCAGCTCCATGTCATTTTAAGTATCCATATCTGTGCTGCATTGTTGTGAGCAGTATATAGTAGTACAGTGCAGCATTTTGGTGACCACCAGTATATATAGTAGTATATTGCAGTAGGCCGTTGTGTATCTTGCAGCTCTGTGTCATTTCAAGTAACCATATCTGTGCTGCATTGTTGTGAGCAGTATATAGTAGTATAGTGCAGCATTTTGGTGACCACCAGTATATAGTAGTACAGTACAGTAGGCCATTGCTGTATCTTGCAGCTCTGTGTCACGTCAAGTGTCCATATCTGTGCTGCATTGTTGTGAGCAGTATATAGTAGTACAGTGCAGCATTTTGGTGACCACCAGTATATAGTAGTACAGTAGGTCTTTGCTGTATCTTGCAGCTCTGTGTCACTTCGGGTATAATTATGTGCTGCTTGCAGCTCCGTATCACTTCAAGTATCCATATCTGTGCTACATAGTTGTGAGCAGTATATAGTAGTACAGTGCAGCATTTTGGTGACCACCAGTATATATAGTAGTACAGTACAGTAGGCCATGGCTGTATCTTGCAGCTCCTTGTCACTTCAAGTATCCATATCTGTGCTGCATTGTTGTGAGCAGTATGTAGTAGTACATTGCAGCATTTTGGTGACCACCAGTATATAGTAGTACAGTACAGTAGGCCATTGCTGTATCTTGAAGCTCCGTGTCACTTCAAGTATTCATATCTGTGCTGCATTGTTGTGAGCAGTATACAGTAGTACAGTGCATCATTTTGGTGATCAGTATATATAGTAGTACAGTACAGTAGGCCATTGCTATATCGTGCAGCTACTCGTCACTTAAAGTGTCCATATCTGTGCTGCATTGTTGTGAGCAGTTTATAGTTGTATAGTGCATCATTTTGGTGACCACCAGTATATAGTAGTACAGTACAGTAGACCATTGCTGTTTCTTGCAGCTCTGTGTCTCTTCAAGTATCCATAACTATGCTGCATTGTTGTGAGCAGTATATAGTAGTACAGTGCAGCATTTTGGTGACCACCAGTATATTGTAGTACAGTAGGCCATTGCTGTATCTTAAAGCTCCGTGTCACTTCAAGTGTCCATATCTGTGCTGCATTGTTGTGAGCAGTATATAGTAGTACATTGCAGCATTTTGGTGACCACCAGTATATATAGTAGTATATTGCAGGAGGCCGTTGTGTATCCTGCAGCTCTGTGTCATTTCAAGTAACCATATCTGTGCTGCATTGTTGTGAGCAGTATATAGTAGTACAGTTCAGCATTTTGGTGACCACCAGTATATAGTAGTACAGTACAGTAGGCCATTGCTGTATCTTGCAGTTCTGTGTCACGTCAAGTGTCCATATCTGTGTTGTATTGTTGTGAGCAGTATATAGTAGTACAGTGCAGCATTTTGGTGACCACCAGTGTATAGTAGTACAGTACAGTAGGTCTTTGCTGTATCTTGCAGCTCCGTGTCACTTCAAGTATAATTATGTGCTGCTTGCAGCTCCGTGTCACTTCAAGTATCCATATCTGTGCTACATTGTTGTGAGCAGTATATAGTAGTACAGTGCAGCATTTTGGTGACCACCAGTATATATAGTAGTACAGTACAGTAGGCCATGGCTGTATCTTGCAGCTCCTTGTCACTTCAAGTATCCATATCTGTGCTGCATTGTTGTGAGCAGTATATAGTAGTACATAGCAGCATTTTAGTGACCACCAGTATATATAATAGTATAGTGCAGTAGGCCATTGTGTATCTTGCAGCTCTGTGTCATTTCAGTAACCATATCTGTGCTGCATTGTTGTGAGCAGTATATAGTAGTATAGTGCAGCATATTGGTGACCACCAGTATATAGTAATACAGTACAGTAGGACATTGCTGTATCTAGCAGCTCCATGTCTCTTAAGTATCCATATATGTGCTGCATTGCTGTGAGCAGCATATAGTAGTACAGTCCAGCATTTTGATGACCACCAGTATATAGTTGTACAGTACAGTAGGCCATTCCTGTATCTTGCAGCTCCGTGTCACTTCAAGTATCCATATCTGTGCTGCATTGTTGTGAGCAGTATAAAGTAGTACAGTGCAACATTTTGGTGACCACCAGTATGTATAGTAGTACAGTTCAGTAGGCCATTGCTGTATCTTGCAGCTCCGTGTCATTTCAAGTATCCATATCTGTGCTGCATTGTTGTGAGCAGTATATAGAAGTACAGTGCAGCAGTTTTGTGACCACCAGTATATAGTAGTACAGTACAGTATGCCATTGCTTTATCTTTAAGCTCCGTGTCACTTCAAGTATCCATATCTGTGCTGCATTGTTGTGAGCAGTATATAGTAGTACAGTGCAGCATTTTGGTGATCATCAGTATATATATAGTAGTATAGTACAGTAGGCCATTCCTGTATCTTGCAGCTCCGTGTCACTTCAAGTATCCATATCTGTGCTGCATTGTTGTGAGCAGTATAAAGTAGTACAGTGCAACATTTTGGTGACCACCAGTATGTATAGTAGTACAGTTCAGTAGGCCATTGCTGTATCTTGCAGCTCCGTGTCATTTCAAGTATCCATATCTGTGCTGCATTGTTGTGAGAGTATATAGTAGTACATTGCTGCATTTTGGTGACCACCAGTATATATAGTAGTATAGTGCAGTAGGCCATTGTGAATCTTGCAGCTCTGTGTCATTTCAAGTAACCATATCTGTGCTGCATTGTTGTGAGCAGTATATAGTAGTACAGTGCAGCATTTTGGTGACCACCAGTATATAGTAGTACAGTACAGTAGGACATTGCTGTATCTTGCAGCTCCGTGTAACGTCAAGTGTCCATATCTGTGCTGCATTGTTGTGAGCAGTATGTAGTAGTATAGTGCAGCATTTTGGTGACCACCAGTATATAATAGTACAGTACAGTATGCCATTGCTGTATAATGCAGCTCCATATCACTTCAAGTATCCATATCTGTGCTGCATTGTTGTGAGCAGCATCTAGTAGTACAGTCCAGCATTTTGGTGACCACCAGTATATAGTAGTACAGTACACTAGGCCATTTCTGTATCTTGCAGCTCTGTGTCACTTCAAGTATCCATATCTGTGCTGCATTGTTGTGAGCAGTATATAGTAGTACAGTGCAGCATGTTGGTGACCACCAGTATATAGTAGTACAGTACAGTAGGTCATTGCTGTATCTTGCAGCTCCGTGTCACTTCAAGTATCCATATCTGTGCTGCTTGCAGCTTCGTGTCACTTCAAGTATCGATATCTGTGCTACATTGTTGTGAGCAGTATATAGTAGTACAGTGCAGCATTTTGTTGACCACCAGTATATATAGTAGTACAGTACAGTAGGCCATTGCGGTATCTTGCAGCTCTGTGTCACGTCAAGTGTCCATATCTGTGCTGCATTGTTGTGAGCAGTATATAGTAGTACAGTGCAGCATTTTGGTGATCATCAGTATATATATATAGTAGTATAGTACAGTAGGCCATTCCTGTATCTTGCAGCTCCGTGTCACTTCAAGTATCCATATCTGTGCTGCATTGTTGTAAGCAGTATAAAGTAGTACAGTGCAACATTTTGGTGACCACCAGTATGTATAGTAGTACAGTTCAGTAGGCCATTGCTGTATCTTGCAGCTCCGTGTCATTTCAAGTATCCATATCTGTGCTGCATTGTTGTGAGCAGTATATAGTAGTACATTGCAGCATTTTGGTGACCACCAGTATATATAGTAGTATAGTGCAGTAGGCCATTGTGAATCTTGCAGCTCTGTGTCATTTCAAGTAACCATATCTGTGCTGCATTGTTGTGAGCAGTATATAGTAGTACAGTGCAGCATTTTGGTGACCACCAGTATATAGTAGTACAGTACAGTAGGACATTGCTGTATCTTGCAGCTCCGTGTCATTTCAAGTAACCATACCTATGCTGCATTTTTGTGAGCAGTATATAGTAGTATAGTGCAGCATATTGGTGACCACCAGTATATAGTAGTACAGTACAGTAGGCCATTGCTGTATCTAGCAGCCCCGTGTCTCTCAAGTATCCATATCTGTGCTGCATTGTTGTGAGCAGCATCTAGTAGTACAGTCCAGCATTTTGGTGACCACCAGTATATAGTAGTACAGTACAGTAGGCCATTTCTGTATCTTGCAGCTCTGTGTCACTTCAAGTATCCATATCTGTGCTGCATTGTTGTGAGCAGTATATAGTAGTACAGTGCAGCATGTTGGTGACCACCAGTATATAGTAGTACAGTACAGTAGGTCATTGCTGTATCTTGCAGCTCCGTGTCACTTCAAGTATCCATATCTGTGCTGCTTGCAGCTCCGTGTCACTTCAAGTATCCATATCTGTGCTGCTTGCAGCTTCGTGTCACTTCAAGTATCGATATCTGTGCTACATTGTTGTGAGCAGTATATAGTAGTACAGTGCAGCATTTTGTTGACCACCAGTATATATAGTAGTACAGTACAGTAGGCCATTGCTGTATCTTGCAGCTCTGTGTCACGTCAAGTGTCCATATCTGTGCTGCATTGTTGTGAGCAGTATATAGTGGTACAGTGCAGCATTTTGGTGACCACCAGTATATATAGTAGTACAGTACAGTAGGCCATGGCTGTATCTTGCAGCTCCTTGTCACTTCAAGTATCCATATCTGTGCTGCATTGTTGTGAGCAGTATATAGTAGTACATAGCAGCATTTTAGTGACCACCAGTATATATAATAGTATAGTGCAGTAGGCCATTGTGTATCTTGCAGCTCTGAGTCATTTCAGTAACCATATCTGTGCTGCATTGTTGTGAGCAGTATATAGTAGTATAGTGCAGCATATTGGTGACCACCAGTATATAGTAGTACAGTACAGTAGGACATTGCTGTATCTAGCAGCTCCATGTCTCTTAAGTATCCATATATGTGCTGCATTGCTGTGAGCAGCATATAGTAGTACAGTCCAGCATTTTGATGACCACCAGTATATAGTTGTACAGTACAGTAGGCCATTCCTGTATCTTGCAGCTCCGTGTCACTTCAAGTATCCATATCTGTGCTGCATTGTTGTGAGCAGTATAAAGTAGTACAGTGCAACATTTTGGTGACCACCAGTATGTATAGTAGTACAGTTCAGTAGGCCATTGCTGTATCTTGCAGCTCCGTGTCATTTCAAGTATCCATATCTGTGCTGCATTGTTGTGAGCAGTATATAGAAGTACAGTGCAGCAGTTTTGTGACCACCAGTATATAGTAGTACAGTACAGTATGCCATTGCTTTATCTTTAAGCTCCGTGTCACTTCAAGTATCCATATCTGTGCTGCATTGTTGTGAGCAGTATATAGTAGTAGTACAGTGCAGCATTTTGGTGATCATCAGTATATATATAGTAGTATAGTACAGTAGGCCATTCCTGTATCTTGCTGCTCCGTGTCACTTCAAGTATCCATATCTGTGCTGCATTGTTGTGAGCAGTATAAAGTAGTACAGTGCAACATTTTGGTGACCACCAGTATGTATAGTAGTACAGTTCAGTAGGCCATTGCTGTATCTTGCAGCTCCGTGTCATTTCAAGTATCCATATCTGTGCTGCATTGTTGTGAGAGTATATAGTAGTACATTGCAGCATTTTGGTGACCACCAGTATATATAGTAGTATAGTGCAGTAGGCCATTGTGAATCTTGCAGCTCTGTGTCATTTCAAGTAACCATATCTGTGCTGCATTGTTGTGAGCAGTATATAGTAGTACAGTGCAGCATTTTGGTGACCACCAGTATATAGTAGTACAGTACAGTAGGACATTGCTGTATCTTGCAGCTCCGTGTAACGTCAAGTGTCCATATCTGTGCTGCATTGTTGTGAGCAGTATGTAGTAGTATAGTGCAGCATTTTGGTGACCACCAGTATATAATAGTACAGTACAGTATGCCATTGCTGTATAATGCAGCTCCATATCACTTCAAGTATCCATATCTGTGCTGCATTGTTGTGAGCAGCATCTAGTAGTACAGTCCAGCATTTTGGTGACCACCAGTATATAGTAGTACAGTACACTAGGCCATTTCTGTATCTTGCAGCTCTGTGTCACTTCAAGTATCCATATCTGTGCTGCATTGTTGTGAGCAGTATATAGTAGTACAGTGCAGCATGTTGGTGACCACCAGTATATAGTAGTACAGTACAGTAGGTCATTGCTGTATCTTGCAGCTCCGTGTCACTTCAAGTATCCATATCTGTGCTGGTTGCAGCTTCGTGTCACTTCAAGTATCGATATCTGTGCTACATTGTTGTGAGCAGTATATAGTAGTACAGTGCAGCATTTTGTTGACCACCAGTATATATAGTAGTACAGTACAGTAGGCCATTGCGGTATCTTGCAGCTCTGTGTCACGTCAAGTGTCCATATCTGTGCTGCATTGTTGTGAGCAGTATATAGTAGTACAGTGCAGCATTTTGGTGATCATCAGTATATATATATAGTAGTATAGTACAGTAGGCCATTCCTGTATCTTGCAGCTCCGTGTCACTTCAAGTATCCATATCTGTGCTGCATTGTTGTAAGCAGTATAAAGTAGTACAGTGCAACATTTTGGTGACCACCAGTATGTATAGTAGTACAGTTCAGTAGGCCATTGCTGTATCTTGCAGCTCCGTGTCATTTCAAGTATCCATATCTGTGCTGCATTGTTGTGAGCAGTATATAGTAGTACATTGCAGCATTTTGGTGACCACCAGTATATATAGTAGTATAGTGCAGTAGGCCATTGTGAATCTTGCAGCTCTGTGTCATTTCAAGTAACCATATCTGTGCTGCATTGTTGTGAGCAGTATATAGTAGTACAGTGCAGCATTTTGGTGACCACCAGTATATAGTAGTACAGTACAGTAGGACATTGCTGTATCTTGCAGCTCCGTGTCATTTCAAGTAACCATACCTATGCTGCATTTTTGTGAGCAGTATATAGTAGTATAGTGCAGCATATTGGTGACCACCAGTATATAGTAGTACAGTACAGTAGGCCATTGCTGTATCTAGCAGCCCCGTGTCTCTCAAGTATCCATATCTGTGCTGCATTGTTGTGAGCAGCATCTAGTAGTACAGTCCAGCATTTTGGTGACCACCAGTATATAGTAGTACAGTACAGTAGGCCATTTCTGTATCTTGCAGCTCTGTGTCACTTCAAGTATCCATATCTGTGCTGCATTGTTGTGAGCAGTATATAGTAGTACAGTGCAGCATGTTGGTGACCACCAGTATATAGTAGTACAGTACAGTAGGTCATTGCTGTATCTTGCAGCTCCGTGTCACTTCAAGTATCCATATCTGTGCTGCTTGCAGCTCCGTGTCACTTCAAGTATCCATATCTGTGCTGCTTGCAGCTTCGTGTCACTTCAAGTATCGATATCTGTGCTACATTGTTGTGAGCAGTATAGTAGTACAGTGCAGCATTTTGTTGACCACCAGTATATATAGTAGTACAGTACAGTAGGCCATTGCTGTATCTTGCAGCTCTGTGTCACGTCAAGTGTCCATATCTGTGCTGCATTGTTGTGAGCAGTATATAGTGGTACAGTGCAGCATTTTGGTGACCACCAGTATATTGTAGTACAGTACAGTAGGCCATTGCTGTATCTTGCAGCTCCATGTCACTTCAAGTATCCTTATCTGTGCTGCTTTGTTGTGAGCAGTATATAGTAGTACATTTCAGCATTTTGATGACCACCAGTGTTTATAGTAGTATAGTACAGTAGGCCATTGCTATATCTTGCAGCTACTTGTCACCTAAAGTATCCATATCTGTGCTGCATTGTTGTGAGCAGTAAATAGTAGTACAGTGCAGCATTTTGGTGACCACCAGTATATAGTAGTACAGTACAGTAGGTATTTGCTATATCTTGCAGCTCCGTGTCATTTCAAGTATAAATCTTTGCTGCTTGCAGCTCCGTGTCACTTCAAGTATCCATATCTGTGCTGCATTGTTGTAAGCAGTATATAGTAGTATAGTTTAGCATACTGGTGACCACCAGTATATAGTAGTACAGTACAGTATGCCATTGCCGTGTCTTGCCGCTCCGTGTCACTTCAAGTATCCATATCTGTACTGCATTGTTGTGAGCAGTATATAGTAGTAAAGTGCAGCATTTTGGTGACCACCAGTATATAGTAGTACAGTACCGTAGGCCATTGCTGTATCTTGCAGCTCTGTGTCACGTCAAGTGTCCATATCTGTGCTGCATTGTTGTGAGCAGTATATAGTAGTACAGTGCAGCATTTTGGTGACCACCAGTATATAGTAGTATAGTACAGTAGGTCATTGCTGTATCTTGCAGCTCCGTGTCACTTCAAGTATCCATATCTGTGCTGCTTGCAGCTCCGTGTCACTTCAAGTATCCATATATGTGCTGCATTGTTGTGAGAAGTATATAGTAGTACAGTGCAGCATTTTGGTGACCACCAGTATATATAGTAGTACAGTACAGTACAGTAGGCCATGGCTGTATCTTGCAGCTCTGTGTCATTTCAAGTAACCATATCTGTGCTGCATTGTCTTGAGCAGTATATAGTAGTATAGTTTAGCATACTGGTGACCACCAGTATATAGTAGTACAGTACAGTAGGCCATTGCTGTATCTTGCAGCTCTGTGTTATTTCAAGTATCCATATCTGTGCTGCATTGCTGTGAGCAGCATCTAGTAGTACAGTCCAGCATTTTGGTGACCACCAGTATATAGTTGTACAGTACAGTAGGCCATTGCTATATCTTGCAGCTACTTGTCACTTAAAGTATCCATATCAGTGCTGCATTGTTGTGAGCAGTATATAGGAGTACACTGCAGCATTTTGGTGACCACCAGTATATATAGTAGTACAGTATAGTAGGCCATAGCTGCATCTTGCAGCTCCTTGTCGCTTCAAGTATCCATATCCGTGCTGCATTGTTGTTAGCAGTATATAGTAGTACATTGCAGCATTTTGGTGACCACCAGTATATATAGTAGTATAGTGCAGTGTTCCATTGCTGTGTCTTGCAGCTCCGTGTCACTTCAAGTATCCATATCTGTGCTGCATTGTTGTGAGAAGTATATAATAGTACAGTGCAGCATTTTGGTGACCACCAGTATATATAGTAGTACAGTACAGTAGGCCATAGCTATATCTTGTAGCTCTGTGTCATTTCAAGTAACCATATCTGTGCTGCATTGTCTTGACCAGTATATAGTAGTATAGTTTAGCATACTGGTGACCACCAGTATATAGTAGTACAGTACAGTAGGCCATTGCTGTAACTTGCAGCTCCGTGTCATTTCAAGTATCCATATCTGTGCTGCATTGTTGTGAGCAGTATATAGTAGTACAGTGCAGCATTTTGGTGACCACCAGTATATAGTAGTATAGTACAGTAGGCCATTGCTGTATCTTGCAGCTCCGTGTCACTTCAAGTATCCATATCTGTGCTACATTGTTGTGAGCAGTATATAGTAGTACAGTGCAGCATTTTGGTGACCACCAGTATATAGTAGTATAGTACAGTATTCCGTTTCTGTATCTTGCAGCTCCATGTCTCTTCAAGTATCCATATCTGTGCTGCATTGTTGTGAGCAGTATATAGTCATACAGTGCAGCATTTTGGTGACCACCAGTATATAATAGTACAGTACAGTAGGTAATTGCTGTATCTTGCAGCTCCGTGTCACTTCAAGTATCCATATCTGTGCTACCATGTTGTGAGCAGTATATAGTAGTACAGTGCAGCATTTTGGTGACTACCAGTATATAGTAGTACAGTACAGTAGCCCATTGCTGTATCTTGCAGCTCTGTGTCATTTCAAGTATCCATATCTGTGCTGCATTGTTGTGAGCAGTATATAGTAGTACAGTGCAGCATTTTGGTGACCACCAGTATATAGTAGTACAGTACAGTAGGCCATTGCTGTATCTTGCAGCTTCGTGTCACTTCAAGTATCCATATCTGTGCTGCATTGTTGTGAGCAGTATATAGTGTACAGTACAATATGCCATTGCTATTGATATAATAATATTACTGGCATATAATTCCACACATTAAAAAATGGAGAACAAAAATTTGGAGGGTAAAATAGGGAATGATCAAGATCCACTTCCACCTGGTGCTGAAGCTGCTACCTCTAGTCATGGCAGAGACAATGAAATGCAACCAATGTCGTCTGCCAAGGCCGATGCCTAATGTCATAGTAGAGAGCATGTAAAATCCCAAAAAATCTAAATTAAAATCGTCTGAGGAGAAGCGTAAACTTGCCAATATGCCATTTACGACACGGAGTGGCAAGTAGAGATGAGCGCCTGAAATTTTTCGGGTTTTGTGTTTTGGTTTTGGGTTCGGTTCCGCGGCCGTGTTTTGGGTTCGAACGCGTTTTGGCAAAACCTCACCGAATTATTTTTGTCGGATTCGGGTGTGTTTTGGATTCGGGTGTTTTTTTCCAAAAACACTAAAAAACAGCTTAAATCATAGAATTTGGGGGTCATTTTGATCCCAAAGTATTATTAACCTCAAAAACCATAATTTACACTCATTTTCAGTCTATTCTGAATACCTCACACCTCACAATATTATTTTTAGTCCTAAAATTTGCACCGAGGTCGCTGTGTGAGTAAGATAAGCGACCCTAGTGGCCGACACAAACACCGGGCCCATCTAGGAGTGGCACTGCAGTGTCACGCAGGATGTCCCTTCCAAAAAACCCTCCCCAAACAGCACATGACGCAAAGAAAAAAAGAGGCGCAATGAGGTAGCTGTGTGAGTAAGATTAGCGACCCTAGTGGCCGACACAAACACCGGGCCCATCTAGGAGTGGCACTGCAGTGTCACGCAGGATGGCCCTTCCAAAAAACCCTCCCCAAACAGCACATGACGCAAAGAAAAAAAGAGGCGCAATGAGGTAGCTGACTGTGTGAGTAAGATTAGCGACCCTAGTGGCCGACACAAACACCGGGCACATCTAGGAGTGGCACTGCAGTGTCACGCAGGATGTCCCTTCCAAAAAACCCTCCCCAAACAGCACATGACGCAAAGAAAAAAAGAGGCGCAATGAGGTAGCTGTGTGAGTAAGATTAGCGACCCTAGTGGCCGACACAAACACCGGGCACATCTAGGAGTGGCACTGCAGTGTCACGCAGGATGTCCCTTCCAAAAAACCCTCCCCAAACAGCACATGACGCAAAGAAAAAAAGAGGCGCAATGAGGTAGCTGTGTGAGTAAGATTAGCGACCCTAGTGGCCGACACAAACACCGGGCCCATCTAGGAGTGGCACTGCAGTGTCACGCAGGATGTCCCTTCCAAAAAACCCTCCCCAATCAGCACATGATGCAAAGAAAAAGAAAAGAAAAAAGAGGTGCAAGATGGAATTATCCTTGGGCCCTCCCACCCACCCTTATGTTGTATAAACAAAACAGGACATGCACACTTTAACCAACCCATCATTTCAGTGACAGGGTCTGCCACACGACTGTGACTGATATGACGGGTTGGTTTGGACCCCCCCCAAAAAAGAAGCAATTAATCTCTCCTTGCACAAACTGGCTCTACAGAGGCAAGATGTCCACCTCATCTTCACCCTCCGATATATCACCGTGTACATCCCCCTCCTCACAGATTATCAATTCGTCCCCACTGGAATCCACCATCTCAGCTCCCTGTGTACTTTGTGGAGGCAATTGCTGCTGGTCAATGTCTCCGCGGAGGAATTGATTATAATTCATTTTAATGAACATCATCTTCTCCACATTTTCTGGATGTAACCTCGTACGCCGATTGCTGACAAGGTGAGCGGCGGCACTAAACACTCTTTCGGAGTACACACTTGTGGGAGGGCAACTTAGGTAGAATAAAGCCAGTTTGTGCAAGGGCCTCCAAATTGCCTCTTTTTCCTGCCAGTATAAGTACGGACTGTGTGACGTGCCTACTTGGATGCGGTCACTCATATAATCCTCCACCATTCTATCAATGTTGAGAGAATCATATGCAGTGACAGTAGACGACATGTCCGTAATCGTTGTCAGGTCCTTCAGTCCGGACCAGATGTCAGCATCAGCAGTCGCTCCAGACTGCCCTGCATCACCGCCAGCGGGTGGGCTCGGAATTCTGAGCCTTTTCCTCGCACCCCCAGTTGCGGGAGAATGTGAAGGAGGAGATGTTGACAGGTCGCGTTCCGCTTGACTTGACAATTTTGTCACCAGCAGGTCTTTCAACCCCAGCAGACCTGTGTCTGCCGGAAAGAGAGATCCAAGGTAGGCTTTAAATCTAGGATCGAGCACGGTGGCCAAAATGTAGTGCTCTGATTTCAACAGATTGACCACCCGTGAATCCTTGTTAAGCGAATTAAGGGCTGCATCCACAAGTCCCACATGCCTAGCGGAATCGCTCCGTGTTAGCTCCTTCTTCAATGCCTCCAGCTTCTTCTGCAAAAGCCTGATGAGGGGAATGACCTGACTCAGGCTGGCAGTGTCTGAACTGACTTCACGTGTGGCAAGTTCAAAGGGCATCAGAACCTTGCACAACGTTGAAATCATTCTCCACTGCACTTGAGACAGGTGCATTCCATCTCCTATATCGTGCTCAATTGTATAGGCTTGAATGGCCTTTTGCTGCTCCTCCAACCTCTGAAGCATATAGAGGGTTGAATTCCACCTCGTTACCACTTCTTGCTTCAGATGATGGCAGGGCAGGTTCAGTAGTTTTTGGTGGTGCTCCAGTCTTCTGTACGTGGTGCCTGTACGCCGAAAGTGTCCCGCAATTTTTCTGGCCACCGACAGCATCTCTTGCACGCCCCTGTCGTTTTTTTAAAAATTCTGCACCACCAAATTCAAGGTATGTGCAAAACATGGGACGTGCTGGAATTTGCCCATATTTAATGCACACACAATATTGCTGGCGTTGTCCGATGCCACAAATCCACAGGAGAGTCCAATTGGGGTAAGCCATTCCGCGATGATCTTCCTCAGTTGCCGTAAGAGGTTTTCAGCTGTGTGCGTATTCTGGAAAGCGGTGATACAAAGCGTAGCCTGCCTAGGAAAGAGTTGGCGTTTGCGAGATGCTGCTACTGGTGCCGCCGCTGCTGTTCTTGCGGCGGGAGTCCATACATCTACCCAGTGGGCTGTCACAGTCATATAGTCCTGACCCTGCCCTGCTCCACTTGTCCACATGTCCGTGGTTAAGTGGACATTGGGTACAACTGCATTTTTTAGGACACTGGTGAGTCTTTTTCTGACGTCCGTGTACATTCTCGGTATCGCCTGCCTAGAGAAGTGGAACCTAGATGGTATTTGGTAACGGGGGCACACTGCCTCAATAAATTGTCTAGTTCCCTGTGAACTAACGGCGGATACCGGACGCACGTCTAACACCAACATAGTTGTCAAGGACTCAGTTATCCGCTTTGCAGTAGGATGACTGCTGTGATATTTCATCTTCCTCGCAAAGGACTGTTGAACAGTCAATTGCTTACTGGCAGTAGTACAAGTGGGCTTACGACTTCCCCTCTGGGATGACCATCGACTCCCAGCGGCAACAACAGCAGCGCCAGCAGCAGTAGGCGTTACACGCAAGGATGCATCGGAGGAATCCCAGGCAGGAGAGGACTCGTCAGACTTGCCAGTGACATGGCCTGCAGGACTATTGGCATTCCTGGGGAAGGAGGAAATTGACACTGAGGGAGTTGGTGGGGTGGTTTGCGTGAGCTTGGTTACAAGAGGAAGGGATTTACTGGTCAGTGGACTGCTTCCGCTGTCACCCAAAGTTTTTGAACTTGTCACTGACTTATTATGAATGCGCTGCAGGTGACGTATAAGGGAGGATGTTCCGAGGTGGTTAACGTCCTTACCCCTACTTATTACAGCTTGACAAAGGGAACACACGGCTTGACACCTGTTGTCCGCATTTCTGGTGAAATACCTCCACACCGAAGAGCTGATTTTTTTGGTATTTTCACCTGGCATGTCAACGGCCATATTCCTCCCACGGACAACAGGTGTCTCCCCGGGTGCCTGACTTAAACAAACCACCTCACCATCAGAATCCTCCTGGTCAATTTCCTCCCCAGCGCCAGCAACACCCATATCCTCCTCATCCTGGTGTACTTCAACACTGACATCTTCAATCTGACTATCAGGAACTGGACTGCGGGTGCTCCTTCCAGCACTTGCAGGGGGCGTGCAAATGGTGGAAGGCGCATGCTCTTCACGTCCAGTGTTGGGAAGGTCAGGCATCGCAACCGACACAATTGGACTCTCCTTGTGGATTTGGGATTTCAAAGAACGCACAGTTCTTTGCGGTGCTTTTGCCAGCTTGAGTCTTTTCAGTTTTCTAGCGAGAGGCTGAGTGCTTCCATCCTCATGTGAAGCTGAACCACTAGCCATGAACATAGGCCAGGGCCTCAGCCGTTCCTTGCCACTCTGTGTGGTAAATGGCATATTGGCAAGTTTACGCTTCTCCTCCGACAATTTTATTTTAGGTTTTGGAGTCCTTTTTTTTCTGATATTTGGTGTTTTGGATTTGACATGCTCTGTACTATTACATTGGGCATCGGCCTTGGCAGACGACGTTGCTGGCATTTCATCGTCTCGGCCATGACTAGTGGCAGCAGCTTCAGCACGAGGTGGAAGTGGATCTTGATCTTTCCCTAATTTTGGAACCTCAACTTTTTTGTTCTCCATATTTTATAGGCAGAACTAAAAGGCACCTCAGGTAAACAATGGAGATGGATGGATTGGATACTAGTATACAATTATGGACGGACTGCCACGGTTAGGTGGTATAAAAAAACCACGGTTAGGTGGTATATAATACAATTATGGATGGACGGACTGCCTGCCGAGTGCCGACACAGAGGTAGCCACAGCCGTGAACTACCGCACTGTACACTGGTTGATAAAGAGATAGTAGTATACTCGTAACAACTGGTATGACGACGGTATAAAGAATGAAAAAAAAACCATGGTTAGGTGGTATATATTATAATACAATTATGGTTGGACGGACTGCCTGCCGAGTGCCGACACAGAGGTAGCCACAGCCGTGAACTACCGCACTGTACACTGGTTGATAAAGAGATAGTAGTATACTCGTAACAACTAGTATGACGACGGTATAAAGAATGAAAAAAAAACCACGGTTAGGTGGTATATATTATAATACAATTATGGTTGGACGGACTGCCTGCCGAGTGCCGACACAGAGGTAGCCACAGCCGTGAACTACCGCACTGTACACTGGTTGATAAAGAGATAGTAGTATACTCGTAACAACTAGTATGACGACGGTATAAAGAATGAAAAAAAAACCACGGTTAGGTGGTATATATTATAATACAATTATGGATGGACGGACTGCCTGCCGAGTGCCGACACAGAGGTAGCCACAGCCGTGAACTACCGCACTGTACACTGGTTGATAAAGAGATAGTAGTATACTCGTAACAACTAGTAAGACGACGGTATAAAGAATGGAAAAAAAACCACGGTTAGGTGGTATATATTATAATACAATTATGGTTGGACGGACTGCCTGCCGAGTGCCGACACAGAGGTAGCCACAGCCGTGAACTACCGCACTGTACACTGGTTGATAAAGAGATAGTAGTATACTCGTAACAACTAGTATGACGACGGTATAAAGAATGAAAAAAAAACCACGGTTAGGTGGTATATAATACAATTATGGTTGGACGGACTGCCTGCCGAGTGCCGACACAGAGGTAGCCACAGCCGTGAACTACCGCACTGTACACTGGTTGATAAAGAGATAGTAGTATACTCGTAACAACTAGTATGACGACGGTATAAAGAATGAAAAAAAAACCACGGTTAGGTGGTATATATTATAATACAATTATGGTTGGACGGACTGCCTGCCGAGTGCCGACACAGAGGTAGCCACAGCCGTGAACTACCGCACTGTACACTGGTTGATAAAGAGATAGTAGTATACTCGTAACAACTAGTATGACGACGGTATAAAGAATGAAAAAAAAACCACGGTTAGGTGGTATATATTATAATACAATTATGGATGGACGGACTGCCTGCCGAGTGCCGACACAGAGGTAGCCACAGCCGTGAACTACCGCACTGTACACTGGTTGATAAAGAGATAGTAGTATACTCGTAACAACTAGTATGACGACGGTATAAAGAATGAAAAAAAAACCACGGTTAGGTGGTATATAATACAATTATGGTTGGACGGACTGCCTGCCGAGTGCCGACACAGAGGTAGCCACAGCCGTGAACTACCGCACTGTACACTGGTTGATAAAGAGATAGTAGTATACTCGTAACAACTAGTATGACGACGGTATAAAGAATGAAAAAAAAACCACGGTTAGGTGGTATATATTATAATACAATTATGGATGGACGGACTGCCTGCCGAGTGCCGACACAGAGGTAGCCACAGCCGTGAACTACCGCACTGTACTGTGTCTGCTGCTAATATAGACTGGTTGATAAAGAGATAGTATACAATACTACTAATATACTGGTGGTCAGGCACTGGTCACCACTAGTCACACTGGCAGTGGCACTCCTGCAGCAAAAGTGTGCACTGTTTAATTTTAATATAATATTATTTATCATGTACTCCTGGCTCCTGCTATAACAACCTGCAGTGCTCCCCAGTCTCCCCCACAATTATAAGCTTTATATACAATACATTGATGTGCAGCACACTGGGCTGAGCAGTGCACACAGACTGAGTCACTGTGTGACTGTGTATCGTTTTTTTCAGGCAGAGAACGGATATATTAAATAAAACAAACAACTGCACTGTCTCTGGTGGTCACTGGTCACTGTGGTCGTCAGTCACTAAACTCTGTCTGCACTCTCTTCTAATCTACAGTATCACAGCAATCTCTCTCTCTCTCTCTCTCTTCTAAATCTAATCTAAATGGAGAGGACGCCAGCCACGTCCTCTCCCTATCAATCTCAATGCACGTGTGAAAATGGCGGCGACGCGCGGCTCCTTATATAGAATCCGAGTCTCGCGAGAATCCGACAGCGTCATGATGACGTTCGGGCGCGCTCGGGTTAACCGAGCAAGGCGGGAAGATCCGAGTCGCTCGGACCCGTGAAAAAAAAAGTGAAGTTCGTGCGGGTTCGGATTCAAAGAAACCGAACCCGCTCATCTCTAGTGGCAAGGAACGGCTGAGGCCTTGGCCTATGTTCATGGGTAGTGGTTCAGCTTCAAATGAGGATGGAAGCACTCATCCTCTCGCTAGAAAACTGCAGTGCCACTCCTAGACGGGCCAGGTGTTTGTGTCCGGCCACTTGGGTCGCTTAGCTTAGCCATCCAGCGACCTTGGTGCACCTCTTTATTTCTTTGCATCATGTGCTGTTTGGGGACTATTTTTTAAATCTGCCATCCTGTCAGACACTGCTGTGCCACTCCTAGATGGGCCAGGTGTTTGTGTCGGCCACTTGGGTCGCTTAGCTTAGTCACACAGCTACCTCATTGCACCTCTTTTTTTCTTTGCATCATGTGCTGTTTGGGGACTATTTTTGAAACCTGCCATCCTGTCTGACACTGCAGTGCCACTCCTAGATGGGCCAGGTGTTTGTGTCGGCCACTTGGGCCGCTTAGCTTAGTCACACAGCTACCTCATTGCACCTCTTTTTTTCTTTGCATCATGTGCTGTTTGGGGAGTATTTTTTAAATCTGCCATCCTGTCTGACACTGCAGTGCCACTCCTAGATGGGCCAGGTGTTTGTGTCGGCCACTTGGGTGTCTTAGCTTAGCCATCCAGCGACCTCGGTGCAAATTTTAGGACTAAAAATAATATTGTGAGGTGTGAGGTGTTCAGAATAGACTGAAAATGAGTGGAAATTATGGTTATTGAGGTTAATAATACTATGGGATAAAATGACCCCAAATTCTATGATTTAAGCTGTTTTTGATGGTTTTTTGTAAAAAAACCACACCCGAATCCGACAAAAAATTTTCAGGGAGGTTTTGCCAAAACGTGTTCAAATCCAAAACACGGCCGCGGAACCGAATCCAAAACCAAAGCACAAAACCCGAAAAATTTCGGGTGCACATCACTAGTTAGAACTAGAGATGAGCGGGTTCGGTTTCTTTGAATCCGAACCCGCACGAACTTCACTTTTTTTTCCACGGGTCCGAGCGACTCGGATCTTCCCGCCTTGCTCGGTTAACCCGAGCGCGCCCCGAACGTCATCATGACGCTGTCGGATTCTCGCGAGGCTCGGATTCTATCGCGAGACTCGGATTCTATATAAGGAGCCGCGCGTCGCCGCCATTTTCACTCGTGCATTGAGATTGATAGGGAGAGGACGTGTCTGGCGTCCTCTCCATTAGAATAGAGATAGATAGATTAGATAGAGAGAGATTGTGCAGAGTCGCAGACAGAGTTAGTTTACCACAGTCAGTGACCAGTGCAGTTGCTAGTTAACTTTTATTTAATATAATATATCCGTTCACTTCTCTCTGCTATATCCGTTCTCTGCCTGAAAAAAAAAACGATACACAGCACAGTCAGTCACACAGTGTGACTCAGTCTGTGTGCACTCAGCTCAGCCCAGTGTGCTGCACAGTCATCAATGTATAAATTAAAAGCTTATAATTAATTGTGGGGGAGACTGGGGAGCACTGCAGGTTGTTAGCAGGAGCCAGGAGTACAATTATATTAATTAACAGTGCACACTTTTGCTGCAGGAGTGGTGACCAGTGCCTGACCACCAGTATAGTATTGTTGTATACTACTAATATCTCTTTAAATATCAACCAGTCTATATTAGCAGCAGACACAGTACAGTGCGGTAGTTCACGGCTGTGGCTACCTCTGTGTCGGCACACGGCAGGCAGTCCGTCCGACCAGAATTGTATTATTTATTATTATATACCTACCACCTAACCGTGGTTTTTTTTTCATTCTTTATACCGTCATAGTGTCATCCTAATTGTTACGAGTATACTACTATCTCTTTATCAACCAGTGTACAGTGCGGTAGTTCACGGCTGTGGCTACCTCTGTGTCGGCACACGGCAGGCAGTCCGTCCGACCAGAATTGTATTATTTATTATTATATACCTACCACCTAACCGTGGTTTTTTTTTCATTCTTTATACCGTCATAGTGTCATCCTAATTGTTACGAGTATACTACTATCTCTTTATCAACCAGTGTACAGTGCGGTAGTTCACGGCTGTGGCTACCTCTGTGTCGGCACACGGCAGGCAGTCCGTCCGACCAGAATTGTATTATTTATTATTATATACCTACCACCTAACCGTGGTTTTTTTTTCATTCTTTATACCGTCATAGTGTCATCCTAATTGTTACGAGTATACTACTATCTCTATATCAACCAGTGTACAGTGCGGTAGTTCACGGCTGTGGCTACCTCTGTGTCGGCACACGGCAGGCAGTCCGTCCGACCAGAATTGTATTATTTATTATTATATACCTACCACCTAACCGTGGTTTTTTTTTCATTCTTTATACCGTCATAGTGTCATCCTAATTGTTACGAGTATACTACTATCTCTTTATCAACCAGTGTACAGTGCGGTAGTTCACGGCTGTGGCTACCTCTGTGTCGGCAGTCGGCAGGCAGTCCGTCCATCCATAATTGTATTATTATTATAATATATACCACCTAACCGTGGTTTTTTTTTCATTCTTTATACCGTCGTCATAGTGTCATACTAGTTGTTACGAGTATACTACTATCTCTTTATCAACCAGTGTACAGTGCGGTAGTTCACGGCTGTGGCTACCTCTGTGTCGGCAGTCGGCAGGCAGTCCGTCCATCCATAATTGTATTATTATTATAATATATACCACCTAACTGTGGTTTTTTTTGCATTCTTTATACCGTCGTCATAGTGTCATACTAGTTGTTACGAGTATACTACTATCTCTTTATCAACCAGTGTACAGTGCGGTAGTTCACGGCTGTGGCTACCTCTGTGTCGGCAGTCGGCAGGCAGTCCGTCCATCCATAATTGTATTATTATTATAATATATACCACCTAACCGTGGTTTTTTTTTCATTCTTTATACCGTCGTCATAGTGTCATACTAGTTGTTACGAGTATACTACTATCTCTTTATCAACCAGTGTACAGTGCGGTAGTTCACGGCTGTGGCTACCTCTGTGTCGGCAGTCGGCAGGCAGTCCGTCCATCCATAATTGTATTATTATTATAATATATACCACCTAACCGTGGTTTTTTTTTCATTCTTTATACCGTCGTCATAGTGTCATACTAGTTGTTACGAGTATACTACTATCTCTTTATCAACCAGTGTACAGTGCGGTAGTTCACGGCTGTGGCTACCTCTGTGTCGGCAGTCGGCAGGCAGTCCGTCCATCCATAATTGTATTATTATTATAATATATACCACCTAACCGTGGTTTTTTTTTCATTCTTTATACCGTCGTCATAGTGTCATACTAGTTGTTACGAGTATACTACTATCTCTTTATCAACCAGTGTACAGTGCGGTAGTTCACGGCTGTGGCTACCTCTGTGTCGGCAGTCGGCAGGCAGTCCGTCCATCCATAATTGTATTATTATTATAATATATACCACCTAACCGTGGTTTTTTTATACCACCTAACCGTGGCAGTCCGTCCATAATTGTATACTAGTATCCAATCCATCCATCTCCATTGTTTACCTGAGGTGCCTTTTAGTTCTGCCTATAAAATATGGAGAACAAAAAAGTTGAGGTTCCAAAATTAGGGAAAGATCAAGATCCACTTCCACCTCGTGCTGAAGCTGCTGCCACTAGTCATGGCCGAGACGATGAAATGCCAGCAACGTCGTCTGCCAAGGCCGATGCCCAATGTCATAGTACAGAGCATGTCAAATCCAAAACACCAAATATCAGAAAAAAAAGGACTCCAAAACCTAAAATAAAATTGTCGGAGGAGAAGCGTAAACTTGCCAATATGCCATTTACCACACGGAGTGGCAAGGAACGGCTGAGGCCCTGGCCTATGTTCATGGCTAGTGGTTCAGCTTCACATGAGGATGGAAGCACTCAGCCTCTCGCTAGAAAACTGAAAAGACTCAAGCTGGCAAAAGCACCGCAAAGAACTGTGCGTTCTTTGAAATCCCAAATCCACAAGGAGAGTCCAATTGTGTCGTTTGCGATGCCTGACCTTCCCAACACTGGACGTGAAGAGCATGCGCCTTCCACTATTTGCATGCCCCCTGCAAGTGCTGGAAGGAGCACCCGCAGTCCAGTTCCTGATAGTCAGATTGAAGATGTCAGTGTTGAAGTACACCAGGATGAGGAGGATATGGGTGTTGCTGGCGCTGGGGAGGAAATTGACCAGGAGGATTCTGATGGTGAGGTGGTTTGTTTAAGTCAGGCACCCGGGGAGACACCTGTTGTCCGTGGGAGGAATATGGCCGTTGACATGCCAGGTGAAAATACCAAAAAAATCAGCTCTTCGGTGTGGAGGTATTTCACCAGAAATGCGGACAACAGGTGTCAAGCCGTGTGTTCCCTTTGTCAAGCTGTAATAAGTAGGGGTAAGGACGTTAACCACCTCGGAACATCCTCCCTTATACGTCACCTGCAGCGCATTCATAATAAGTCAGTGACAAGTTCAAAAACTTTGGGTGACAGCGGAAGCAGTCCACTGACCAGTAAATCCCTTCCTCTTGTAACCAAGCTCACGCAAACCACCCCACCAACTCCCTCAGTGTCAATTTCCTCCTTCCCCAGGAATGCCAATAGTCCTGCAGGCCATGTCACTGGCAAGTCTGACGAGTCCTCTCCTGCCTGGGATTCCTCCGATGCATCCTTGCGTGTAACGCCTACTGCTGCTGGCGCTGCTGTTGTTGCCGCTGGGAGTCGATGGTCATCCCAGAGGGGAAGTCGTAAGCCCACTTGTACTACTTCCAGTAAGCAATTGACTGTTCAACAGTCCTTTGCGAGGAAGATGAAATATCACAGCAGTCATCCTACTGCAAAGCGGATAACTGAGTCCTTGACAACTATGTTGGTGTTAGACGTGCGTCCGGTATCCGCCGTTAGTTCACAGGGAACTAGACAATTTATTGAGGCAGTGTGCCCCCGTTACCAAATACCATCTAGGTTCCACTTCTCTAGGCAGGCGATACCGAGAATGTACACGGACGTCAGAAAAAGACTCACCAGTCTCCTAAAAAATGCAGTTGTACCCAATGTCCACTTAACCACGGACATGTGGACAAGTGGAGCAGGGCAGGGTCAGGACTATATGACTGTGACAGCCCACTGGGTAGATGTATGGACTCCCGCCGCAAGAACAGCAGCGGCGGCACCAGTAGCAGCATCTCGCAAACGCCAACTCTTTCCTAGGCAGGCTACGCTTTGTATCACCGCTTTCCAGAATACGCACACAGCTGAAAACCTCTTACGGCAACTGAGGAAGATCATCGCGGAATGGCTTACCCCAATTGGACTCTCCTGTGGATTTGTGGCATCGGACAACGCCAGCAATATTGTGTGTGCATTAAATATGGGCAAATTCCAGCACGTCCCATGTTTTGCACATACCTTGAATTTGGTGGTGCAGAATTTTTTAAAAAACGACAGGGGCGTGCAAGAGATGCTGTCGGTGGCCAGAAAAATTGCGGGACACTTTCGGCGTACAGGCACCACGTACAGAAGACTGGAGCACCACCAAAAACTACTGAACCTGCCCTGCCATCATCTGAAGCAAGAAGTGGTAACGAGGTGGAATTCAACCCTCTATATGCTTCAGAGGTTGGAGGAGCAGCAAAAGGCCATTCAAGCCTATACAATTGAGCACGATATAGGAGATGGAATGCACCTGTCTCAAGTGCAGTGGAGAATGATTTCAACGTTGTGCAAGGTTCTGATGCCCTTTGAACTTGCCACACGTGAAGTCAGTTCAGACACTGCCAGCCTGAGTCAGGTCATTCCCCTCATCAGGCTTTTGCAGAAGAAGCTGGAGGCATTGAAGAAGGAGCTAACACGGAGCGATTCCGCTAGGCATGTGGGACTTGTGGATGCAGCCCTTAATTCGCTTAACAAGGATTCACGGGTGGTCAATCTGTTGAAATCAGAGCACTACATTTTGGCCACCGTGCTCGATCCTAGATTTAAAGCCTACCTTGGATCTCTCTTTCCGGCAGACACAGGTCTGCTGGGGTTGAAAGACCTGCTGGTGACAAAATTGTCAAGTCAAGCGGAACGCGACCTGTCAACATCTCCTCCTTCACATTCTCCCGCAACTGGGGGTGCGAGGAAAAGGCTCAGAATTCCGAGCCCACCCGCTGGCGGTGATGCAGGGCAGTCTGGAGCGACTGCTGATGCTGACATCTGGTCCGGACTGAAGGACCTGCCAACGATTACGGACATGTCGTCTACTGTCACTGCATATGATTCTCTCAACATTGATAGAATGGTGGAGGATTATATGAGTGACCGCATCCAAGTAGGCACGTCACACAGTCCGTACTTATACTGGCAGGAAAAAGAGGCAATTTGGAGGCCCTTGCACAAACTGGCTTTATTCTACCTAAGTTGCCCTCCCACAAGTGTGTACTCCGAAAGAGTGTTTAGTGCCGCCGCTCACCTTGTCAGCAATCGGCGTACGAGGTTACATCCAGAAAATGTGGAGAAGATGATGTTCATTAAAATGAATTATAATCAATTCCTCCGCGGAGACATTGACCAGCAGCAATTGCCTCCACAAAGTACACAGGGAGCTGAGATGGTGGATTCCAGTGGGGACGAATTGATAATCTGTGAGGAGGGGGATGTACACGGTGATATATCGGAGGGTGAAGATGAGGTGGACATCTTGCCTCTGTAGAGCCAGTTTGTGCAAGGAGAGATTAATTGCTTCTTTTTTGGGGGGGGTCCAAACCAACCCGTCATATCAGTCACAGTCGTGTGGCAGACCCTGTCACTGAAATGATGGGTTGGTTAAAGTGTGCATGTCCTGTTTTGTTTATACAACATAAGGGTGGGTGGGAGGGCCCAAGGATAATTCCATCTTGCACCTCTTTTTTCTTTTCTTTTTCTTTGCATCATGTGCTGATTGGGGAGGGTTTTTTGGAAGGGACATCCTGCGTGACACTGCAGTGCCACTCCTAGATGGGCCCGGTGTTTGTGTCGGCCACTAGGGTCGCTAATCTTACTCACACAGCTACCTCATTGCGCCTCTTTTTTTCTTTGCGTCATGTGCTGTTTGGGGAGGGTTTTTTGGAAGGGACATCCTGCGTGACACTGCAGTGCCACTCCTAGATGGGCCCGGTGTTTGTGTCGGCCACTAGGGTCGCTAATCTTACTCACACAGTCAGCTACCTCATTGCGCCTCTTTTTTTCTTTGCGTCATGTGCTGTTTGGGGAGGGTTTTTTGGAAGGGCCATCCTGCGTGACACTGCAGTGCCACTCCTAGATGGGCCCGGTGTTTGTGTCGGCCACTAGGGTCGCTAATCTTACTCACACAGCTACCTCATTGCGCCTCTTTTTTTCTTTGCGTCATGTGCTGTTTGGGGAGGGTTTTTTGGAAGGGCCATCCTGCGTGACACTGCAGTGCCACTCCTAGATGGGCCCGGTGTTTGTGTCGGCCACTAGGGTCGCTAATCTTACTCACACAGCTACCTCATTGCGCCTCTTTTTTTCTTTGCGTCATGTGCTGTTTGGGGAGGGTTTTTTGGAAGGGACATCCTGCGTGACACTGCAGTGCCACTCCTAGATGGGCCCGGTGTTTGTGTCGGCCACTAGGGTCGCTTATCTTACTCACACAGCGACCTCGGTGCAAATTTTAGGACTAAAAATAATATTGTGAGGTGTGAGGTATTCAGAATAGACTGAAAATGAGTGTAAATTATGGTTTTTGAGGTTAATAATACTTTGGGATCAAAATGACCCCCAAATTCTATGATTTAAGCTGTTTTTTAGTGTTTTTGGAAAAAAACACCCGAATCCAAAACACACCCGAATCCGACAAAAATAATTCGGTGAGGTTTTGCCAAAACGCGTTCGAACCCAAAACACGGCCGCGGAACCGAACCCAAAACCAAAACACAAAACCCGAAAAATTTCAGGCGCTCATCTCTAGTTAGAACACAGTGAAAATGTCTCAGCGGCTATTTTCATGGAGTTCTACGCATGCGCCGTAGAGAAATCTCAGGAAAAAGGGCCACCGCGCCATTTTCCCGGAGATCTGCGCATGCACAGTATAGTCTGAGCCCCCTAGTGCTCAGACTCAACAGCGCTCCAGGCAGAGAGGATGTGGTCCGAATGGAGGAGGTTGAACACGGGCATCTTCCTCTCTTAAAACGCCCCTGGAGGGGTGGATAGTGGAGTGGGCTTAATATTCATTATTTTTCGGTGGTGATTGACTGCAGATATCTCCAGCTCCTGGAAATAGATTTCTTAAGGCCCATACACACGGTGAGATTCGGGCTATGCCCGATTCTTACTATGCGACAGGGGCTAGGTCGGCACATAGTCAGTATCACAAGCACATAATGAGTGTGCTTGCGATACTGACTATGTGCGATTTTGGCTGTCAATTTTGACTATCTCTTCTATAGAGATAGTCAAAATTGACTTGCCTGCACAGTCTATCTATTCTTGCGATGCCGACCGCACGGGACCGCGCATCAGCATTGAATCGGGATCGCAAGGTGACTTTCACTTTGCGATCTGCACTTACTTTTCTTACGATTTTGACTATATAGTCAGAATCGTAAGAAAAAAATCTCACAGTGTGCACACACCATTAGCTTTCAATGGGATAAAATAAGTAGAGAGTCAAACCTTCAGGAGGGACTGGGGATTAGAGCAATCCACCGATGAAAACATGAAACTGCATATCAGGCATGTGGACTTGGAGCAGGGATCAGCTGCTTGAAGGCTGATATCTCTGGTTCTGGGCATAGTAAAGATAAGGTTTACATGTCCAACGAAAGGGGAGAGTCCCAGCTTTTGAAGTATACCTTCGGAAAAACTCTAAGTCAGGCAGAACTTGAGAAATATGACTGGGAAAAACAAGTAACAGGCTCGGATGGGGACCACTGCTTTGAAGTCTGATATCTCCAGTTCCCAAGGGGTGATTTTCAAAAATCTGGTATCACTGGAAAAAGGGGACCCACGACTATCATCCGGTGACCCTTACTATCCTGGGTTCCTTGGGGAACTGCCCATTGAGTCCATACAAAAGATGGCCATGCTTATACACATTACAGCACACAGTAGAAACGCTTATACATGTTATGTCACAGTAGAGCCACTTATATACATTATATACATTACACCACAGTATAGCCGCTTATACAACTGGCAGAAAGAGGTGCTGCAGCAGCCAGGGCAGAAATTGGTGTTGCAGAAGCCCGGGCAGAAAGATGTGCTGCAGCATCTGAAGTAGGGACGTGTTGCAGCTTGCAGGAAAGAGATTCTGTAGAAGCTGGGGCAGCTGGACCAGACAGAGAGAGGTGCTGCAGCAACAGGGGCAGAGTGGTGCTGCAGGACAGAAGTAACCCTGCTGCACAGCTACAAGCAGACATTAAGAAGATATATATAAAGAAGGCGGGCAGAGCTCTGGCATCTGCTGGCTGTCAGTGCCTCCTGCTCTGTTGCCTCTGGCCTGCCCTGTTCCCTACCTACTGTATTCTCTGAGTCCGAGTCAGTGTGCGCCCCCTTAGCTCCTGCTCTGCGACTGCCTATACAGCAGCCCACAGTGCAGTATGAGGAGGGAGGGTGGTGGTGCGGGTGGTCTTCTGTATGCCGAATGTCGGGATACCGGCGCACAGTATACCGGCGCCAAAATCCCGACAACTATTCTCTCTTGTGGGGGTCCACGACCTCCCTGGAGGGAGGATAAAATAGTGTGGCGCGGGGCTCCTTTGCGCTCGCCACACTGTCGGTATGCCGGCGGTCGGGCTCCCGGCGCCGGTATGCTGGTCGCCGGGAACCCGAGCGCCGTCATACCGTACGACACCCGGTGGTGCACCCTCTAACTTTTTTGACCCCTGGCTGTGCTGTCACTGGCACAGGCCGCAGCACCGGCAGCTTGTAGCCCTCACCCCTTCTCCTCCCGTGACAGTGATTTGAAAAAAGGGGCGGAGCTACATGGACCAAAAGGGTATGGATCTACTCGACTAAAAAGGGGCATGGCTACACAGGGGGAAAGGGGGCGGAGTAACACGGGGCCACCAGGCTGAGGCAGATCCTATCCGGCAATCCAGACTGTGGTAAATGGATGGAAAGAAAGTGAGAGAAAGCGTGTGTATGTGTATGTGTGTGTATGTGTGTGCGCATAATGTCTATAAGTGGCACTTCTGCAGGCATTAAGGGAAGATGGCAGAGGTGGAACTTCCGCTGGAGCAATAAGTGCAGTGCCCACAGCACTTGGGGGGCCCTCAACCCTAATGATCAGTCAGCAGGACTAATAACGGTGCACTGTGGCTAGAAAGTAGGTGGTCTCCTCCCCTCCCTGACCTGCCCCTCCTGTCACCAGGCCCGGCGGAACCCACTCAGCAAAGGGATGCAAAGCAGGAAGGCGCTGGGCTGTGCTCTACCTGCTCTGCATCCCAGCTGCTGTGTGCTTGTCACACTGTAGAGGCAGCATCACCGGCAGCGCGAGAAGCGCAGCTCTTCCCGGAGTCGGCAACCTCACTCCCTCTTCTTGTTGCGGCGCCAGCAACGAAAAGCGCCTCTTCTTCACCGGTCGACCAAACGCTCTTCTCTGGTGAGGTCACAGTCTCCCTCCCCTCTCCTCCCCACCTCACACTTAATTTTTCAGCATCCGTCCCCTCCTGTGGACGGTATGTATAATGTATGTATAACCAGTGGCGTATCTATAATGGGTGCAGTGTGTGCGGTGCACACAGGCCCCTAAGTCCAGAGAGGGCCTACACTGCACCCATTTTTTCTATACTTAGCGTCCATCGGTGACAGTGTATGGGCCCCCTCCACTTCCGTAGCCGACACCGCCGCTGCTAGTGCACTGAGCACTAAAGACTCTGGCACAGTGCCAGAGTCTACAGCGCATGCGCAGGACTCCAAAAAAATTGCCCTCCTCTCTAGATATGCCTCTGTGTATAATAATGTATAATGTGTATGGAATGTATGTATAATTATGTATAATGCATATGTGTAGCGTTATGTATAATGGAGGTCATTCCGAGTTGTTCGCTCGGTAAAAATCTTCGCATCGCAGCGATTTTTCGCTTAATGCGCATGCGCAATGTTCGCACTGCGACTGCGCCAAGTAAATTTGCTATGCAGTTAGGAATTTTACTCACGGCTTTTTCATCGTTCTGGCGATCGTAATGTGATTGACAGGAAATGGGTGTTACTGGGCGGAAAGAGGCCGTTTTATGGGCGTGTGGGAAAAAACGCTACCGTTTCCGGAAAAAACGCAGGAGTGGCCGGAGAAACGGAGGAGTGGTTGGGCGAACGCTGGGTGTGTTTGTGACGTCAAACCAGGAACGACAAGCACTGAACTGATCGCAGATGCCGAGTAAGTCTGGAGCTACTCAGAAACTGCTACGAGGTGTGTAATCGCAATATTGCGAATACATCGTTCGCAATTTTAAGATGCTAAGATTCACTCCCAGTAGGCAGCGGCTTAGCATGAGCAAATCTGCTAAAATCCGCTTGCGAGCGAACAACTCGGAATGACCTCCAATGTCTGAGACTACATAACTTTATATTAAGCAACCAGTTTTATTGAAAAACATTACATTGGAAGTAGAATGACAATGTGGTGGTCTGGCAAGAAGTATAGGAGTGTCCGTCTCCCAGTTCAGCTGTTGCATTTTATTAATACCAAGGTAGTGCTAAAAATCTTCCCATGTCCTTTAGCAAATGTGGGATTTTTATTCGGGGGAACCTTGTAAGTGACATATTTTTTTATCCTTCCTTTAAAAACAACAGAAAAATACTGCATTGTTGCTATGGACCACCTTTTTTTATACAAAGCTGTTTTCAAACTATCCCTATATACGTTGTGCCAACAACGCGCTGTCCGACACGCTGTCTGTACATTGGACCTCATGCCAGAGGATCTCCAGGATGGCACCAGTGACTTTTTTTACATAGCGTTGACAGTGCTGCCTTTATGTGTAATATATATATATATATATATATATATATATAATGGCCTTTTAAGAATTACTGCCTCACAGCAATGAGGTTGCGTGTTCGATTCCCACCAGGAGTTTGCATATTCCAACTGTACTTGTGTGGTTATCCTCCGGGTACTCCGGTTTCCTCCCGCATTCCAAAAATATACTGGTAGGTTAATTGGCTTCCAACAAAACTTAACTTTACCCTAGTGTGTATGTGTGCGCATGTATACGGGCAGACTAGATGGTCCGAGTACAGTAGTTCTTATCTGCCGTAAAATTCTATGTTTCTATGTTACTGTGGGCCTTATGTGTAAGGGGCGCTACTATTGTGGACATTATATGTATAATTGGCACTGCTGTGGACATTGTGTATAAGAGGCACTACAGTGTAGCGTAAAATGAATGAGAGGTACTACTGCTAGACGTGGCCTTTGTAAGGGGTACTTCTGTGTAGTGTAACCTCTATTAGGAGTACTACTGTGTAGCATAACATGTATAAAGGGTACTTCTGTATAGTTTAACCTGTATAAGGGGTATTACTGTGTAGCATAACGCGTATAAGTGGTACTACTGTATGATGTAACGTGTATAAGGGACACTATGTGCGGTGTAATGTGAATAAGATTGTGCTATTGTGTAGCATAATTTAAAATTGGGGGTACTATTGTGTGGTCACGCCCCATGGGAAACCATAGTCCTCTTTGGTGGCCTTTGGCGCATGCTTTTTATTAACTATGAGAGGGAGGGCGCAAATTTATAGATTGCAGAGGGGCGCTGAACACCCTAGCACCGGCCCTGATTATGGCCCTACGGTATGTAGCCATTTTTGAACAGGAATCTAACTTCTAGTTTCCATGGTTGTCAACTGAACCTTATGCTTGGAAATTCTAGGGACACTGCAGGTTTGATTCAGAGTCACATGTAAGGCTTTAGTATATGCAGGTGCCTTATGTGTTTGAAAACAGCTGCAAATTTTTGCCTGTGTTCAGAGTCAGCCATATGTACTGCATGTGACCGCAGAGTCACTATATACATCCGCTTGTGAGAGCAGCTGTCTTCATATACCCACATATAACCACATATATAACCACACATTTGCACCAGTCCTATCCTTGTTGTGAGAAGATCACTGGAATAGCGGTGAAAGGTATATATATTTGCCCCAGGTTTCTTACCTATGTGCTTTAAAACTCCAGGAATATTGTGTTGGTTTTGCCGAGAGCTTTTGGCAAAAACCAGATAAGGATACTGGGGGAGGGGGCGGGGGATGTAGTTATGTGACCACCAGTCACAACACCTCTCCCTACATCCCGCTCCCTGAGAATCTTGACAGTCGGCATGCCGACTAGCAGGGACTATTCCCACTCGTGGGTGTCCACGACACCCATAATGTGGGAATAGAACCTATGGAGACCGCAGTGAGTCTGCAAGGGGCATGTTGCGCTCGTCCCCCTTCCCCCCTGCTGGCATTCCGCTGCTGGGATACCGGCAGAGGTATGCTGATCAGCGGTCTTCTGACTGCCGCTCATGCATACCCAACCCTCCTGGGGTTGAATGTGATCAGAAAGGACAGGTTCTCCATCCATTTAGGCCCAGTTCAGGTCATTGGTCTCTTAGACACACAGAAGGCTAATTAGGGCTTTCAGCTGTAGGTGTGTGTTAAAAGGCTGTCAGCCTGATCATCTCTCTCTCACACTGCCTGGGGAAAGACAAGAGACTATGGAGTCTCTGTAAGAGAGAAAGATGATATGGAAAATCAATGAGCTGTGCCTGGCAAACTCCTTGTAATTTTTTTTAGTAGGTTAGGATCATCCTGTGTTTAGTAAGTGCCAGCAGACAAGGTAGTTTATTTTGATGTCTATTTCTGTTTTCTGCACAATAAAGCTGGCTAAGGCCAATTGAAACAAACCAACTGACTTGTGTGAAATATCACCTGCTGCATACTGCCAGGTGTACTTATGGCACCTGTTCTCCTGACCCTGTGACACGTGGTGCATGATCTGTGCATAAGTGAAGGGAGCAGCAGCTTTGAGAGTCCTGCAGAAAGCAGCTCTGTGTCTGCCTGGACTAAGGGGGAAAATATGACAGAGCAAAACTGTAGGTGCAATACTCTGCAGAGGCTTTTTCACAGTATGACATGGTGGGAGCTGTGGTGCCTCACACACAGAAGCAAGTCCAAGTGGTTCTTTGCAAGATTGTGGAAGCCTGTACAGTTAAAAGGCCAGACCCACCCATTTTGGAAACCAGTACTGTTACCTGTCCTGGGTGAAAGTGGCTACAAAATTGCTGGGAAAAACCAGACAACATGAAGGACGTAATAAATTCCTTGCTTAAAGTGACAGCAGTGCAGCAGGAAGCCACCAGGGTCCAGCAAGAAGCCACCAGGGTCCAGCAAGAAGCCACCAGGCAACATCAATTAGAGGTTGAGGATATACAGAGGCAACAGCACAAGGACCATGAGATTCTTAAAGAGTTGGTGCAGCATCTCTCAGCATGGCCTGGAAATGCTTCCCCAAATGTCTCAACCAGTTCCAGCTCCATATGGGCTAGTCATTTTCTTAAAAAAATAAGAGACTGATGATGTGGAAGCATATCTGACCACGTTTCTGAGGATGGCAGAATGGATAGTTGGCCTAAAGGACAGTGGGCTGACCTGCTTGCACCCTTTTTCTCAGATAAGCCCCAAAAAGCTTATTTTGATTTAAGCAGTGTAGATGCTTTGGACTATGAAAATCTAAAAACGGAAGTTCTCACTTGCCTGCGAGTCACCCTGTCAGTGATAGCGCAACGCGTGCATTGCTGGTTGTACTACATGGGCAAACCTCCCTGCACAGAAAAGCATTACCTCATCAACCTGACCAAAAAAATGGTTACAACTAGAGACATTAATTGGTTGGTGGAAACAGTTATCATGGACTGTTATTTAAAGTCCATGCCCATGACTTTGCACAAGTGCGTGAGCCATGGGGATCCTAAGACAGCTAAACAGTTAGTGAAGATGGTGGAAAGGTATCTGGCAGCATTGGAAATACTGGCTCTAAAGCAGCCCCTAGATTCATGACAGCGCAAACCTGTAAAACCTGGTAAGACTGTTCTGTGGTAAAAGGGTCCTGGGCAGTTAAAAACTCAAAAATGAAGAGACTGTGAGTGCTCAGTCCAAAGAAAGTCATGTGATTAAATGTTTTATGTGTGGAATGCCAGAGCATATTGTTGCTAATTGCCCAGTTGTTGAATATAGCAGAATTTCATAATTTACCAGTTTAGTCTGGACTGTTGCACTTTTGGCTGAGGCCAAAAAAACACGTGTGAAATTTTTATGGAAGGTCAACATGTCGAGGCATAGTTAGACTCAGGAAGCTTAATAATTCTTGTGAAATATCGGTTGGTAAATTCTTTAAAGTTCCAGTGAACAACTGTTGATGTAACTTGCATACATGGTGAGACCCAACATCATAATACTGCTGAAGTGAATATTGAGATCCCTTGTGGTGCAGCTATTGTCAATGTGGGATTGGTCCCTTCCTTAGTACGTGATGCTATAATATGGAGATACTTTCCCCATTTTTGGAAATTATGGAAATCCGCTGTGGTCACAGGTGTGAATGGTATAGAGCAGTAGGCCATCCTGGTGATATGCTGGCTACAGGTGTGACCTCGAAACCCACAGACACATGTCCATTTGATTGTATGGCTGGGGAAGTAGTAGACAATGAGAAACAAAATCAGGTACCTACTCCAGGGGAAGGAAAGGTTGTAGTCAGTGCTAAAAGTATGTCTCATCTTGAAGTGAGAAGAGATCTGTTTGCATAAAAACAGTCAAGGAACCCCTCCTTGATAAGAGCCAGAGAAAATGTGAAAGTTATCAATGGGGATCCAGTAGATCCTGATAACAGTCTTATGTACCCACGCATGGCCTTCCGCAATGAGCTCTTGTACCAAGTGACAAAAAGGGGAGAGGATGTGCTAGAACACCTCATAGTTCTCCAGCCATATAGGAGAACTGTGGTGGACCTAGTTCATGGTCACATCACAGCAGGACATGTTAGGGACTGAAAAGAAACACTGACAGTAATTTGTTCTTTTGCAGGCATGGGCACTAAGTGTGGGAAGGGCAGCCCACATCCTATAGAAGTGTAATTAAACATGTATCACAGATGCTGGACAGGATTGCGGCTGTGGTGCCCTTTGTCAAGGAACATATGGAGCAGGCCCAACAAGCTCAATAGAGAATACATAATCGGAATGCTCATGTACGTACATTTGCCACTGGGGATAGAGTTCTTGTTTTGATACCCAGAGTGGAAAACAAAGTGTTGGCTATATGGCAAGGCAAGGTTCATTAGAGATGGGGACAACGTGAATGAGATTATCTCTAAATTATACCAACCAAGCAAGAGATAGTCTGAATAAATTTACCATGTTAGCCTAAATAAACCCTGGAATGATAGGGTAGTCCTGTCAGCTGAACCTTGCCCACAAGTTACTTCAATCCTCACTGTTCCTGAAGAAGGATTCAGAGACACTGTCAGCTACTCAAAAGAACGATGCTAAAGAATTCCTCATTAGGTACAGGGATGTGTGCTGCCCAGCCGAGTGGCCATAATAAAGCATGACACAGTCACAGAACCAGAGGTCAAGGTCAACATAAAGCCATATTGAATTCCTGAAGCACAGCAAGAGGCTGTCTCTAAGGAGATTAAGAATATGCTAGAACTTGGTGTCATCAAAGAGTGTAACACTTACTGATCCAGCCCCATAGTTCTCATACCAAAACTAGATGGCAACCTACACTTCTGATATGATTTTTGTAAATTAAATGCAGTGTCCACTTTGATGCATATCTCACCACACTGGACCTGACAAAAGGTTATCGGCAGTTCCCATTAACCGACAGGGTGGAAGAAAAAACAGCTTTCTCTGTTCCAGAAGGGCTATTTCAGTATAGGATGTTGCCCTTTGGGTTGCATGGGGACCCAACATGCAATGGAGAATTTTGAGGCCTCACAAGCAGTATGCAGCTGCTTATTTAGATGATGTGGTAATCCACAGTACAGATGGGGAGTCTCAGTGAGAGTACAAACATCGTTGTACTCAGAGAAGCAGGGATAACAACCAACCCAAAGAAATGCTGTTTAGTGATGGAAGAGGTTAAATACTTGAGGTTTACCATAGGTAGAGATCTGATTAAACCCCAACTGAATAACATTGAGGTTATCCAAAACTAGCCTAGTCTGAAAAATAAAAAACTGGTGAGACCCTTCTTGGGAATCACCGGATATTACCTACGGTTTATTTATAATTTTGACACTACTGCAGTTCCTGTCACGCCTGAGGGTTGAGGCTGACCTGGGGAAGCCTCAGGTGTAGGGGCAGATGTGTAGGTAAACCTTGGGGGCAGTATGAGATTCCTGGACATGCAAGGTACTTTAGCACAGACGCCCGAAGGCGTGGCAAGAACGACAGAAGAGTAAAAGTGTAAGCTCTTTTATTGTACACACAGTTCAGGTAATCACAAAGGCAGATGAAATATGTCACAGTACTTAGCAGGCAGTAATCCCAGAGTACTCAGTGCAGTAAAGTTCTTCAGATACTGTAGTAATGAAGAATGCTGTTAAGCGAAGTACAGATGGAGCCACGCTTGTCGTGGCTCCGTCTGTGACTAGGTGTGCCCGCCTGGGCATGCAAAGACGCTGTGAGTGTCTCTGTCTGAACGGGTGTGCGCGTGTGCCCAGACGGAGACACGCCCCATTCATTTGAAAGGAGAGCGTCTCCATTCGGGCGGGCACACCCGCCCAGACATAGACACTTACAACGGGAAGTAGCACAGTGCACTCCCGAGTGACTAGGTGGATGGATCGCCTTGTCACGCCGGGAGTACACGCCTGCAAATAGCAGGGCAAAGATAAGCAGGGCTCCCCGGTTCCGGCGGCCGCATGAGCAGCAGCTGAATTCAGAGCTCCGCTGCCACCCGCTAATTAGAGCCCTCGTAGCGGCTCTTGAGCCTCCCGCAGCTGGTCCGCTGGTCCTCCACACACCCGTAACGGCTCCCCCCGGTGTATGGAACGCTATTTACGGCCTCTGATGTCGCGCAGCAAAGCCCGCAAGGACAAGGAGCAGAACCGCACAGCACCTAAAATGGCGGCGGCGGCCGGGTCGGGAGGTGAGTCGTCTCCTACCTTGCAGTCCCAGCAATCACTCCTGGCTCCCCCAAGCTCTCCCCCGCAGGCTGCCTGGAGCAAATCTCCCTCTTCCCCTCTCTCTCAAGGTCCCTCAGAGAGTGTCAGTCCTCCACACGTGATGGCAGGAATACAGACCCCGGCGGCCCCAGTCACATACTCTGATATTGTCCAAGCAATTAAAGAAACTGTCGGCCCCCTGTTGAAAGAGCAAACAGCAGACATTAACAAGCAGCTGGCTCAATTCTCTCAAAGACTCTCAGTAACTGAGCATCGATTAGGGGAATGCTTTGCAGATATAGCCAATCTGAAAAAAGCAGTTAGTCTGAATACGAAGGCTTGCTACAACCTTCATAATAAAACAGATGAACTGGAGAACAGGGCCAGAAGGCAGAATCTAAGAATTATAGGCCTGCCGGAGACAGTGAAAGGGTCTGATCTATTGATGTTTGTACGGGACATTTTACCTGCACTTCTACAAGTTAAATCTGAATTCGCAGACATAGGCCCTCATTCCGAGTTGTTCGCTCGGTAAAAATCTTCGCATCGCAGCGATTTTCCGCTTAATGCGCATGCGCAATGTTCGCACTGCGACTGCGCCAAGTAAATTTGCTATGCACTTAGTAATTTTACTCACGGCTTTTTCATCGTTCTGGCGATCGTAATGTGATTGACAGGAAATGGGTGTTACTGGGCGGAAACAGGCCGTTTTATGGGCGTGTGGGAAAAAACGCTACCGTTTCCGGAAAAAACGCAGGAGTGGCCGGAGAAACGGAGTAGTGTCTGGGCGAACGCTGGGAGTGTTTGTGACGTCAAACCAGGAACGACAAGCACTGAACTGATCGCAGATGCTGAGTAAGTCTGAAGCTACTCAGAAACTGCTACGAGGTGTGTAATCGCAATATTGCGAATACATCGTTCGCATTTTTAAGATGCTAAGATTCACTCCCAGTAGGCGGCGGCTTAGCGTGAGCAACTCTGCTAAAATCGCCTTGCGAGCGAACAACTCGGAATGAGGGCCATAGTTATTGAGAGGGCTCACCGCCTTGGCCCGTTTCGACCACAAGATGGCGGCAGACCCCGAGCTGTGATTTTCAAAGTATTGAACTTTTTACACAAAGAAATATTATGGCATGCATCCCGCAAACATCGCAACTTATCCTGGGAAGGACATTCCTTACTGATTTTTCAAGACTATTCTGCAGAACTCACTAAAGCCAGGAAAGAATTTTCTCCTTTATGCTCTAAACTGATTCAGATCAATCAGAAATTTGCACTGCTATACCCGGCGCGGCTGCGCATCTACAAAGATGACTCCTTTAAAGACTTTCTGTCTGTACGCGACGCCGAAGCCTATCTCCAACTACAGTCTGAAGACTCAGATCAATGTGACTGATCCTACCTGGATACGAAAGATTGCTTCCTTGTCCTGGGGCGTATGACTGTGACCTGCTCTGCAGACATCTTTTTCATTAATCCCCGCAGCTAGGTTTTGCTGTATCCCTGTGGAGAGGTCCATTATCTCATGTTATTGATGCCTTAATTTTAAAATTGTTTCCTTTTAGGTTTTTTATTACGCTACCTCAGATATAGGGTCATAATTTTCTAACATGTTCTACCATGCTACCATATATATAATATATTAATGTAATATACATGTATGCCTGCACGAGCTGTTGAGGGCCTCTGTGCTCTCCTTTTCTTCCCTACACATCTCTTCCTCATTATTCCTCTCTGGACCTCTGTATACTGACACCAGAGATATAGCTCTTCTGGTGCCCTACCACTGAGCCAAGTAAATGGGGAATGTTCCAGACTTCCATCTACTATCTTCCACTGTCCATTCCTCTAATATATTTTCCTGTCCCTACCTTTATGCTGCACTATATACCCCTCCTTTCAAACTTATGTGCCTCTGTTTACTTAACTCTCTCTCTTGAGAGATATTAGACTATAGTTATTCCCGGGGGTGGGATCCAGCGGCGGTCACGCTGCTATGTCCTGTCTCTATTGGGTGGCTGCCGGTTGCTCTCCCTGTTAATAATGTACTTAGACTTTAGTGGGATTCCCTATCCGGAATGTCAGTTTGCGAAATATGCTTGTTCTCTGTTATATGTTGTTTTTTGTGTTTGTCCTACTGTTCTGTCTTCGTTCTTTCTTCTTCCCCTCCTCCTGATGGGTGTCGGGGCCATGCTTACTCAATGGCCATTATATTTGCTTCTCCATCTTTGGGCTAATGTCATCCCTTAAAGTGGGAAGCTGGAATGTGGGAGGCATGAACTCCCCACAAAAACGGAAAAAAGTTCTGTTATATCTGCAAAAGTTGCACTTAGATATTGTGTTTTTACAAGAATCTCATCTTCTCCCCCCAGATGTCCAGAGAATGAATATTTTGGGATGGAGGGTACTAGCAGCCGCTTCATACTCCAAAAAATCTAGAGGGGTTATGATTCTAGCCAAAAGAAGCAACTCTGCAGAAGTTGTTTCCCTCTCCGCAGATGTGGAGGGCAGATGGGTGTTGTGTCACATTAAGTATAATGACCAACCTTATACCCTCTGTAATATCTATGCCCCTAATGTATACAACAAACATTTCTTTCGATTAATAATGACTAAACTGACACCTTTTGCGGACTCCCCTATTATTCTTTGTGGGGACTGGAATGTTATTTCCTCAAAATTTTTAGATAAACAATTCCCGAAAGAGCATGGCGGCAACCCACCCAAGTTTGGTATCCCTTCCCTAGCCAAGAAACTCCAACTGCTGGATATTTGGAGGGTTCTGCACCCGACAGACCGTGACTTCACCTGCCTATCAGCTGCGAGAGGCACTTTGTCACGTATAGATTATATCTTAATGTCAGAATTTCTACTATCTAAAGTAGTCCGATCTGAAATTGAGCCCATATCCCTTTCAGACCATGCGGTGATATGGGTGGAACTACAATTGAAGCCCTATCAGAGAAACTTTATCTCTTGGCGTTGCCCCCCTGCTCTTGCTACTTCATCTGATTTTAGACAAAAAGTCAGGGATAGTTGGAATGAATATGTCGTACACAATGCTGAAATGCAATCCACTAATCCGCCTTTGTTTTGGCAAGCCTCAAAAGCAGTGGTAAGGGGTACTATGATTGCTCTTTCATCCTCATCGAGGAAAGCTTTACTAAGGGACTATGTCTCTGCACAACTTGCCTTAACAAACGCCTTCAATAGCTTTAAATCCTTCCCCTCCCCGATTACAAAATTAAATTATTCATCAGCAAAAACTATATTTGATGCTCTTCTCACTAAATTAGAAACAAATTATTCTTTTAAGTCGGGTTATCGGTTTTACAAGTTTGGGAATAAACCTAGTAAGACACTGTCAAACCTTCTTAAGGGTCAACGCCCCTCGTCTTCTAAACACCCTCTGAAAACGTTAGATGGATCCTTGTCTACCAATAATGACCAGACCACTCAAGTACTGCAAGACTTTTATACATCCCTGTACTTATCCCCACCCCCTCCCCAGGTTGATGCTTCCACCTTTTGGGAGGCGCTCCCCGTCCCACAAATTGAGGTGTCCCAAGGGGCTTCCTTGATAGCCCCAATATCCGAGATCGAGGTGGTTGAAGCTATAGCGGGACTGACTTCAGGTAAAGCGCCAGGTCCAGATGGCCTTACTCCTGATTATTACAAACTCCTTAGCCCGCTAGTAGCCCCGATTCTAGCCTCTGTCTTCAACACTATCATGGAGTCGGGCTCGCTTCCGACGTACTTTAACTCAGCTGTTCTGAGACTTCTCCCAAAACCTGGGCGTGACCTTTCTAACCCCGGCTCTTACAGGCCAATCTCTCTTCTTAATATTGACTACAAGATACTGACTAAAATTTTGGCCAACAGACTTAAAGTGATTTTACCCAGTGTGATATACTCTGACCAAACGGGATTTGTATGTGCTCGAAACCCGGTAGTGAATATTCGACGGGTTCTGGCGGTGGTGAGTGACTCCCAGTGCCCCAGGTCTGAGATATCAAAAGCCATTTTATCGCTTGATGCCGAAAAGGCTTTTGACATGGTGCACTGGGACCATCTCTATGACTCTCTAATTCGTTTTGGCTTCCCACGTCGGTTTATAATACTGCAAACTCTATACTCTGATTCTTCCTCCCAGCTGATCTGTAATGGCAATTTATCATCTCATTTTCCGATCGAGAGAGGCACCAGACAGGGATGTCCCCTATCCCCTCTATTATTTGTTTTGGCGCTGGAGCCACTGGCAATAGCCTTGAGACAATCTCCTTTGTTCTCCGGTTTTTCTATTGGCTCCCTTGACTTACGTTTATCTCTTTTTGCAGACATGCTTCTTTTTCTTTCCGACCCCGAAACCTCTATCCCAAGTTTTTAAAACCATTCAGAAATTCAGCTCTTTCTCGGGATACAAAATTAACATAGACAAATCTGAACTTCTTATGCTTAAAGGCCCCCTCCCCTCTTTCTCTAATAACACTTCCTTATCCTCTATTAAAATTATGCAATCCCACATCAAATATTTAGGCGTTTTAATCCCAAAGGATCTAGCGCTCCTCTATAAACTCAATTACTCCCCAACCATCACATATTTCGCTAAGACTGGAGAATTGGTGCAATCTCCCTTTATCACTACTCGGCAGACTGGAAGTAGTAAAGACAATCCTGCTGCCAAAACTCACATACTCTATGCAAATGTTGCCTATTAGACTTACGCTACATGACATTGGAGAGTTATATTCGATTTTCCAGTCTTTTATTTGGAGACATAAAAAACCACGCATTTCTAGACAAAAACTCCAATTATCTAAATCGATGGGGGGCTGGGGCTTCCCTGACATTCTTCAATACTCCCGGGCCCTAATGTTCTGCTATATTTATGATTGGTTACTTGAAACAAGCAAATATACTTCTTATGACCTAGATTGTGCTTTGTTTTTCCCTTATGCCCCTGGGGCACTCTTACACACTAATAAAGCAAACTTGCCCGCAGCGATCTATACAAATATACTTTTCAGAGACACTTACAATGCTTGGTGGGCTGTTAATAAAAAATTAGGAAAATCCCCTCAAAATTCAAAATGGATACCTCTGTGGGGCAACCCTTTGTTTTTACCGGAGATACAAGAAACACTTTTTTACAGACTTAAACTGAAGGGATTACGTAGCACCTCTCAAGTTTTTGATCCAGGTGGGAAACTTATCTCTTTCTCTTACATGAAAGAAACGTATGGGGTTACGGATATTTACTATTTTCCTTATCTCCAGCTCCAACACTACATCAGATCTCTTCCCCCTATCATGTTGCGGCCGGAAACCCCGGACCTTATTGCCCAAGTAGCAACTTTGTTCTTGAAAGACAAATATAAAACAAAATTAATATATCAAAAATTGATATCCCCTGCTAAACAGGCGGTGTGGGAGTCGTGGCTCGGGTGTGGGGAAGAGATCTATCTACTTGTTTACCAGAATCCTTATTATTCAAATACTACCACAAAACATTGAAAATTCTACATACAGCATCCCTACAAGAAATACACTTGAAATCACTATACAGGGCATATATATCTCAGCAGCAGCGAAGCCACTTTGTTCGGGAGGAAGATGGGTCTTGTCCTAAATGCCACTCTTCCTCAGCCTCTTTGTTCCACAACTTCTGGGATTGCGGCCATGTAAAACGATTTTGGCACAAACTGAGGAATTTTATAAATTCCTCCTTTGCTTTAAATATACCCTTTGACCCAATCCCAATGTTGTTTGCCAATTTTGGCTCATGGACCCTGGCGGTTTGGGACAGACACCTTATCCCCTTCTTCACAGTTTTGGTAACTGTTGCTAAAAAAGTGATTTTAAACTCCTGGATCTCTTGATCAGCCCCCTCAATGGCAGAAGTACATTCCTTACTAAATAAACTGATGTATTACGATAGATACTCTTTATACCCCAATGTCCAGTTGAGGGCTAAATGCTTTACTAAGAAATGGAACCCATATATTAATACCCGTACAATGGAAGAACGCTCCCAAATATTGAAGATATTTGATCAGCGCACTCTTTGATTGATAGTTATCCAATTTGGCCTCACTATACTATATTTGTAGATTGTTTTAGGCGTTTTCTGGCCTTGCTCCGATACCCATCCCTGCTCCCCCCTACATCCTCCACCTGTTTCTACCTTACTTTCCCTGATCTATCTCTCTCTCCTCCCCCCTTTCCTTACTCTCACTGTTTTTGTCTATTGTCTCTTGACCTCCTCTTGATAGACCTCTCCTAAGAAATTGGTTTGAAAAGACAAGGAGATGTAAATTTTTGTTCAACATAGAACTTCACATTAGGCCTTGCAAACTTTAGTTAGTCCTTTATCTCGGTGGGTCTTAGGCGAAATTGTCCAAACGTCCAATGTCAGGGTTGTAGCTTGCCTCCCCTGGCTACGCCTAGATTGATCCGTTTTTGACACGTCTGATATAGAATGTCCGAGTATATGTTCTATACA
The DNA here is from genome assembly GCF_028390025.1 of Pseudophryne corroboree. NCBI lineage: Eukaryota > Metazoa > Chordata > Amphibia > Anura > Myobatrachidae > Pseudophryne > Pseudophryne corroboree. The sequence goes on from NC_086454.1 coordinate 210,532,922, forward strand.
ACCATATAATGTTGAGGACCATCCTTATTGTTCCGAAGTACAAGGTCCTATTCTACCAATGGTCGACATTAACGCATAGATGATTATCAAATTTTCCTTGGTCTACAATGTCTTTTCGTATGTCTTTTTGTTTTTGACTGTTATATGTTTGAAAAGCTGAAAAACCCAAATAAACATATGTTTAAAAAAAAAAAAAAAAAGCAGGGCTCCATCTGTATTGCATCAATATGATATAGTCTTGGAAGACACAATTATGATATAGTCCATAGATGAAAACAGCTAACCACTGTACTAAAGAGATGAACCAGGAGATGAAACACTGGAAGTGGGAGTCGATGGCAGAGCACCGAGGCAGGCTAAGAGCTGGACGGACTGTCGAGGATGCCGAGTGGAACTGGCACAGATGGTGAGAGCTCGATGGAAACACACCGATGGTAGCAGAGGTCGATGTTGGAACACCGATGTTAACAGAGGTCAATGTTAGGACACCAAATGTAGCAGAGGTTGATGTTGGGACACCGAAGGTAACAGAGGTCGATGTTGGAACACCGCTGGAGTAAGGCAGCACCGCAGGATGGAAACTGGTGCAGGTCTCTTTAAGTGTAGCAAGGTCACAGGAACTGGAATACCTGGAAACAACAAGCAGAAATATCCACAGAATGCAGAGACCTCCAATACTGGGTTAGACAACTGTAGCACTGACAACCAGAAAGTCCTGGTTCAGGATTCTTATACTTGCTGCTGGGAAGCAGGGATGGACTGGGCAATTAGAAAGGATACTGTGTGCAGCGGAATGGCTGTGGAAAGTTATGAGACCAACCCAAACATGGCTGCACCCATGTTTGGATTTGGAGCAAAAAGTCTGTTTGTAGAAAGCATGCTGAGGCTTACAGTAATGGCGGCAGTGGCTGCGGAGAGCAGGATACACCATCCACTAGGACAGGAGGGGCATGCTAGGTAACTGTCATGTCAGCGACGCCGGGATCACTGAGGAGAGAATGTGGAGATGCTATGCAGCGCTCTGCACACAAACAGCGCAGATGAAATCCAGGCTTGGGGCGCAGGGACAGTCTGAGAAGGCACTTGGATGGTAAGTAAGTGTGCTCAGTTACCCGGATCGTGACAGTTCCTTTATCAAACCTAATCAAAGGTAAACAAATATGGTTACAGTAATTAGAGATGAGCGGGTTCGGTTTCTCTGAATCCGAACCCGCCCGAACTTCATGTTTTTTTTCACGGGTCCGAGCGACTCGGATCTTCCCGCCTTGCTCGGTTAACCCGAGCGCGCCCGAACGTCATCATGACGCTGTCGGATTCTCGCGAGGCTCGGATTCTATCGCGAGACTCGGATTCTATATAAGGAGCCGCGCGTCGCCGCCATTTTCACACGTGCATTGAGATTGATAGGGAGAGGACGTGGCTGGCGTCCTCTCCATTTAGATTAGGGTTGAGAGAGAGAGAGAGAGAGATTGACCTGAGGCTGTGATACTGTAGAAGAGAGTGCAGAGTTTAGTGACTGACGACCACAGTGACCACCAGACAGTGCAGTTGTTTGTTTTATTTAATATATCCGTTCTCTGCCTGAAAAAAACGATACACACAGTGACTCAGTCACATACCATATCTGTGTGCACTGCTCAGCCCAGTGTGCTGCATCAATGTATATATATATCTGACTGTGCTCAGCTCACACAGCTTATAATTGTGGGGGAGACTGGGGAGCACTGCAGTGCCAGTTATAGGTTATAGCAGGAGCCAGGAGTACATAATATTATATTAAAATTAAACAGTGCACACTTTTGCTGCAGGAGTGCCACTGCCAGTGTGACTAGTGACCAGTGACCTGACCACCAGTATATATAATATTAGTAGTATACTATCTCTTTATCAACCAGTCTATATTAGCAGCAGACACAGTACAGTGCGGTAGTTCACGGCTGTGGCTACCTCTGTGTCGGCACTCGGCAGCCCGTCCATAATTGTATATACCACCTAACCGTGGTTTTTTTTTCTTTCTTTATACATACATACTAGTTACGAGTATACTATCTCTTTATCAACCAGTCTATATATTAGCAGCAGACACAGTACAGTGCGGTAGTTCACGGCTGTGGCTACCTCTGTGTCGGCACTCGGCAGCCCGTCCATAATTGTATATACCACCTAACCGTGGTTTTTTTTTCTTTCTTTATACATACATACTAGTTACGAGTATACTATCTCTTTATCAACCAGTCTATATATTAGCAGCAGACACAGTACAGTGCGGTAGTTCACGGCTGTGGCTACCTCTGTGTCGGCACTCGGCAGCCCGTCCATAATTGTATATACCACCTAACCATGGTTTTTTTTTCTTTCTTTATACATACATACTAGTTACGAGTATACTATCTCTTTATCAACCAGTCTATATATTAGCAGCAGACACAGTACAGTGCGGTAGTTCACGGCTGTGGCTACCTCTGTGTCGGCACTCGGCAGCCCGTCCATAATTGTATATACCACCTAACCGTGGTTTTTTTTTCTTTCTTTATACATACATACTAGTTACGAGTATACTATCTCTTTATCAACCAGTCTATATATTAGCAGCAGACACAGTACAGTGCGGTAGTTCACGGCTGTGGCTACCTCTGTGTCGGCACTCGGCAGCCCGTCCATAATTGTATATACCACCTAACCGTGGTTTTTTTTTCTTTCTTTATACATACATACTAGTTACGAGTATACTATCTCTTTATCAACCAGTCTATATATTAGCAGCAGACACAGTACAGTGCGGTAGTTCACGGCTGTGGCTACCTCTGTGTCGGCACTCGGCAGCCCGTCCATAATTGTATATACCACCTAACCGTGGTTTTTTTTTCTTTCTTTATACATACATACTAGTTACGAGTATACTATCTCTTTATCAACCAGTCTATATATTAGCAGCAGACACAGTACAGTGCGGTAGTTCACGGCTGTGGCTACCTCTGTGTCGGCACTCGGCAGCCCGTCCATAATTGTATATACCACCTAACCGTGGTTTTTTTTTCTTTCTTTATACATACATACTAGTTACGAGTATACTATCTCTTTATCAACCAGTCTATATATTAGCAGCAGACACAGTACAGTGCGGTAGTTCACGGCTGTGGCTACCTCTGTGTCGGCACTCGGCAGCCCGTCCATAATTGTATATACCACCTAACCATGGTTTTTTTTTCTTTCTTTATACATACATACTAGTTACGAGTATACTATCTCTTTATCAACCAGTCTATATATTAGCAGCAGACACAGTACAGTGCGGTAGTTCACGGCTGTGGCTACCTCTGTGTCGGCACTCGGCAGCCCGTCCATAATTGTATATACCACCTAACCGTGTTTTTTTTTTCTTTCTTTATACATACATACTAGTTACGAGTATACTATCTCTTTATCAACCAGTCTATATATTAGCAGCAGACACAGTACAGTGCGGTAGTTCATGGCTGTGGCTACCTCTGTGTCGGCACTCGGCAGGCAGTCCGTCCATAATTGTATACCACCTAACCGTGGTTTTTTTTTCTTTCTTCTTTATACATACATAGTTACATAGACATCTCTTTATCAACCAGTCTATATTAGCAGCAGACACAGTACAGTACGGTAGTTCACGGCTGTGGCTACCTCTGTGTCTGCACTCGGCAGGCAGTCCATAATTGTATACTAGTATCCATCTCCATTGTTTACCTGAGGTGCCTTTTAGTTGTGCCTATTAAAATATGGAGAACAAAAATGTTGAGGTTCCAAAATTAGGGAAAGATCAAGATCCACTTCCACCTCGTGCTGAAGCTGCTGCCACTAGTCATGGCCGAGACGATGAAATGCCAGCAACGTCGTCTGCCAAGGCCGATGCCCAATGTCATAGTACAGAGCATGTCAAATCCAAAACACCAAATATCAGAAAAAAAAGGACTCCAAAACCTAAAATAAAATTGTCGGAGGAGAAGCGTAAACTTGCCAATATGCCATTTACGACACGGAGTGGCAAGGAACGGCTGAGGCCCTTGCCTATGTTCATGGCTAGTGGTTCAGCTTCACATGAGGATGGAAGCACTCAGCCTCTCGCTAGAAAAATGAAAAGACTCAAGCTGGCAAAAGCAGCACAGCAAAGAACTGTGCATTCTTCGAAATCCCAAATCCACAAGGAGAGTCCAATTGTGTCAGTTGCGATGCCTGACCTTCCCAACACTGGACGTGAAGAGCATGCGCCTTCCACCATTTGCACGCCCCCTGCAAGTGCTGGAAGGAGCACCCGCAGTCCAGTTCCTGATAGTCAGATTGAAGATGTCAGTGTTGAAGTACACCAGGATGAGGAGGATATGGGTGTTGCTGGCGCTGGGGAGGAAATTGACCAGGAGGATTCTGATGGTGAGGTGGTTTGTTTAAGTCAGGCACCCGGGGAGACACCTGTTGTCCGTGGGAGGAATATGGCCGTTGACATGCCAGGTGAAAATACCAAAAAAATCAGCTCTTCGGTGTGGAGGTATTTCACCAGAAATGCGGACAACAGGTGTCAAGCCGTGTGTTCCCTTTGTCAAGCTGTAATAAGTAGGGGTAAGGACGTTAACCACCTCGGAACATCCTCCCTTATACGTCACCTGCAGCGCATTCATAATAAGTCAGTGACAAGTTCAAAAACTTTGGGTGACAGCGGAAGCAGTCCACTGACCAGTAAATCCCTTCCTCTTGTAACCAAGCTCACGCAAACCACCCCACCAACTCCCTCAGTGTCAATTTCCTCCTTCCCCAGGAATGCCAATAGTCCTGCAGGCCATGTCACTGGCAATTCTGACGAGTCCTCTCCTGCCTGGGATTCCTCCGATGCATCCTTGCGTGTAACGCCTACTGCTGCTGGCGCTGCTGTTGTTGCCGCTGGGAGTCGATGGTCATCCCAGAGGGGAAGTCGTAAGCCCACTTGTACTACTTCCAGTAAGCAATTGACTGTTCAACAGTGCTTTGCGAGGAAGATGAAATATCACAGCAGTCATCCTACTGCAAAGCGGATAACTGAGGCCTTGGCATCCTGGGTGGTGAGAAACGTGGTTCCGGTATCCATCATTACTGCAGAGCCAACTAGAGACTTGTTGGAGGTACTGTGTCCCCGGTACCAAATACCATCTAGGTTCCATTTCTCTAGGCAGGCGATACCGAAAATGTACACAGACCTCAGAAAAAGAGTCACCAGTGTCCTAAAAAATGCAGCTGTACCCAATGTCCACTTAACCACGGACATGTGGACAAGTGGAGCAGGGCAGGGTCAGGACTATATGACTTTGACAGCCCACTGGGTAGATGTATCTACTCCCGCCGCAAGAACAGCAGCGGCGGCACCAGTAGCAGCATCTCGCAAACGCCAACTCTTTCCTAGGCAGGCTACGCTTTGTATCACCGGTTTCCAGAATACGCACACAGCTGAAAACCTCTTACGGCAACTGAGGAAGATCATCGCGGAATGGCTTACCCCAATTGGACTCTCCTGTGGATTTGTGGCATCGGACAACGCCAGCAATATTGTGTGTGCATTAAATATGGGCAAATTCCAGCACGTCCCATGTTTTGCACATACCTTGAATTTGGTGGTGCAGAATTTTTTAAAAAACGACAGGGGCGTGCAAGAGATGCTGTCGGTGGCCAGAAGAATTGCGGGACACTTTCGGCGTACAGGCACCACGTACAGAAGACTGGAGCACCACCAAAAACTACTGAACCTGCCCTGCCATCATCTGAAGCAAGAAGTGGTAACGAGGTGGAATTCAACCCTCTATATGCTTCAGAGGTTGGAGGAGCAGCAAAAGGCCATTCAAGCCTATACAATTGAGCACGATATAGTAGGTGGAATGCACCTGTCTCAAGCGCAGTGGAGAATGATTTCAACGTTGTGCAAGGTTCTGATGCCCTTTGAACTTGCCACACGTGAAGTCAGTTCAGACACTGCCAGCCTGAGTCAGGTCATTCCCCTCATCAGGCTTTTGCAGAAGAAGCTGGAGACATTGAAGGAGGAGCTAACACGGAGCGATTCCGCTAGGCATGTGGGACTTGTGGATGGAGCCCTTAATTCGCTTAACAAGGATTCACGGGTGGTCAATCTGTTGAAATCAGAGCACTACATTTTGGCCACCGTGCTCGATCCTAGATTTAAAGCCTACCTTGGATCTCTCTTTCCGGCAGACACAAGTCTGCTGGGGTTGAAAGACCTGCTGGTGACAAAATTGTCAAGTCAAGCGGAACGCGACCTGTCAACATCTCCTCCTTCACATTCTCCCGCAACTGGGGGTGCGAGGAAAAGGCTCAGAATTCCGAGCCCACCCGCTGGCGGTGATGCAGGGCAGTCTGGAGCGACTGCTGATGCTGACATCTGGTCCGGACTGAAGGACCTGACAACGATTACGGACATGTCGTCTACTGTCACTGCATATGATTCTCTCAACATTGATAGAAAGGTGGAGGATTATATGAGTGACCGCATCCAAGTAGGCACGTCACACAGTCCGTACTTATACTGGCAGGAAAAAGAGGCAATTTGGAGGCCCTTGCACAAACTGGCTTTATTCTACCTAAGTTGCCCTCCCACAAGTGTGTACTCCGAAAGAGTGTTTAGTGCCGCCGCTCACCTTGTCAGCAATCGGCGTACGAGGTTACATCCAGAAAATGTGGAGAAGATGATGTTCATTAAAATGAATTATAATCAATTCCTCCGCGGAGACATTGACCAGCAGCAATTGCCTCCACAAAGTACACAGGGAGCTGAGATGGTGGATTCCAGTGGGGACGAATTGATAATCTGTGAGGAGGGGGATGTACACGGTGATATATCGGAGGGTGATGATGAGGTGGACATCTTGCCTCTGTAGAGCCAGTTTGTGCAAGGAGAGATTAATTGCTTCTTTTTTGGGGGGGGTCCAAACCAACCCGTCATATCAGTCACAGTCGTGTGGCAGACCCTGTCACTGAAATGATGGGTTGGTTAAAGTGTGCATGTCCTGTTTTGTTTATACAACATAAGGGTGGGTGGGAGGGCCCAAGGACAATTCCATCTTGCACCTCTTTTTTCTTTTCTTTTTCTTTGCATCATGTGCTGATTGGGGAGGGTTTTTTGGAAGGGACATCCTGCGTGACACTGCAGTGCCACTCCTAGATGGGCCCGGTGTTTGTGTCGGCCACTAGGGTCGCTAATCTTACTCACACAGTCAGCTACCTCATTGCGCCTCTTTTTTTCTTTGCGTCATGTGCTGTTTGGGGAGGGTTTTTTGGAAGGGACATCCTGCGTGACACTGCAGAGCCACTCCTAGATGGGCCCGGTGTTTGTGTCGGCCACTAGGGTCGCTAATCTTACTCACACAGCTACCTCATTGCGCCTCTTTTTTTCTTTGCGTCGTGTGCTGTTTGGGGAGGGTTTTTTGGAAGGGACATCCTGCGTGACACTGCAGTGCCACTCCTAGATGGGCCCGGTGTTTGTGTCGGCCACTAGGGTCGCTAATCTTACTCACACAGCTACCTCATTGCGCCTCTTTTTTTCTTTGCGTCATGTGCTGTTTGGGGAGGGTTTTTTGGAAGGGCCATCCTGCGTGACACTGCAGTGCCACTCCTAGATGGGCCCGGTGTTTGTGTCGGCCACTAGGGTCGCTAATCTTACTCACACAGCTACCTCATTGCGCCTCTTTTTTTCTTTGCGTCATGTGCTGTTTGGGGAGGGTTTTTTGGAAGGGACATCCTGCGTGACACTGCAGTGCCACTCCTAGATGGGCCCGGTGTTTGTGTCGGCCACTAGGGTCGCTTATCTTACTCACACAGCGACCTCGGTGCAAATTTTAGGACTAAAAATAATATTGTGAGGTGTGAGGTATTCAGAATAGACTGAAAATGAGTGTAAATTATGGTTTTTGAGGTTAATAATACTTTAGGATCAAAATGACCCCCAAATTCTATGATTTAAGCTGTTTTTTAGTGTTTTTTGAAAAAAACACCCGAATCCAAAACACACCCGAATCCGACAAAAAAAATTCGGTGAGGTTTTGCCAAAACGCGTTCGAACCCAAAACACGGCCGCGGAACCGAACCCAAAACCAAAACCCGAAAAATTTCAGGCGCTCATCTCTACAGTAAATTAACCCTTGAGGCAGAAGAAGCATTTCAGGCATTAAAAGTAGCATTATATTTACTAGTGATGAGCGGGTTCGGTTTCCGAGAAACCGAACCCCCCCGAACTTCACCCTTTTTACACGGGTCCGAGCCATACTCGGATTCTCCCGTATGGCTCGGTTAACCCGAGCGCGCCCGAACGTCATCATCCCGCTGTCGGATTCTCGCGAGATTCGGATTCTATATAAGCAGCCGCGCGTTGCCGCCATTTTCACACGTGCATTGAGATTGATAGGGAGAGGACGTGGCTGGCGTCCTCTCCGTACTAATACGAGACAGTTGGTTGATCTGATTGCTTGTTTTATTTTACTATAATTGTGGGGAGGATTGGGGAGCAGCTGTTAGGAGGAGTACAGTGCAGAGTTTTGCTGATAAGTGACCACCAGTTTTTTATCCGTTCTCGGTCTGAAAAAAACGCTCCATACCATATCTGTGCTCAGTGTGCTGCATGATATATATCTGTGCTGAGTGCTCACACTGCTTAATTGTGGGGACTGGGGAGCAGCTATAGCAGGAGTACAGTGCACAGTTTTGCTGACAGTGACCACCAGTATACGTTTGTCTGCCTGAAAAACACTCCTGTGGTGGCTTTTTTTTTATACTAGTAGTTTAGCAGTTTGCTGACAGTGTCCACCAGGTCCATTATACTGTATATAGCAGTACGGTAGGCCACTGCTGTACCTACCTCTGTGTCGTCACTCTTCATCCATTAATAATAAGTATACTATCCATCCATCTACATTGTATACCTGTGGTGGCTTTTTTTTTATACTAGTTTAGCAGTTTGCTGACAGTGTCCACCAGGTCCATTATACTGTATATAGCAGTACGGTAGGCCACTGCTGTACCTACCTCTGTGTCGTCACTCGTCATCCATTAATAAGTATACTATCCATCCATCTACATTGTATACCTGTGGTGGCTTTTTTTTTATACTAGTTTAGCAGTTTGCTGACAGTGTCCACCAGGTCCATTTATTATACTGTATATAGCAGTACGGTAGGCCACTGCTGTACCTACCTCTGTGTCGTCACTCGTCATCCATTAATAATAATAAGTATACTATCCATCCATCTACATTGTATACTTGTGGTGGCATTTTTTATACTAGTTTAGCAGTTTGCTGACAGTGTCCACCAGGTCCATTTATTATACTGTATATAGCAGTACGGTAGGCCACTGCTGTACCTTCCTCTGTGTCGTCACTCGTCATCCATTAATAAGTATACTATCCATCCATCTACATTGTATACCTGTGGTGGCTTTTTTTCTTTATACTAGTTTAGCAGTTTGCTGACAGTGTCCACCAGGTCCATTTATTATACTGTATATAACAGTACGGTAGGCCACTGCTGTACCTACCTCTGTGTCGTCACACGTCATCCATTAATAAGTATACTATCCATCCATCTACATTGTTTACCTGTGGTGGCTTTTTTCTTTATACTAGTTTAGCAGTTTTCTGACAGTGTCCACCAGGTCCATTTATTATACTGTATATAGCAGTACGGTAGGCCACTGCTGTACCTACCTCTGTGTCGTCACTCATCATCCATTAATAATAATAAGTATACTATCCATCCATCTACATTGTATACCTGTGTGGCTTTTCTCCGACGTCCTTGTGGATGCTGGGAACTCCGTAAGGACCATGGGGAATAGCGGCTCCGCAGGAGACTGGGCACAACTAAAAGAAAGCTTTTAGACTACCTGGTGTGCACTGGCTCCTCCCACTATGACCCTCCTCCAAGCCTCAGTTAGATTTCTGTGCCTGGCCGAGCTGGATGCACACTAGGGGCTCTCCTGAGCTCCTAGAAAGAAAGTTTATTTTAGGTTTTTTATTTTACAGTGAGACCTGCTGGCAACAGGCTCACTGCATCGAGGGACTAAGGGGAGAAGAAGCGAACCTACCTGCTTGCAGCTAGCTTGGGCTTCTTAGGCTACTGGACACCATTAGCTCCAGAGGGATCGACCGCATGGAACTGGCCTTGGTGTTCGTTCCCGGAGCCGCGCCGCCGTCCCCCTTACAGAGCCAGAAGCAAGAAGAGGTCCGGAAAATCGGCGTCAGAAGACATCAGTCTTCACCAAGGTAGCGCACAGCACTGCAGCTGTGCGCCATTGCTCCTCATACACACTTCACACTCCGGTCACTGAGGGTGCATGGCGCTGGGGGGGGGCGCCCTGAGCAGCAATATAAACACCTTGGCTGGCAAATATATCACAATATATAGCCCAAGAGGCTATATACAGTATGTGATAAATACCCCTGCCAGAATCCATAAAAAAGCGGGAGAAAAGTCAGTGAAAAAGGGGCGGAGCTATCTCCCTCAGCACACTGGCGCCATTTTCTCTTCACAGTGCAGCTGTAAGACAGCTCCCCAGGCTCTCCCCTGTAGTTTGCAGGCTCAAAGGGTTAAAAAGAGAGGGGGGGCACTAAATTTAGGCGCAATATTGTATATACAAGCAGCTATTGGGAAAAATTCACTCAATATAGTGTTAATCCCTAAATTATATAGCGCTCTGGTGTGTGCTGGCATACTCTCTCTCTGTCTCCCCAAAGGGCTGTGTGGGGTCCTGTCCTCAGTCAGAGCATTCCCTGTGTGTGTGCGGTGTGTCGGTACGGCTGTGTCGACACGTTTGATGAGGAGGCTTATGTGGTGGCAGAGCAGATGCCGATAAGTGTGAGTCTGACTCCAGTGTCGACGAGGTTGAGACATATACACAATCCACTAGGAACATCCGTTACATGATCCCGGCAATAAAAAATGTGTTACACATTTCTGACATTAACCCAAGTACCAATAAAAAAGGGTTTTATGTGTGGGGAGAAAAAGCAGGCAGTGTTTTGTTCCCCCATCAAATGAGTGAATGAAGTGTGAAAAAGCGTTGGTTCCCCCGATAAGAAACTGGTAATTTCTAAAAAGTTACTGATGGCGTACCCTTTCCCGCCAGAGGATAAGTAACGCTGGGAGATATCCCCTAGGGTGGAAAAGGCGCTCACAAAAAGGTGGCACTGCCGTCTTAGGATACAGCCACTTTGAAGGTACCTGCTGATAAAAAGCAGGAGGCTATCCTGAAGTCTGTATTTACACACTCAGGTACTAGACTGAGACCTGCAGATAGTGCTGCTGGCGTGGTCTGTGACCCTGTCAAACAGGGATACTATTTTGCGAACATAAGAGCATATTAAAGACGTCGTCTTATATATGAGGGATGCACAGAGGGATATTTTGCCGGCTGGCATCCAGAATTAATGCAATGTCCATTCTGTCAGGAGGGTATTGGAGACCCGACACTGGACAGGTGATGCTGACTTTAAAAAGGCACATAGAGCCTTATAAGGGTGAGGAATTGTTTGGGGATGGTCTCTGGGACCTCGTATCCACAGCAACAGCTGGGAAGAAAATTTTTTACCTCAGGTTTCCTCACAGCCTAAGAAAGCACTGTATTATCAGGTACAGTCCTTTCGGCTTCAGAAAAGCAAGCGAGTCAAAGGCGCTTCCTTTCTGCACAGAGACGAGGGAAGAGGGAAAAAGCTGCACCAGTCAGCCAGTTCCCGGAATCAAAATTCATCCCCCGCTTCCTCTGAGTCCACCACATGACGCGGGGGCTCCACAGGCGTAGCCAGTTACGGTGGGGGGGCCGCCTCAAAAATTTCAGCGATCAGTGGGCTCGCTCACAGGTGGATCCCTGGATCCTTCAAGTAGTATCTCAGGGGTACAAGCTGGAATTTGAGGCATCTCCCCCCCGCCGTTTCCTCAAATCTGCCTTGCCGACAACTCCCTCAGGCAGGGAGGCTGTGCTAGAGGCAATTCACAAGCTGTATTCCCAGCAGGTGATAGTCAAGGTGCCCCTACTTCAACAAGGACGGGGTTACTATTCCACACTGTTTGTGGTACCGAAACCGGACGGTTCGGTGAGACCCATGTTAAATTTGAAATCCTTGAACACATACATATAAAAAAAAAAAAATTTCAAGTTCAAGATGGAATCGCTCAGGGCGGTTATTGCAAGCCTGGAGGAGGGGGATTGCATGGTATCCCTGGACATCAAGGAAGCTTACCTACATGTCCCCATTTACCATCCTCACCAGGAGTACCTCAGATTTGTGGTACAGGATTGCCATTACCAATTCCAAACACTGCCGTTTGGACTGTCCACGGCACCGAGAGTCTTTACCAAGGTAATGGCAGAAATGATGATACTCCTTCGAAAAAAGGGAGTTTTAATTATCCCATGCTTGGACGATCTCCTGATAAAGGCGAGATCCAGAGAGCAGTTCTTAGTCGGGGTAGCACTATCTCAGGAAGTGCTACAACAGCACGGATGGATTCTATACATTCCAAAGTCACAGCTGGTTCCTACCACACGCCTACTGTTCCTGGGGATGGTTCTGGACACCGAACAGAAAAAAGTATTTCTCCCGCAGGAGAAAGCCAAGGAGCTGTCATCTCTAGTCAGAGACCTCCTGAAACCAAAACAGGTATCGGTGCATCACTGCACACGAGTCCTGGGAAAAATGATAGCTTCTTACGAAGCAAAATTCCATTCGGCAGGTTCCATGCAAGAACCTTTCAGTGGGACCTCTTGGACAAGTGGTCGGGATCGCATCTTCAGATGCATCGGCTGATACCCTGGTCCTTGGAGACAGGGTTATCTCTACTGTGGTGGCTGCAGAGTGCTCATCTTCAAGAGGGCCGCAGATTCGGCATACAGGACTGGGTCCTGGTAACCACGGATGCCAGCCTTCGAGGCTGGGGGGCAGTCACACAGGGAAGAAATTTCCAAGGACTTTGGTCAAATCAGGAGTCGTCCCTACACATAAATGTTCTGGAACTGAGGGCCATTTACAATGCCCTAAGTCTGGCAAGGCCTCTGCTTCAAAACCAGCCGGTACTGATCCGATCAGACAACATCACGGCGGTCACCCATGTAAACCGACAGGGCGGCACAAGAAGCAGGATGGCGATGGCAGAAGCCACAAGGATTCTCCGATGGGCGGAAAATCACGTCTTAGCACTGTCAGCAGTATTCATTCCGGGAGTGGACAACTGGGAAGCAGACTTCCTCAGCAGACACGACCTACACCCGGGAGAGTGGGGACTTCATCCAGAAGTCTTCCAACTATTGGTAAACTGTTGGGAAAGGCCACAGGTGGACATGATGGCGTCCCGCCTAAACAAAAAAAATAGATATTGCGCCAGGTCAAGGGACCCTCAGGCAATAGCTGTGGACGCTCTAGTGACACCGTGGGTGTACCAGTCGGTTTATGTATTCCCTCCTCTGCCTCTCATACCAAAAGGTACCGAGAATAATAAGAAAACGAGGAGTAAGAACGATACTCGTGGTTCAGGATGGGCCAAGAAGAGCTTGGTACCCAGAACTTCAAGAAATGATATCTGAGGACCCATGGCCTCTACCGCTCAGACAGGATCTGCTACAGCAGGGGCCCTGTCTGTTCCAAGACTTACCGCGGCTGCGTTTGACGGCATGGCGATTGAATTCCGGATCCTAAAGGAAAAGGGCATTCCGGAGGAAGTCATTCCTACGCTGATAAAAGCCAGGAAAGAAGTAACCGCAAACCATTATCACCGTATTTGGCGAAAATATGTTGCGTGGTGTGAGGCCAGGAAGGCCCCAACAGAGGAATTTCAGCTGGGTCGTTTTCTGCACTTCCTACAGTCAGGAGTGACTATGGGCCTACACTTGGGTTCCATTAAGGTCCAGATTTCGGCTCTGTCGATTTTCTTCCAGAAAGAACTGTCTTCACTGCCTGGAGTTCAGACATTTGTAAAGGGAGTGCTACATATTCAGCCCCCTTTTGTGCCTCCTGTGGCACCTTGGGATCTCAACGTGGTGTTGAGTTTCCTAAAATCACATTGGTTTGAGCCACTTAAAACTGTGGATTTGAAATATCTCACGTGGAAAGTGGTCATGTTATTGGCCTTGGCTTCGGCCAGGCGTGTGTCAGAATTGGCGGCTTTGTCATGTAAAAGCCCTTATCTGATTTTCCATATGGATAGGGCAGAATTGAGGACTCGTCCCCAGTTTCTCCCTAAGGTGGTATCAGCTTTTCACTTGAACCAACCTATTGTAGTGCCTGCAGCTACTAGGGACTTGGAAGATTCCAAGTTACTGGACGTAGTCAGGGCCTTAAAAATTTATATTTCCAGGACGGCCGGAGTCAGGAAAACTGACTCGCTTTTTATCCTGTAGGCACCCAACAAAATAGGTGCTCCTGCTTCTAAGCAGACTATTGCTCGCTGAATTTGTAGCACAATTCAGCTGGAGCATTCTGCGGCTGGATTGCCGCATCCTAAATCAGTAAAAGCCCATTCCACGAGGTAAGTGGGCTCATCTTGGGCGGCTGCCCGAGGGGTCTCGGCTTTACAACTTTGCCGAGCTGCAACTTGGTCAGGGGCAAACACGTTTGCAAAATTCTACAAATTTGATACCCTGGCTGAGGAGGACCTTGAGTTCTCTCATTCGGTGCTGCAGTCATCCGCACTCTCCCGCCCGTTTGGGAGCTTTGGTATAATCCCCATGGTCCTTACGGAGTTCCCAGCATCCACTAGGACGTCAGAGAAAATAAGATTTTACTCACCGGTAAATCTATTTCTCGTAGTCCGTAGTGGATGCTGGGCGCCCATCCCAAGTGTGGATTGTCTGCAATACTTGTATGTAGTTATTGCCTAACTAAGGGTTATTGTTGAGCCATCTGTTGAGAGGCTCAGTAATATTTCATACTGTTAACTGGGTATAGTATCACAAGTTATACGGTGTGATTGGTGTGGCTGGTATGAGTCTTACCCGGGATTCAAAATCCTTCCTTATTGTGTCAGCTCTTCCGGGCACAGTATCCTAACTGAGGCTTGGAGGAGGGTCATAGTGGGAGGAGCCAGTGCACACCAGGTAGTCTAAAAGCTTTCTTTTAGTTGTGCCCAGTCTCCTGCGGAGCCGCTATTCCCCATGGTCCTTACGGAGTTCCCAGCATCCACTACGGACTACGAGAAATAGATTTACCGGTGAGTAAAATCTTTTTTTTTTATACTAGTTTAGCAGATTGCTGACAGTGTCCACCAGGTCCATTTATTATACTGTATATAGCAGTACGGTAGGCCACTGCTGTACCTACCTCTGTGTCGTCACTCGTCATCCATTAATAAGTATACTATCCATCAATCTACATTGTATACCTGTGGTGGCATTTTTTCTTTATACTAGTTTAGCAGTTTGCTGACAGTGTCCACCAGGTCCATTATACTGTATATAGCAGTACGGTAGGCCACTGCTGTACCTACCTCTGTGTCGTCACTCGTCATCCATTAATAATAAGTATACTATCCATCCATCTACATTGTATACCTGTGGTGGCTTTTAGTTGTGCGTAGTATATATAGTAGTAGGCCATTGCTATTGATACTGGCATATAATTCCACACATTAAAATATGGAGAACAAAAATGTGGAGGTTAAAAAAAATAAGAGTTTACTTACCGATAATTCTATTTCTCATAGTCCGTAGTGGATGCTGGGGACTCCGAAAGGACCATGGGGAATAGCGGCTCCGCAGGAGACTGGGCACAAAGTAAAAGCTTTAGGACTAGCTGGTGTGCACTGGCTCCTCCCCCTATGACCCTCCTCCAAGCCTCAGTTAGGATACTGTGCCCGGACGAGCGTACACAATAAGGAAGGATTTTGAATCCCGGGTAAGACTCATTACCAGCCACACCAATCACACCGTACAACTTGTGATCTGAACCCAGTTAACAGCATGATAACAGAAGGAGCCTCTGAAAAGATGGCTCACAACAACAATAACCCGATTTTTGTAACAATAACTATGTACAAGTAATGCAGACAATCCGCACTTGGGATGGGCGCCCAGCATCCACTACGGACTATGAGAAATAGATTTATCGGTAAGTAAATTCTTATTTTCTCTAACGTCCTAGTGGATGCTGGGGACTCCGAAAGGACCATGGGGATTATACCAAAGCTCCCAAACGGGCGGGAGAGTGCGGATGACTCTGCAGCACCGAATGAGAGAACTCCAGGTCCTCCTCAGCCAGGGTATCAAATTTGTAGAATTTAGCAAACGTGTTTGCCCCTGACCAAGTAGCTGCTCGGCAAAGTTGTAAAGCTGAGACCCCTCGGGCAGCCGCCCAAGATGAGCCCCCTTTCCGTGTGGAATGGGCTTTTACAGATTTAGGCTGTGGCAGGCCTGCCACAGAATGTGCAAGCTGAATTGTACTACAAATCCAACGAGCAATCGTCTGCTTAGAAGCAGGAGCACCCAGCTTGTTGGGTGCATATAGGATAAACAGCGAGTCAGATTTTCTGACTCCAGCCGTCCTGGAAACATATTTTCAGGGCCCTGACTACGTCCAGCAACTTGGAATCCTCCAAGTCCCTAGTAGCCGCAGGCACCACGATAGGTTGGTTTAAGTGAAATGCTGAAACCACCTTAGGGAGAAATTGAGGACGAGTCCTCAATTCTGCCCTGTCCGTATGAAAAATTAGGTAAGGGCTTTTATAGGATAAAGCCGCCAATTCTGATACACGCCTGGCTGAAGCCAGGGCTAACAGCATTACCACTTTCCAAGTGAGATATTTCAAGTCCACAGTGGTGAGTGGCTCAAACCAATGTGATTTTAGGAATCCCAACACTACATTGAGATCCCAAGGTGCCACTGGAGGCACAAAAGGAGGCTGTATATGCAGTACTCCCTTGACAAACGTCTGAACTTCAGGTACAGAAGCTAGTTCTTTTTGGAAGAATATCGTCAGGGCCGAAATTTGAACCTTAATGGACCCTAATTTGAGGCCCATAGACAGTCCTGTTTGCAGGAAATGCAGGAATCGACCCAGTTGAAATTCCTCCGTAGGGGCCTTCCTGGCCTCGCACCACGCAACATATTTACGCCAAATACGGTGATAATGTTGTACGGTTACATCCTTCCTGGCTTTGATCAGGGTAGGGATGACTTCATCCGGAATGCCTTTTTCCTTCAGGATCCGGCGTTCAACCGCTATGCCGTCAAACGCAGCCGCGGTAAGTCTTGGAACAGACATGGTCCCTGCTGGAGCAGGTCCTGTCTTAGAGGTAGAGGCCACGGGTCTTCCGTGAGCATCTCTTGAATTTCCGGGTACCAAGTCCTTCTTGGCCAATCCGGAGCCACGAGTATAGTCTTTACTCCTCTCCTTCTTATGATTCTCAGTACTTTTGGTATGAGAGGAAGAGGAGGGAACACATACACTGACCGGTACACCCACGGTGTTACCAGAGCATCCACAGCTATTGCCTGAGGGTCCCTTGACCTGGAACAATATCTGTCCAGTTTTTTGTTGAGGCGAGACGCCATCATGTCCACCTTTGGTTTTTCCCAACGGTTTACAATCATGTGGAAGACTTCTGGGTGAAGTCTCCACTCCCCCGGGTGAAGATCGTGTCTGCTGAGGAAGTCTGCTTCCCAGTTGTCCACTCCCGGAATGAACACTGCTGACAGTGCTATCACATGATTTTCCGCCCAGCGAAGAATCCTTGCCACTTCCGTCATTGCCCTCCTGCTTCTTGTGCCGCCCTGTCTGTTTACGTGGGCGACTGCCGTGATGTTGTCCGACTGGATCAATACTGGCTGACCCTGAAGCAGAGGCCTTGCCTGACTTAGGGCATTGTAAATGGCCCTTAGTTCCAGGATATTTATGTGAAGTGACGTTTCCATGCTTGACCACAAGCCCTGGAAATTTTTTCCCTGTGTGACTGCTCCCCAGCCTCTCAGGCTGGCATCCGTGGTCACCAGGACCCAATCCTGAATGCCGAATCTGCGGCCCTCTAGGAGATGAGCACTCTGTAACCACCACAGGAGAGACACCCTTGTCCTTGGAGACAGGGTTATCCGCTGATGCATTTGAAGATGCGATCCGGACCATTTGTCTAGCAGATCCAACTGAAAAGTTCTTGCGTGGAATCTGCCGAATGGAATCGCTTCGTAAGAAGCCACCATCTTTCCCAGGACCCTTGTGCACTGATGCACTGACACCTGGCCTGGTCTTAGGAGTTTCCTGACTAGGTCGGATAACTCCCTGGCTTTCTCTTCCGGGAGAAACACCTTTTTCTGTACTGTGTCCAGAATCATCCCTAGGAACAGCAGACGTGTCGTCGGAATCAGCTGCGATTTTGGAATATTTAGAATCCATCCGTGCTGTCGTAGTACTATTTGCGATAGTGCTACTTCGACCTCTAACTGTTCTCTGGACCGTGCCCTTATCAGGAGATCGTCCAAGTAAGGGATAATTAAGACGCCTTTTCTTCGAAGAAGAATCATCATTTCGGCCATTACCTTGGTAAAGACCCGGGGTGCCGTGGACAATCCAAACGGCAGCGTCTGAAACTGATAGTGACAGTTCTGTACCACAAACCTGAGGTACCCTTGGTGAGAAGGGCAAATTGGGACATGGAGGTAAGCATCCTTGATGTCCAGAGACACCATGTAGTCCCCTTCTTCCAGGTTCGCTATCACTGCTCTGAGTGACTCCATCTTGAACTTGAACCTTTTTATGTAAGTGTTCAAGGCTTTCAGATTTAAAATGGGTCTCACCAAGCCGTCCGGCTTCGGTACCACAAACAGCGTGAAGTAATACCCCTTTCCCTGTTGTAGGAGGGGTACCTTGATTATCACTTGCTGGGAATACAGCTTGTGAATGGCTTCCAATACCGCCTCCCTGTCGGGGGTAGACGTTGGTAAAGCAGACTTCAAGAACCGGCGAGGGGGAGACGTCTCGAATTCCAATTTGTACCCCTGAGATACTACCTGCAGGATCCAGGGGTCCACTTGCGAGTGAGCCCACTGCGCGCTGAAATTCTTGAGACGGGCCCCCACCGTGCCCGAGTCCGCTTGTAAGGCCCCAGCGTCATGCTGAGGACTTGGCAGAAGCGGGGGAGGGCTTCTGGTCGTGGGAAGAAGCTGTCTGTTGCAGTCTTTTTCCCCTTCCTCTGCCCCGGGGCAGATATGAGTGGCCTTTTGCCCGCTTGCCCTTATGGGGACGAAAGGACTGAGCCTGAAAAGGCGGTATCTTTTTCTGCTGCGAGGTGACTTGGGGTAAAAAGGTGGATTTCCCAGCCGTTGCCGTGGCCACCAGGTCCGATAGACCGCCCCCAAATAACTCCTCCCCTTTATACGGCAATACTTCCATATGCCGTTTGGAATCCGCATCCCCTGACCACTGTCGCGTCCATAATCCTCTTCTGGCAGAAATGGACATCGCACTTACTCTTGATGCCAGAGTGCAAATGTCTCTCTGTGCATCTCGCATATATAGGAATGCATCCTTTAAATGCTCTATAGTCAATAATATATTGTCCCTGTCCAGGGTATCAATATTTTCAGTCAGGGAATCCGACCAAGCCACCCCAGCACTGCACATCCAGGCTGAGGCGATTGCTGGTCGCAGTATAACACCAGTATGTGTGTATATACTTTTAAGGATATTTTCCAGCCTCCTATCTGCTGGCTCCTTAAGGGCGGCCGTTTCTGGAGACGGTAACGCCACTTGTTTTGATAAGCGTGTGAGCGCCTTATCCACCCTAGGGGGTGTTTCCCAACGAGCCCTAACCTCTGGTGGGAAGGGATATAGTGCCAATAATTTTTTAGAAATTAGCAGTTTTCTGTCGGGGGTAACCCACGCTTCATCACACACTTCATTCAATTCATCTGATTCAGGAAAAACTACGGGTAGTTTTTTCACACCCCACATAATATCCCTTTTTGTGGTACTTGCAGTATCAGAGATGTGCAAAACCTCCTTCATTGCCGTGATCATGTAACGTGTGGCCCTACTGGAAAATATGTTTGTTTCTTCACCGTCGACACTGGAGTCAGTGTCTGTGTCTGGGTCCGTGTCGACCCACTGAGGTAACGGGCGTTTAATAGCCCCTGACGGTGTTTGAGATGCCTGGACAGGCACTAACTGAGCTGCCGGCTGTCTCATGTCGTCAACAGTTTTCTGTAACGTGCCGACACTGTCACGTAATTCCTTAATTACGGCCATCCATTCAGGTGTCGACTCCCTAGGGGGTGACATCACCATTATAGGCAATTGCTCCGCCTCCACATAATTTTCCTCCTCATACATGTCGACACACACGTACCGACACCCAGCACACACACAGGGAATGCTCTGATAGAGGACAGGACCCACTTAGCCCTTTGGGGAGACAGAGGGAGAGTTTGCCAGCACACACCAGAGCGCTATATATGTATAGGGACAACCTTACAATAAGTGTCTATCCCTTATAGCTGCTTATATCTGTTATTTTGCCAAATAAGTGCCCCCCTCTCTTTTTTACCCTGTTTCTGTAGTTGCAGGATGCAGGGGAGATTCTGGGAGCCTTCCTACCAGCGGAGCTGTGTGGGAAAAATGGCGCTGTGTGCTGAGGAGATAGGCCCCGCCCCCTTCACGGCGGGCTCTTCTCCCGCTTTTTTCTGGAAAACTGGCAGGGGTTAAATACATCCATATAGCCCAGGAGCTATATGTGATGTATTTTTCGCCAACTAAGGTAAATTCATTGCTTCCCAGGACGCCCCCCCCAGCGTCCTGCACCCTCAGTGACCGGAGTGTGAAGTGTGCTGAGAGCAATGGCGCACAGCTGCAGTGCTGTGCGCTACCTTATGAAGACAGGAAAGTCTTCTGCCGCCGATTTATGGACCTCTTCTTGCTTCAGCATCTGTAAGGGGGCCGGCGGCGCGGCTCCGGGACCCATCCATGGCTGGGCCTGTGATCGTCCCTCTGGAGCTAATGTCCAGTAGCCTAAGAAACCCAATCCACTCTGCACGCAGGTGAGTTCGTTTCTCTCCCCTAAGTCCCTCGATGCAGTGAGCCCGTTGCCAGCAGGTCTCACTGAAAATAAAAAACCTATTTAAACTTTTACTCTAAGCAGCTCAGGAGAGCCACCTAGATTGCACCCTTCTCGTTCGGGCACAAAATGTTAACTGAGGCTTGGAGGAGGGTCATAGGGGGAGGAGCCAGTGCACACCAGCTAGTCCTAAAGCTTTTACTTTGTGCCCAGTCTCCTGCGGAGCCGCTATTCCCCATGGTCCTTTCGGAGTCCCCAGCATCCACTAGGACGTTAGAGAAATAGGGAAAGATCAAGATCCCCTTCTACAACGTGCTGAAGCTGCTGCCACTAGTCATGGTCGAGACGATGAAATGCCATCAACGTCGTCTGCCAAGGCCGATGCCCAATGTCATAGTACAGAGCATGTAAAATCCAAAACACAAAAGTTCAGTAAAATGACCCAAAAATCAAAATTAAAAATGTCCGAGGAGAAGCGTAAACTTGCCAATATGCCATTTACGACACGGAGTGGCAAGGAACGGCTGAGGCCCTTGCCTATGTTCATGGCTAGTGGTTCAGCTTCACATGAGGATGGAAGCACTCATCCTCTCGCTAGAAAAAAGAAAAGACTTAAGCTGGCAAAAGCACAGCAAAGAACTGTGCGTTCTTCGAAATCACAAATCCCCAAGGAGAGTCCAATTGTGTCGGTTGCCATGCCTGACCTTCCCAACACTGGACGGGAAGAGCTTGCGCCTTCCACCATTTGCACGCTCCCTGCAAGTGCTGGAAGGAGCACCCGCAGTCCAGTTCCTGATAGTCAAATTGAAGATGTCAGTGTTGAAGTACACCAGGATGAGAATATGGGTGTTGCTGGCGCTGGGGAGGAAATTGACAAGGAGGATTCTGATGGTGAGGTGGTTTGTTTAAGTCAGGCACCCGGGGAGACACCTGTTGTCCGTGGGACGAATATGGCCATTGACATGCCTGGTCAAAATACAAAAAAAAACAGCTCTTCGGTGTGGAATTATTTCAACACAAATGCGGACAACAGGTGTCAAGCCGTGTGTTGCCTTTGTCAAGCTGTAATAAGTAGGGATAAGGACGTTAACCACCTCGGAACATCCTCCCTTATACGTCACCTGCAGCGCATTCATCATAAGTCAGTGACAAGTTCAAAAACTTTGGGTGACAGCGGAAGCAGTCCACTGACCACTAAATCTGTAACCAAGCTCCTGCAAACCACACCACCAACTCCCTCAGTGTCAATTTCCTCCTTACCCAGGAAAGCCAATAATCCTGCAGGCCATGTCACTGGCAAGTCTGACGAGTCCTCTCCTGCCTGGGATTCCTCCGATGCAGCCTTGAGTGTAACGCCTACTGCTGCTGGCGCTGCTGTTGTTGCTGCTGGGAGTCGATCGTCATCCCAGAGGGGAAGTCGGAAGACCACTTGTACTACTTCCAGTAAGCAATTAACTGTCCAACAGTCCTTTGCGAGGAAGATGAAATATCACAGCAGTCATCCTGCTGCAAAGCGGATAACTGAGGCCTTGGCAGCCTGGGCGGTGAGAAACATGGTTCCGGTATCCATCGTTAATTCAGAGCCAACTATAGACTTGATTGAGGTACTGTGTCCCCGGTACCAAATACCATCTAGGTTCCATTTCTCTAGGCAGGCGATACCGAAAATGTACACAGACCTCAGAAAAAGACTAACCAGTGTCCTAAAAAATGCAGTAGTACCCAATGTCCACTTAACCACGGACATGTGGAGCAGGGCAGACTCAGGACTATATGACTGTGACAGCCCACTGGGTAGATGTATTGCCTCCCGCTGCAAGTACAGCAGCGGCGGCACCAGTAGCAGCATCTCGCAAACGCCAACTCGTTCCTAGGCAGGCTACGCTTTGTATCACCGCTTTCCAGAATAGGCACACAGCTGAAATCCTCTTACGGCAACTGAGGAAGATCATCGCAGAATGGCTTACCCCAATTGGACTCTCCTGGGGATTTGTGACATCGGACAATGCCAGCAATATTGTGCGTGCATTACATCTGGGCAAATTCCTGCACGTCCCATGTTTTGCACATACCTTGAATTTGGTGGTGCAGAATTATTTAAAAAACGACAGGGGCGTGCAAGAGATGCTGTCGGTGGCCCGAAGAATTGCGGGCCACTTTCGGCGTTCATGCACCGCGTACAGAAGACTGGAGCACCACCAAAAATACCTGAACCTGCCCTGCCATCATCTGAAGCAAGAGGTGGTAACGAGGTGGAATTCAACCCTCTATATGCTTCAGAGGATGGAGGAGCAGCAAAAGGCCATTCAAGCCTATACATCTGGCCACGATATAGGCAAAGGAGGTGGAATGCACCTGTCTCAAGTGCAGTGGAGAATGATTTCAACATTGTGCAAGGTTCTGCAACCCTTTGAACTTGCCACACGTGAAGTCAGTTCAGACACTGCCAGCCTGAGTCAGGTCATTCCCCTCATCAGGCTTTTGAAGAAGCTGGAGACATTGAAGGAGGAGCTAAAACAGAGCGATTCCGCTAGGCATGTGGGACTTGTGGACGGAGCCCTTAATTCGCTTAACCAGGATTCACGGGTGGTCAATCTGTTGAAATCAGAGCACTATATTTTGGCCACCGTGCTCGATCCTAGATTTAAAACCTACGTTGTATCTCTCTTTCCGGCAGACACAAGTCTGCAGGGGTTCAAAGACCTGCTGGTGAGAAAATTGTCAAGTCAAGCGGGACGTGACCCGTCAACAGCTCCTCCTTCACATTCTCCCGCAACTGGGGGTGCGAGGAAAAGGCTAAGAATTCCGAGCCCACCCGCTGGCGGTGATGCAGGGCAGTCTGGAGCGAGTGCTGACATCAGGTCCGGACTGAAGGACCTGCCAACGATTACTGACATGTCGTCTACTGTCACTGCATATGATTCTCTCACCATTGAAAGAATGGTGGAGGATTATGAGTGACCGCATCCAAGTAGGCACGTCAGACAGTCCGTACGTATAGTGGCAGGAAAAAGAGGCAATTTGGAGGCCCTTGCAGAAACTGACTTTATTCTACCTAAGTTGCCCTCCCTCCAGTGTGTACTCCGAAAGAGTGTTTAGTTCAGCCGCTCACCTTGTCAGCAATCGGCGTACGAGGTTACTTCCAGAAAATGTGGAGAAGATGATGTTCATTAAAATGAATTATAATCAATTCCTCCGTGGAGATATTCACCAGCAGCAATTGCCTCCAGAAAGTACACGGGGACCTGAGATGGTGGATTCCAGTGGGGACGAATTAATAATCTGTGAGGAGGGGGATGTACACAGTGAAAGGGGTGATGAATCGGAGGATGATGATGAGGTGGACATCTTGCCTCTGTAGAGCCAGTTTGTGCAAGGAGAGATTGATTGCTTCTTTTTTGGTGGGGGCCCAAACCAACCAGTTATTTCAGTCACAGTCGTGTGGCAGACCCTGTCGCTGAAATGATGGGTTCGTTAAAGTGTGCATGTCCTGTTTATACAACATAAGGGTGGGTGGGAGGGCCTAAGGACAATTCCATCTTGCACCTCTTTTTTCTTTCATTTTTCTTTGCATCATGTGCTGTTTGGGGAGTATTTTTTTCAAGTGCCATCCTGTCTGACACTGCAGTGCCACTCCTAGATGGGCCAGGTGTTTGTGTTGGCCACTAGGGTCGCTTAGCTTAGTCACACAGCTACCTCATTGCGCCTCTTTTTTTCTTTGCATCATGTGCTGTTTGGGGAGTATTTTTTTGAAGTGCCATCCTGTCTGACACTGCAGTGCCACTCCTAGATGGGCAAGCTGTTTGTGTTGGCCACTAGGGTCGCTTAGCTTAGTCACACAGCTACCTCATTGCGCCTCTTTTTTTCTTTGCATCATGTGCTGTTTTGGGAATATTTTTTGGAAGGGCCATCCTGCCTGACACTGCAGTGCCACTCCTAGATGGGCCAGGTGTTTGTGTCGGCCACTTGTGTCGCTTAGCTTAGTCACACAGCTACCTCATTGCGCCTCTTTTTTCTTTGCATCATGTGCTGTTTGGGGACTATTTTTTTTAATCTGCCATCCTGACTGACACTGCAGTGCCACTCCTAGATGGGCCAGGTGTTTGTGTCGGCCACTTGTGTCGCTTAGCTTAGCCATCCAGCGACCTCGGTGCAAATTTTAGGACTAAAAATAATGGTGTGAGGTGTTCAGAATAGACTGAAAATGAGTGGAAATTATGGTTATTAAGGTTAATAATACTATGGGATCAAAATGACCCCCAAATTCTATGATTTAAGCTGTTTTTTAGGGTTTTTTGAAAAAAAACACCCGAATCCAAAACACACCCGAATCCGACAAAAAAATTTCGGTGAGGTTTTGCCAAAACGCGTCCGAACCCAAAACACGGCCGCGGAACCGAACCCAAAACCAAAACCCGAAAAAATTTCCGGTGCACATCACTAATACCACCGGTGTTTATAACACCCAACTTTTCTAAATAATTTGTGGTTCAGAAGGATGCCTCAGAAGAAGGCATAGGTGCTGTGTTGTCCCAGAACTGAGATTAGGAGGAGCACCCCATTATTTATTTGAGTAGAAAACTCAATCATTAGAAACCTTGAACTTGCTTGAAGATGAGACTCTTGGACTTGCTTAGAATTGTAGTTGCACTGAGTAACTGCTGATAGTGAGGCACATGGGCTGGGTAATAGCAGGTAGGGCAGGATACTGGACACTGACAGGCAAACAGGACAATTGGGGTTATTCCGAGTTGATCGATAGCTGCCGTTGTTCACTGCGTAGCGATCAGTTAAAAAAAACGGCTAATCTGTGCATGCGTATGCACCGCAATGCGCACGCACGTCGTATGGGTACAAAGTGCTTTGTGGTTTTGCACAGGTTCTAGCGACGATACCAATTGCACAGCCGAATGCTAGATTGACAGAAAGTGGGAGTTTCTGGGTGGCAACTGACCGTTTTCTGGGAGTGTTTGTAAAAACACAGGCGT